>NC_079165.1:75274195-75631695 GCF_947568905.1 Ostrea edulis | reverse complement strand
ATGTACATGTATTTACAAAATTTGATAATTTATGTTACAATTATTCCATGTATTATGCCTGAATTATGGTAAATATTTCTTAGGAGAGGACATTCGAAGTCTTAAAGACCCAACTTTAAGTTAACGCCCCTAAATTTTACCTGTGTTGCGATCAATGATAAGCCACTGGTCAATCAAACTTTTAACAATAGAGCTTAGGTTCATTGACATTTGCAGAGACTGTGGTCTACAGCTACCTGCGAAAGATGTTTTGATAACAATCATGGCTAATGATGACCGGCAGTCTTTAGATCTCGAGGAAAGCCCCAGTATACCTGAGTTTTGATAGCATTGACTCGCACCTAGAATATTGTAATGGCTAACGTCCCCTATACAATGCAATTTATCATCGTATTTTCTCTCTCCATCTATATACATGTATTATAGATTAAACAATCAGAAATCAAACAATAATAATTAAAAAAAAAAAACAACCAAAAAACAAACATAAGTTATTGGAATATTTTCTATTAATGATTTATTATGACTTTATATTTATAAAGAAAGGAAGAATTCTTTATTGGCGCAGCACATCAACATGTATAATGGTTATATTGCCCATGCGTAAAACTGTTAAAAATGCTTCAGTTTGGGATACCACATGGATTATAAATTACACAATCAGAAATCAAACAATAGTAAAAAAGCATAAATAAGTTATTGAGATATTTCTATTTATAATTTATCACGGTTTTATATTTATAAAGAGAGAGAGAGAGAGAGAGAGAGATAGAGAGAGAGAGAGAGAGAAAGTTATTGAGCTATTTACAATTTATCGCGGTTTTATATTGAGAAAGCCAGAGAGGGGGGGGGGGGGGAATGTGTAAAACTGTAGCAATAATAAAGATAGATGAAATAATATGGCATGGCAATAGTGTTGCAAACGTATGATAATAATTACTCATTTAGTCAATGATTGAGAGTAAGGGAGAGAGAGAAAGGGGGGGGGGGTAGACTAGCTATGTGTCAGCTTCTGTTTGGGATACCATCATTACACAAACATTACGTCCACAGAAACCCTAAAGAGAGAGAGAGAGAGAGAGAGAGAGAGAGAGAGAGAGAGAGGGGGAGGAGTAGACTTCGTGTCAGCTTCTGTTTGGGATACCACCATTATGCAAACACTACAGCCATAGAAACCCTACAGACGGCCCATATTGACTCGAGGGGTATCTTGATCATTCTTCATTTGGTTGTATATGTACACAGACCTACTTGGATTTATCCATTCTCTCGAAACATGGATATTTTACCTACTACACCCACGACACCGCGAACTCCCAGGACACCAGGAAGTGCCCGGAGACACCGTGTAATATTATATTTAGGAAATTATTCATATACGATATATAACAGTTTAATTAGAAGTTTTAAAAAGCGAAGGTTTAGAAATGGACTAAACCTGTTATCTGCAATACATAAATATGACCTAGTTTGAAGGTTTACGGGAAATAGAAATGCGGTATGCATGTAGGTAGAATTTTTTTTTTTTTTTTTTTTTTTTGCACAAATCAAGACACTAAGCATACTTTGTAATAACCTGAGAAATTTCCTGTGTATATCATCAGTTCAGTTTATATTCTTTGTGCCATCTGGCACATCAGATATACAATTTTATACATAATGAAATATAATATAAGGTGAACAACATACACATAATCAGAGCACACATACATATAAGTATAAAAGATAATATTTGTAATAAAGGTGATTGCGTGAGAGTTGTATGAAAATAAAAATAGAAGAAAAAAAATTGTGTTAAATGAGAAAAAGAAATGGGGTGTAATTACAATTATGAATTATCCTTTCTTATTCTCTCTGCTAGGAATAAAAAAAAATCCTAAGTTTCGCAATTCTTTAACATTTTGTACACTTAATAATTGAATTAATTTGAAAACGCTTGGACGTCTAAAATAATACTTTTTGATATATAAATTGCGTATTTCTTGGTATTTTGGACATTTCAAAATAAAGTGAAACTCATCCTCTACGTCTTTTAAATCACACAATGTACATATTCTATTGTTCCTAAGTTCATTTTTGTATCGACCTGATTCTATATTAAGATTGTGAGAGGATAGTCTGAATCTAATTATAGTTTTTCTATGTATTTCACTCATTGATTTAGATCAATAATACTGTAATCCAAAATTGTCTGCTATACATTGATAGTATTCCCCTCGTGATGTCTCTCTAGGATAACGGGACGTTTCGCACCAAAAGACGTTTCGTACTTAGACGATTCGCACAAGGACGGTTCGCCCCTATGTGGGGTGCGAAACGTCCCATACATTTTCCAATTACTTTGGTTATTATCTATATAACTACATATCTAAGAAGTTTTGTCTGATTACATTTGATGTTAACATATATAGACAGGCATGGTGCTAGTCCATGTACGCCGAATTTCCTCAATCAAATTAGATCTTGATTTTAATTAGTACTTGAGTGTGATTGAAGTTTCCTTTTGATATAAAGCATTCATATTTAATGATATTTAATGATATACAAGTCTGGTTGGACAGGGCAACTTAAACATTTTATATATTATCTATGGTCAGATGTTTAAGTAATACAGATTCAATTTTTCATATTTCTTAATCGCAATTATTCATGTATATCCGATAGCGGATTTAGGAGGGTATATCTAAGGAAATCATGGTCTCTTATTTAGAAAAGCAATCTTTTTTTATTCACTCTCAGAGAAATAGATTTACAACTTGGAACAAACAGAACACTATGCAATTTTTTTTAACACAACTCCACTATTTTTAAAATCATCTAAAATCATCTATATTAATGTATCTGGTATTGTATATGAAATTTTCATATTTCTGCCAATGCAAAAATTTGATCCATAAACCCCACTTTTTTCTAAAAAAAAAAAAAAAAAAAAAAAAAAATTATACATGTAGTATATAAACGGAATCTCATAATTGAAAGGAGTCTCCTCATTATATTCTCCGTGGAAATGACATCTGGACATCGCGGTAGTTGTCTTTAATCTCGCTTAGATCACTTACCTAGTTTGTTGAGAGTGTTCATCCCTATAATTATAATTCCACCTGGTTGATTATTTCTATAACATATAGACTATCAACTTATTTTTTAATCAGTATGGATATTTATAAACATTAATCTATAGATTAAAGAAAATAAAGACAATCACCAATGTAAGTTTAATATCTAAGTGCGAATCGTAGGGCGAAACGTCTCGGGGTGAATCGTCTTTTGGGGCGAATCGTCTGAGCACGAAACGTCCTAGGGTGCGAAACGTCCCGTATTCCTTTCTAATTGCAGAAAACATTTCTTGCTTATGTAAATCAAAAAATCTTTGCTCTAATATTTTTTGCGTAGGTTTATCAATAAATTAAATACTTTCATTAAATATGTATCCAAGACCTAAGCGATTTAATTCAGTTCGTATGTCATTAACCCAAGGATCAATTAAATTTTTTCTGTCTTCTAAACACGCTCGCAAAATACAATTATCTGAATTCTTTAATTTTATCCAATATTTAAGGATTCTTGATTTTCTAATGATATGCAGGGGGAATCTTCCTAATTCATAATACACTAAGCTATTGCACGTACTTTTCTTTACCCCTAAAACGTTTTTACAGAATAATGCATGTAATTTTTCAACATCTTTGGCTTTATGAAAACCCCAAACTTCACATCCGTAATTTAAAACACTGTTTACATATGTATCAAAAACAGAACACTTACTTTTAATGTTAAATTGGTATTTCCTTAGTTTACTGTTAATTGCAAAAAACGCTTTCCTCCCTTGATCTGCTACATGTTTTTGTGTAATGTTAAACTTTCCATTATAATTAAATAACATTCCTAGATAATTAAAATTATCAACCATCTCAAGCTCCCTCCCATTGTAGAAAAATGTTTCATAAAAATATACACAACAACCGATCTCTTGGCCAGGTAAATAACATTGACCATGGATAAGCTCCGCCCACATTTAGTGATCCGTGGAGAAACCGTACGGTGGTTTTTTTTTTTTTGGGGGGGGGGGGGGTCTTCAAGAACTTGAGCCCAATCCTTTTGTTGTAAACATTTTAAAAATAAAATGTCAAACCAAACCAACTATGACCATATATATATAATCATCTTAGGCAATAGTTTTGATACTACATCATTGTAATAAAGTTCTGGACTTTCGATCTCGCCGTGTGCCGCAGTATAAACTCTTAAATCATGTTTTACAAAATTGCAATGAATCGTAAATTAAATTTTCGTTACCAAGACAATGACGGTGTGGGCATATAACAGTTTTTAGTTCACCTGAACTCTAAGCTGAGAGCTCAAGTGAGTTTTTTTTAAATCACATTTGGTCTGTTGTATGTCTATCCGTCTGTGTGTCCCTTTGTCTGCTCGTAAACTTTTCACATTTTCATCTTCTTCTTCAGAACCACTTGGCCAATTTCATTCAAACTGGATACAAATTATCCTTGGGTAAATGGGATACCAGTCTCTTCAAATCAATGGTCTTGTCCTTTTCAAAGGGGATATCATCACGAAAAGGCGAAAATAGAACGTGGTCATTTGAAATATTCTTCTTAAGAACCACTGCATCAAAAAAGATTACATGGAAGCTTCCTGACATAGAGTAGATTCAAGTTTATTCATATCATGAAGTAGGGGGCACCACAGCAGGGGATTGAATATTTACATGTATAGAAGAATTTTTTTTAAACTTCTGAAGAACCACTGTGCCAGAAAAGCTGAAATTTCCATGGTAGCTTCCTGACATAGTGCATACTTTTAAGTTGTTTTCTATGTCAAAAGATCTATAAATCTACATGCATCTATCTCTCTCTTAACATAGGGTATAAGTATGAACATTTTTTAGCTCGCTTTCTCTCTCTCTCTCCCTAAAAATGATTATATAACAAAAATTTGGTACATGTACCATAGTTTTATATAGAGTTCCTGTGCATGCATAGTATTAAGAAAGTGGATGGTTAAAGCAATGATATTTTCATATTAAACACGTGTTTAATAGAAGTGATCTTTAAATTATTGAATATATAAAATGAATGTCTTTTTGTTTTCTTTTTCCGCATAAAATATATAACAGAAGGTTTCGAAACGTTCAAACATGAAACCATTCAGTGATCTTGACAAAAAGGCGACGACCACGGTCTGTATTAAAATAATTGCTTTTAAAATCGCACAAGGAATTCCAATTCAATATTTTAAAAAAATCTTTAAAAGAATTGCGCTAGAAAAGTTGAATACATGAAAGCTTCCTGAAAAATAACAACAGCAGGACTATGATTAATCATACAAGCCTTCACGGATAGTGCAGATTTGCTTGTTAAAATTTGTTCACATTATGACCCAAGGGGGTCATGTGGGGCCACTTAGATCAATATTTTATATGGGAATATACAGACATTTTCAAGAGTAGTAGCGCCACACTAAATCTTAGCAAAATGCAAACCTACCTACGTTGTGTGGAGTGAATTTCTTTACGCTGCCACGACTAAAATTCTCGAGGGGGTAATATTGTTTTGTCCAGTCCGTCTGTCTTCCCGAAACTTTAACTTTGAATGGTGAGTGATACGGCTCGCATATTTCATATGTGCATTCCTTGGGACAAAACCTTTCATTTTGGTACCAACGTTTTGAGCATTTCGACCTTGACCTAACCTATTTTGACCTAACCTAGGCAATATTGATTCCATATGAAATGGCTTAACACGAAAGGTGAAGAAAATGAACAGTGGTCAATCCTATAACTCCTATAAGCAATAAAAACGAGCTATAACTGTGTTGGGATGCCAACACAAATGTCTCCGAACACCTCCCCATGTCAGAAATGCTTTTTGATGCCAGATATGCACTCAGGATTCTCAAAAAACCCTAAACACTGAATTTGGTTAAAATCCGACGGACTTAATTTTTGGCCGCCATTTTGTTCAATGGAGGCCATTTTGAAACATTTGAAAATTGATTGGAAGGAAATACTGATGCTAGAAATGAATTGTGGACCCTCCATTTACCCCAGAACCCAAATGTTGTAGAGATTTTAAAACTTTCAAATATTTCGGTATATGGCGGCCATTTTGAAAATGGCGGCTCAAAAAAAAATTGATGGTGGAAATGGACTCGGGGTGACAATATTACCCTAGAAATCGAATTTGGTTGAAATCCGACAACCTTGATTTTTTGACGTTTTTTGGCCGCCATCTTGAAACGGCGGTCATTTTGAAAATTTGAAAAGTTGATTGCACCCCTCCTAATGACCCTCTATCAGCTCACAAAGTTTGAAGTTGATCAGTCGAAGCATGTTCATAAAATCGCGCGGACAAATTTCTCACTAAAGAAGAGGAAAAATAAGAAGAAAATAATAATAAGAATAACGAGCTATAACTGTGTTGGGATGCCAACACAAATGTCTCCGAACACCTCCCCATGTCAGAAATGGTTTTTGATGCCAGATATGCACTTAGGATCCTCCAAAAACCCTAGAAACTAAATTTGGTTGAACTCCAACGCACTTGATTTTTGGCCGCCATTTTCTTCAATGGCGGCCATTTTGAAACATTTGAAAATTGATTGGAGAGAAATACTGATGCTAGAAATGAATTGTGGACCCTTAATTTACCCCAGAACCCAGATGTTGTAGAGATTTTAACACTTTCAAATTTTCGGCATATGGCGGCCATTTTGAAAATGGCGGCTCAAAAAAAAATTTTGATGGTGGAAATGGACTTGGGGTCACTAAATTACCCTAGAAATCGAATTTGGTTGAAATCCGACAACCTTGAGTTTTTGACGTTTTTTGGCCGCCATCTTGAAACGGCGGCCATTTTGAAAATTTGAAAAGTTGATTGCACCCCTCCTAATGACCCTCTATCAGCTCACAAAGTTTGAAGTTGATCAGTCGAAGCATGTTCATAAAATCGCGCGGACAAATTTCTCACTAAAGAAGAGGAAAAATAAGAAAATAATAATAATAACTAGAAACTTGTTGCCATGGCAACAAGAAGGTCTTCCGTGCTCTCCGTGTCCAGTAGATCACCTTAAATTCTTCATTTGTTATAAAGTGGGGAAAAAATATTCGAGTAATCTCGGGGATTGAACCCGGGTCGCCCGCATGGAAATCCACCACGCTAACCATTAGGCTAGCGAGGACCTCGCTTCAAAATTAAAACTACGAATATCTAGAGTTTGGTTTGATCAATTTAAAAACAAATATCATATTCAGCATTCTATAAAGAGTCTCTATTTATCTTACCTTTATCAAAGAAAAACATTAAAAAACAAAAAAGTTGAAAAAATCCATTTTTTAAATTCCCTTCCGGTAGCGACCGGAAGTGATGACGACGTACGAAATAGTGCTCACACAAATCTATAAGTCATGTTCTATCATCTCTAATAAGTCTCCAGTTCATATCTTTAGCCCTTCCTGTAGATCACCCGCGGACAAAGTTTCATTTGAAAATCAGGAAATTGTCCATAACATGGAACCGAAATGGAATTTTCCAATTTTTTTTTTGTCATTAACAACTTTCATAATATAATGCATTTTTCCTGAAAGTTTCATTGAAAACCACGGTATAGTTTTCGAGATAAATTTGGTCAAAAAAATAATAATAACTAGACACGATCTCGTTGCGAGCAACGAGTAGGTCTTCCGTCCGATTTGTTGATGCACTCGGAGTTAAAAAAAAAAAAAAAAAAAAAAAGACAAATGAGTCCCAATTTAGTTTCCGACTTTAAGACACTTTAGATATAATCAATTTTTCATATCATAAGCTTCTGAAGCAAAGTTGCGGTGAAATTCGTTTGAAATTCGACTCTCCAGGCGAGCCATAAGGCCCGCGGGCCTATTTCTTGATGTCATTTGTTAGCCCTCTATAGACTCAACAACTTTAGTTCTATATGTCTTTACAAAATATTTACCTGTAAAAAGTTATTGAGATCGACCGATATCGACAAAAAATCGACTCTACAGGCGAGCCATTAGGACCATAGGCCTATTTCTTGATATCAATCGATAGATCTCGATAAACTGAACAACTTTTGTTCAATATGTCCTTACAAAATATTTACCAGTTACGAGTTTTCGAAATCGACTGATATCGACAAAAATCGACTCTACAGGCGAACCATGAGGCCCACATACCCATTTTTTGATATTGATCGATAGGTTATGACACATTGAACAACTTTTGTTCAATAATGCTTTTCAAAAAATATGTCGTTTTAAAGATATGAGGCGTCAAATATTTACGATTTTGGCCCTTAAAATCTCTAATTACGTAACATATGACCTACTTTTTGATTTGATAAGATCAAGCTCGTTGAGATGAACATTTCCGCTTCTACAACTTATTATAAAATATTAATAGTTTCTGAGATATTCTCAAAAACATTTGGACCCTTCTGAACTCCTAATTTAAAGGGCCAGCCCGTTTTGCTTGATATCGTAAGAAAGGCCTTGTCATTTTAAACATTTTTTGCTCAACAAGTATTTAGAAATTCTTTACCGTTCTCGAGTTATCTCTACAAGAAATATTATGGGGCCAAACTGTAGCTCCCTAACGGGGCCACATAGGGAAAAAACGAAATGTACATATTGTTTAGATTATCATTCTGAACAACTTTTGTTCAATAATGCTTTTCAAAATATTTGTCGTTTTCAAGATATGAGGTGTCAATTATTTATGATTTTGGCCCTTAAAATCCCTTATTACGTAACATATGACCTACTTTTTGATTTGATAAGAACAAGCTCGTTGAGATGAACATTTCCGCTTCAATGACTTATTACAAAATATTAATAGTTTCTGAGATATTCTCATCAACTTTTGGACCCTTCTGGGCCCCTAATTTAAAGGGTCAGCCCCTTTTGCTTGATATCATAAGAAAGGTCATGACATTTCAAACATTTTTTGTTCAACAAGTATTTAGAAATTCTTTAGCGTTCTCGAGTTATTTCTAGAAGTAATTTTAGGGGCCAAACTGTAGCTCCCTAACGGGGCCACATAGGGTAAAAACGAAATATGCATATTGTTCAGATCATCATTCTGAACAACTTTTGTTCTTTATTGCTTTTCAAAATATTTGTCGTTTTCGAGATACAAGGGGTAAAAAAGTTATGGTTTTGGCCCTTAAAATCCCTTATTACGTAACATATGACCTAAATTTTTATATGAATAGATTTGGATTGTTGAGATGAACATTTTTTGTTCTTTGACTTATACCAAAATATTAACGATTTTTGAGATATTTGATCTAGACTTTGAGCCCTTCTAGATCCCTAATTTAAGGGGCTAGCCCCTAAATCTTGATATTTTCGAAAAGATCTCGTAAATGTGCACAACTTTTGTTCTACATGTCTTAACAAAATATTTGCAAGAAAAAAGATATTGGAGATCAAAGGTCAAAAATCGCCGAAATCGGCGAAAAATTTTGGAATCCATTTTTTCAGGTCCAGGCGAGCGTTTAGGCAAATCGCCTCCGGTAAAATCGAATCCCCCACAAATCTTCTAAAATGTTTACTCTATCTTGTGTAGAAATTTCAAGACTCTAGCTTCAAAACTAACGGAGGAGATGTGTGGACAACAAGGCCCTTCAAAAAGTCACTAAAAGAGAGATAACTCCTGATCGGAAGTGACGTCAAGCACAAAATTTTGCAAGCAAAGTCTCGTCACCAAAAGACATCTTTCCTGAAAATTTCGTGAAAATCGATCGAGAAATGGCTGAGAAAAACGCGTGTACTACCAAGGAAAATAATAATAACTAGACACGATCTCGTTGCGAGCAACGAGTAGGTCTTCCGTCCGATTTGTTGATGCACTCGGAGTTAAAAAAAAAAAAAAAAGACAAATGAGTCCCAATTTAGTTTCCGACTTTAAGACACTTTAGATATAATCAATTTTTCATATCATAAGCTTCTGAAGCAAAGTTGCGTTGAAATTCGTTTGAAATTCGACTCTCCAGGCGAGCCATAAGACCCTCGGGCCTATTTCTTGATGTCATTTGTTAGCCCTCTATAGACTCAACAACTTTAGTTCTATATGTCTTTACAAAATATTTACCTGTAAAAAGTTATTGAGATCGACCGATATCGACAAAAAATCGACTCTACAGGCGAGCCATTAGGACCATAGGCCTATTTCTTGATATCAATCGATAGATCTCGATAAACTGAACAACTTTTGTTCAATATGTCCTTACAAAATATTTACCAGTTACAAGTTTTTGAAATCGACTGATATCGACAAAAATCGACTCTACAGGCGAGCCATGAGGCCCACATACCCATTTTTTGATATTGATCGATAGGTTATGACACATTGAACAACTTTTGTTCAATAATGCTTTTCAAAAAATATGTCGTTTTAAAGATATGAGGCATCAAATATTTACGATTTTGGCCCTTAAAATCTCTAATTACGTAACATATGACCTACTTTTTGATTTGATAAGATCAAGCTTGTTGAGATGAACATTTCCGCTTCTACAACTTATTATAAAATATTAATAGTTTCTGAGATATTCTCAAAAACATTTGGACCCTTCTGAACCCCTAATTTAAAGGGCCAGCCCGTTTTGCTTGATATCGTAAGAAAGGCCTTGTCATTTTAAACATTTTTTGCTCAACAAGTATTTAGAAATTCTTTACCGTTCTCGAGTTATCTCTACAAGAAATATTATGGGGCCAAACTGTAGCTCCCTAACGGGGCCACATAGGGAAAAAACGAAATGTACATATTGTTTAGATTATCATTCTGAACAACTTTTGTTCAATAATGCTTTTCAAAATATTTGTCGTTTTCAAGATATGAGGCGTCAATTATTTATGATTTTGGCCCTTAAAATCCCTTATTACGTAACATATGACCTACTTTTTGATTTGATAAGAACAAGCTCGTTTAGATGAACATTTCCGCTTCAATGACTTATTACAAAATATTAATAGTTTCTGAGATATTCTCATAAACCTTTGGACCCTTCTGGGCCCCTAATTTAAAGGGTCAGCCCCTTTTGCTTGATATCGTAAGAAAGGTCATGACATTCCAAACATTTTTTGTTCAACAAGTATTTTGAAATTCTTTACCGTTCTCGAGTTATTTCTAGAAGTAATTTTTAGGGGCCAAACTGTAGCTCCCTAACGGGGCCACATAGAGTAAAAACGAAATATGCATATTGTTCAGATCATAACTCCTTACCGGAAGTGACGTCAAGCACGAAATTTTGCAAGCAAAGTCTCGTCACCAAAAGACATCTTTCCTGAAAATTTCGTGAAAATCGATCGAGAAATGGCTGAGAAAAACGCGTGTACTACCAAGGAAAATAATAATAATAATAACTAGACACGATCTCGTTGCGAGCAACGAGTAGGTCTTCCGTCCGATTTCTTGATGCACTCGGAGTTAAAGAAAAAAAAAGAAGACAAATGAGTCCCAATTTAGTTTCCGACTTTAAGACACTTTAGATATAATCAATTTTTCATATTATAAGCTTCTGAAGCAAAGTTGCGGTGAAATTCGTTTGAAATTCGACTCTCCAGGCGAGCCATAAGGCCTGCGGGCCTATTTCTTGATGTCATTTGTTAGCCCTCTATAGACTCAACAACTTTAGTTCTATATGTCTTTACAAAATATTTACCTGTAAAAAGTTATTGAGATCGACCGATATTGACAAAAAATCGACTCTACAGGCGAGCCATTAGGACCATAGGCCTATTTCTTGATATCAATCGATAGATCTCGATAAATTGAACAACTTTTGTTCAATATGTCCTTACAAAATATTTACCAGTTACAAGTTTTTGAAATCGACTGATATCGACAAAAATCGACTCTACAGGCGAGCCATGAGGCCCACAGACCCATTTTTTGATATTGATCGATAGGTTATGACACATTGAACAACTTTTGTTCAATAATGCTTTTCAAAAAATATGTCGTTTTAAAGATATGAGGCGTCAAATATTTACGATTTTGGCCCTTAAAATCTCTAATTACGTAACATATGACCTACTTTTTGATTTGATAAGATCAAGCTCGTTGAGATGAACATTTCCGCTTCTACAACTTATTATAAAATATTAATAGTTTCTGAGATATTCTCAAAAACATTTGGACCCTTCTGAACCTCTAATTTAAAGGGCCAGCCCGTTTTGCTTGATATCGTAAGAAAGGCCTTGTCATTTTAAACATTTTTTGCTCAACAAGTATTTAGAAATTCTTTACCGTTCTCGAGTTATCTCTACAAGAAATATTTAGGGGCCAAACTGTAGCTCCCTAACGGGGCCACATAGGGAAAAAACGAAATGTACATATTGTTTAGATTATCATTCTGAACAACTTTTGTTCAATAATGCTTTTCAAAAAATATGTCGTTTTAAAGATATGAGGCGTCAAATATTTACGATTTTGGCCCTTAAAATCTCTAATTACGTAACATATGACCTACTTTTTGATTTGATAAGATCAAGCTCGTTGAGATGAACATTTCCTCTTCTACAACTTGTTATAAAATATTAATAGTTTCGGAGATATTCTCAAAAACATTTGGACCCTTCTGAACTCCTAATTTAAAGGGCCAGCCCGTTTTGCTTGATATCGTAAGAAAGGCCTTGTCATTTTAAACATTTTTTGCTCAACAAGTATTTAGAAATTCTTTACCGTTCTCGAGTTATCTCTACAAGAAATATTATGGGGCCAAACTGTAGCTCCCTAACGGGGCCACATAGGGAAAAAACGAAATGTACATATTGTTTAGATTATCATTCTGAACAACTTTTGTTCAATAATGCTTTTCAAAATAGTTGTCGTTTTCAAGATATGAGGCGTCAATTATTTATGATTTTGGCCCTTAAAATCCCTTATTACGTAACATATGACCTACTTTTTGATTTGATAAGATCAAGCTCGTTGAGATGAACATTTCCGCTTCAATGACTTATTACAAAATATTAATAGTTTCTGAGATATTCTCATCAACCTTTGGACCCTTCTGGGCCCCTAATTTAAAGGGTCAGCCCCTTTTGCTTGATATCGTAAGAAAGGTCATGACATTTCAAACATTTTTTGTTCAACAAGTATTTAGAAATTCTTTACCGTTCTCGAGTTATTTCTAGAAGTAATTTTTAGGGGCCAAACTGTAGCTCCCTAACGGGGCCACATAGGGTAAAAACGAAATATGCATATTGTTCAGATCATCATTCTGAACAACTTTTGTTCTTTATTGCTTTTCAAAATATTTGTCGTTTTCAAGATACAAGGGGTAAAAAATTTATGGTTTTGGCAATTAAAACCACTTATTACGTAACATATGACCTAAATTTTTATCTGAATAGATTTGGATTGTTGAGATGAACATTTTTTGTTCTTTGACTTATACCAAAATATTAACGATTTTTGAGATATTTGATCTAGACTTTGAGCACTTCTAGATCCCTAATTTAAGGGGCTAGCCCCTAAATCTTGATATTTTCGAAAAGATCTCGTAAATGTGCATAACTTTTGTTCTACATGTCTTAACAAAATATATGCAAGAAAAAAGATATTGGAGATCAAAGGTCAAAAATCGCCGAAATCGGCGAAAAATTTTGGCATCCATTTTTTCAGGTCCAGGCGAGCGTTTAGGCAAATCGCCTTCGGTAAAATCGAATCCCCCACAAATCTTCTAAAATGTTTACTCTATCTTGTGTAGAAATTTCAAAACTCTAGCTTCAAAACTAACGGAGGAGATGTGTGGACAACAAGGCCCTTCAAAAAGTTACTAAAAGAGAGATAACTCCTGACCGGAAGTGACGTCAATCACGAAATTTTGCAAGCAAAGTCTCGTCACCAAAAGACATCTTTCCTCAAAATTTCGTGAAAATCGATCGAGAAATGGCTGAGAAAAACGCGTGTACTACCAAGGAAAATAATAATAATAATAATGAAGAAGAAGAACGCGAACAATAATAGTAAGGTCTTCCGCAGGAGACGGAAGACCTTAATAATGAAGAAGAAGAACGCGAACAATAATAGTAAGGTCTTCCGCAGGAGACGGAAGACCTTAATAATAATGAAGAAGAAGAACGCGAACAATAATAGTAAGGTCTTCTGCAGGAGACGGAAGACCTTAATAATAAGAAACGGAGTAAAAACAATATGTTCCCAAACTTTGTTTGGGGAACATAATAATTGTTATCCCCATAAGCAAAGCGGTACCTAGACCTAACAAAACATAAGCCCAATTCGGCCAATCTTAAATTCAAGAGATGGATCAATAGGAACAGTACTAGCCAATTCATTTACAAGTCTTTCTCTTAGTCTCGTAATTCATCGGGAATCTGTATGTTTGAAAAGACACGAAATGATACATACAAGGGTTTATTTTTGATTTACATGATATTTTGGTGTTTAACAGAGGATTTGTATTATCATTTCGCATCAATATTTGACAATGATTTATGAAGACAGACTATTTTACCTAATACATACATGTATATGCAGATCGACACATGAACATCCCGTGGGGATCCGGGTTAGAATAGGTCCTCAGTACCCCTTGCTTGTCGTAGAAGGCGACTAAATAGGGCGGTCCTTCGGATGAAACCGCAAAAACCGAGGTCCCGTGTCACAGCAGGTGTGACACGATAAAGATCCCTCCCTGCTCAAAGGCCATACGCGCCGAGCATAGGCCTAAATTTTGCAGCCCTTCACCGGCAGTGGTGACGTCTCCATATGAGTGAAATATTCACGAGAGGGACGTTAAACAATATTCAGTCAATCAATCGGGTGACTGTTAAGGCCCATTGGTCTCTCGTTTATACATCTTTTTTCTCTGACTATCCCCATGCGCCGGATGAACAATAATGCACAAGGATACTGGGTACATACAAAGAACGCCTAAAAGATCCTGGAAAACGGCTGAAGTTAATATCACGTTGAAAGATTCATTCATACTAATGGTCACTGATTAAAGCTTATTCAAACCACCAAGGTAAAATGACTGCCTATGCATCCAGAACTTCGCCCTGCATTTCCTCCTCTGCATCAAACCGCTTAGAGTCATGATCAATAACAAAAGCCGCCATATACTTTCATCTATGGCCATCAAGGTTGTCAATTTCCCAACCATCTTTGATAGCCTAGGGTTTACAATCCACTCCACTTAGGATCGTAAACCCTATGCTGGCGAAGATGGTTCCCAACTGTTTCCCCGGTTTTCTTTATTTATATGGTGGATCTTTGGCTCCGTGTAATGTAGGTCTCCTGCTTCCACAACATACTGCTTCTGGCAAAACTTTTGCAACGTTTGCAACTGATGAGATATACGTAATAATCTGATTTAAATTGTGAAAACAATCACACATTGTCTTCTTATACACAATTTCAAAGTTCCACGAAAAGACTTCTCTTTGGAACAAATTTGAACCTGATTCACAAACCCCATATTATGGTCCTTAAAATATATAGAAATGAAAGTAAATGTTGAATAGGAGTATTAGTTTTATAAATATGTATCAGAATCCGGGATTTAAAAAAAACATGTTAGATTTTAAAAATAGGAGCACATCTAAAGCTGTATACATACTAGAACCGGATATGGTACCGTATTTTTGTCATTTTTCACCAAAATCTGGTTATTTTGTAAAGGTTTTGTCATACTGGTTTCATCTCGCCCAAATTTTTATAATATACACCTTTTCATTTGACCATAAATGCAAAAATATTTTAAGGCGAGCTAGAAGCACTATTTTTATTTTTTAAGAAACGATATTCCGGATTGCTGAAAAATATCACGGTTATAATGCGCTGGTGGTGGTAAACTTGAATTTGACAGATAATATGGCTGATTTAAGTATCTTATGGAGAAAGAAACTGTGTTTTTTATTTCGTGTCATGTATAGGTCATTTAAGTTTGGTGTTTATTTTTAAAGCAAGGGAAATTCCCTCACCTAATAATAGTTTTCGGTTGTAGCTTGTTTTGCCTTTTTACTAGGTTATAGATGTTCATTTTCAATACTTAGTTGCTTACATCTTTTAAAGTCGTTCACAAAGCATCTTCATTGCACCGTTGCTTAAAAACTGTGTACAATTTTGGTAGTTTTACATTATTATCATAAACATTATCATTGAACGAAACGAGTTACCAAAACTGTTAGGCCTAGTGATTGAAATGTACATGACGTCTTCTGTCACTTTGGGATATATTGGAAAATATTCAGGCTTCTCGCAAGTATTCTTGTATGGTACTGATATCATATCGAATAATTTTTGCTTTATTTATTTTACAAAATTGTCACTACGCAGCTTTAGACTGTCAACATTCGAAATAACTATTTTATTTAACCTAACTTTACGTACATTGGTAGCGAGTCCTTCTTTGATTTACAGTACATCCAAGTTTCGGGCTGAATATTAGCATGACCTGGTCAGGCAAAAAGGAATTCAAAATAACAGATTTAAACTACAATATGCCCAAAAAATATATATTAACCTATGCGTCCATTTTTTGTGTATTACACTGTGATTCTCATAACGTCAACATCATGACGCTATATAGCTTTTCTGTTGAAAAACTACACAAAGTTTAAACGACTGTAAAACGAAAACTAGAAAAGATATAGTTGTAAAATAAATTGTTCTATAACCTATAAATCCTAGAGCATCAACTGTGGAAGTCTCATTTATTTTGGCGAAAGGGCCAATTTTAGTACTTTGTGACTCTGGTTCTTTGCAAAAGAATACACCCGAATATTCCGAATAAATATGAGGGGAAAATAGTCACAGGCTGCCGCGTAACATCAGGAGTTTACCTCCTCTTTTTAGCTTACCTGAGCCGAAGGCTCAAGTGAGCTTTTCTGATCAAAATTTGTCCGTTGTCTGTCGGCGTCATTGGTGTCGTCGGCGTTGGCGTCGTTGTAAACTTTTCACATTTTCGTTTTCTTCTCAAGAACCACTGGGCCAATTATAACCAAACTTGGCCAAAAGCCTCCTTGGGTAAAGGTTGATTGATGTTTTCCGCCACACTCAACAATTTTACAGTTATCTGGTGGCGCCCAGTTTTTAATGGTGGAAGAGAGAACTCAGATACAATGTACCTGGGAAAAGACCATCGACCTTCCGAAAGTAAACTGGGAAACTTTCTCACTTAGTGGGATTCGAACCCGCGCCGACAGAGGTGAGAGGCCGTGTGATTTTAAGCGCGATGCTCTAACCACTCGGCCGGCTTTCAAGTTTCTTCAAATGAAGGGCCATGCCCCCTTCAAAGGGGAGATAATCACAAAAATGCAAAAATAGGGTGGGGACATTTAGAAATATTCTTCTCAAGAACCAATGGGCGAGAGGAGCTTAGATTTACATGATATCTTTCTGACATAGTAGAGATTCAAGGTTGTAAAAATCATGGCCTCCAGGGGTAGGCTGGGTCCACAATACGGACTAAGGTTTTACATGCAAATATATATCATGGAAAGTCTTCAGATGTGGACCAAGGTAACTCAGGTGAGCGATGTGGCCCTTGGGCCTCTTGTTTGATAATTGACTAATGATTCAAAGTGAAGGTTGGGACTATCTATACTACATGTAAGTGTGCATACAACCTACGGACCTCAAGGGACAATAGAAGGTATACCGGGTCAGTATATTGATTTGTTGATACAATGGGGAATTTTCGAGTTCTTCCATGTCTGTATTTATTCTGCATTTAATCACTATTTCGTGATAGTTTTTAGGCATGATAGTGATTTCCGGTGTATTGTTGTTAATGTACATGTAAATACACAAGTTTATAGCCTATTAAAATGGACGTTGATTCAATGCAGGTATCGAATCTAAGAAATTTTCTTGTTCCTTTTCCCGTAAAAGTAACCTACAAAGGCTATGTAAGCTTGTGACTGGTATGAATTTGGAAATTCTTTCTAAAAATGTTGGTGTAATCTATACATATAAATTTTTGATATCTAGCTCTCAAAAGTCAATCGCTGATCGGTAGAGAAAAAAATATTGAATCGTTGGAAATCATCAATAAAAATGTGGTCAAAAAATCAAGACATACCAGCTATTAAAAGTTATTACGTCATGATTTAGCTTTACAAATATTGGGCACCATTGGAATGAACAGCGACTTAGGCATTACAAATCAGATAACGGAAATATCGGTACTTCTGAGGCATGCACGTAGATTCAGGGAGGGAGTGGGAATCAATACAAATAAAGATATATTTCGTGACACAACCCCCCCCCCCCCCTCAATCCCCCGACTTTTTATGGCAGCAAAAGTGAATGATACGAATGCATTTATGAAGTGAATCCATATGTTTTCCCCACGATTCCAATAATCGGATTTATATATTTTTTTTCTGAGGCAGTATTTACATGTATGACATGTATGATACGCTTCTACCGCCTTAACCCCCCCCCCCCCCTTCAATTTTTAAAGTTGTGAAATATATATATATATATATATATATATATAAGCACTGAAAAGGCCACGACACTGTTGGTTATTCAAAACTCAAATTTTCGACGCAACCCGCGTCTTTATCAATAGACATAATTAAATAAACAAACAACACGTGTTGGGTTTTTGTGCTTATATATATATATATATATATATATATATATATATATACATATATATATATATAATTCCAATATCATTTATTACAATTGTTTTGATTGGACAAAAATAAAGCTGAACAAGAGTTTACACATCAATAAATCCGAAAACGCGATGTATTCATACACGCCTGAAAAGAAATAACATAGTGCGGGGAAACTATTCAAATTTTGGCAATTGTTAGTAAAGTGAACGAATTGGAATTATAAGAATCAAACATTCTTTTTGAAGAATTTATCGATGTGTAAACTCCGGACATTTTACTCACAAACTTAACATAAAAGTGCTTCGCACTTTTATTCAGTTTGTGAGTAAAATGTCCGGAGTTTACACATCGATAAATTCTTCAAAAAGAATGTTTAATCCTATAATAAATACACTAGTATTCTCATATAATCTGTAATGTATCCAAAATACTTGTCAATAGTTCATCCTGCAAGTGGCAAATCCTTGTAATCACCGAGGTGTCTATGTCGTTGACTAATTTCATCTTTGTGGGAAGATGATTCCTTATTTTTGCAGCTTTTTAATGCGTCGTTACACCATCCACTTTTTGTAATAATTCTTACCAATCAAGTGGAGTCCATGACCGTCTTTCATTTTACACTTTAATCAACACCTGTACATGTATTTATTCAAAAGAGTTTAATTTGATATTTTGCATTCAATCCAGATGTTTCTGCGATTATTTTAGATCACCGGAGTCACATAGGTATCCTAGTATTGTAATCTCTTCCTACCCATTGTCATCCGATATCTCTCTTCTTCTCTCAAACTATTCAACAATATTGTACAACTTCTTTGCAAAGGTGTAGAGTAACACAAAATTACAAAAATCATAGTCAAAGGGAAGTGGTCACATTAATCAAATGCATTTGAGAATGCAAATCACTACTCCGGGAACGGGGTAATATTGAATAATCAACATTAGTACAAGTCAAGTTCAATAAATGAAAACTTCTATATCGAAAGCGCGTATAGAGATAATTTATTCAATAGAATTGCAATTGTTTAAGAGAGAGAGGGGGATTCGTGACATGATTACAGTTTACAGCTGTTTGTTCATTATTTTACTACAGGGTGTTTAGAGAACGGCGCAATCATGTTGTATGGACTTCACAGTGGAAGCGAGATATATCTGGACCATTCTAGTACCAATGGGTGCGTGAACCAGACTCGTAACAAAAACAACCAACCTGTTACAATTGAGAAAAATTGTTTGAAGTATAATGCAACGAAGGTATGATATGATTGTACGTTGCACGTAATCTTTAAAGGACTGCAATTTCGATAGTAATAAATCTTAACGCCTATTGTGAAAAGTCAAAATTATTTACATGCATAAAAATGTCAATCGATTTCAACTGTATTAAGAATATCCATTTATATTATTGGGTGAAAACATAACTTTTGAGCCCGAATAAAATCTGCTAATGAAGGTCTTAAAACAATTTAATCATAAAAAGTACATTACCGTCTATCTCCGTAGACAACATTGCCATACAACTGCAGGTTATGTTGGCACGTCTGTACGTCAGGGGTGTGATTTTTCCTGTTTTCAGAGGAAATCCTCTGATTTGCTCAATTTTCAAAAAAATGAAACACTCTGGATTTGATCTAAAGTGGCATAAAAGGATATTTTTCCAGGTAGGGTGAGGTGTTTTACTCCCCTTTTGACCAGTTTTCCTCTGATTTCTGAGGAATTCAGCCACATCCCTGGTACGTAGATAAGTCCAGGTACAGGATATATGGTACTTGTAGGTCTGAGTTATTCACACACTCACATCTTCCCTCATATAAAGTTAATTATAATGACTGTTGAAAGCACTGATATGCAGTGGCGTAGATTTTAGTTGGGAAAAGTTGATCTAATGCGTAAATGTCTGAGGTTTAAGTACAAGTTTTTGCACTTTAAGCAAAGAGGAATTGTTTTATTAGTTGTGTAAGTCCTGTCAATCTTTAAGAGGAGTTGTAAAGAAAAAAATCAAAATTAACATAAGCCCAAGAATTATTAAGTTATGTGTGAAGTTTAGCAAACATGTTCTTGTGCTAGAATATTATTGTAGTGGCATATTTTACTGATATATTGGATAAGTAAAATACCATCAAGAAAAGCTTATGGTGTTAACTTACACGGGAATTTATATAGGAACTATAAGATTGATTACTATTCGTTATCGTCACCTATTCCCTTGGAGATCCGGGTTAGAATTGGTCCTCAGTACCCCTTGCTTGCCGTAAGAGGCGACTAAATGGGACGGTCCGTCGGATGAGACCGCAAAAACCGAAGTCCCGTGTCACAGCAGGTGTGGCACGATAAAGATCGCTCCCTGTACAAAGGCCATAAGCCCCGAGCATGGGCCTAAATTGTACAGCCCCTCACCGGCAATAGTGACGTCTCCATGTGAGTAATTTTAAGATCCTCACGAGGGACGTTAAACGATTTTCAATCAATCAATTATCGTCACCTCTCATATGTAGGCATAAATAATTGCGCGTTGGTTGTTATAGAGACACAACATACGTTTATGCACAAGTTTTTGATTTTTAGGTGTACTTCTGTATTTTTAGTCAACTCGCATAGCGAGCTATTCCTTGACACCGCGTCCATCCTACGGACTCACCGCTTCACTACCACCTTATCTCATACGCAGCTGAATATAGTTTGACTGACAGTGAATGTTTTGTTAAATAAAATCATTGCCGTGTACATAAAATTCTTAATAATGTCAACGGAACGCACATTGAATGTGAAAGAATATGAAAATATTTCAAATGAGGGCGGTAAATGATAGTACTAGGTACCGGGGTAGGCGTCTTCAATGATTCCGAATCCAATATTTATTCACGAAGTGCATTGCATTATGAATAAAAATAGGAGGGTGGATCTATGTAACTATTAAAAGTATCTTCATCAAATCTTCACAATGGTGGGAGTGGACTACAACTACTCCACCCCCAAAATTTCAGTCCCCGGGTTAGGGGTCTTCGATAATTCCAAGACCGATGTTTATTCATTAAGTGTAATGAATTATGCACAAAAATTGGAGGCGCAGATTTTTGTAACTAGAGAGAGTACCATCACCATTTCTTAATAGTGGTGGGGGAGGACTTCTAATACTCTACCACCAAAATTTCAGTGCCCGGGATAGGGGTCTTCGATGATTTCGAACCCGATGTTTCTTCACTTAGTGTAAAACATCCATAAAAATTGGAGGGGCGGATCTCCGTAACTAGAGAGAGGAACATCACCATTTCTTCATAGTGGTGGGAGAGGACCACTAATACCCTACCACCATAATTTCAGTCTCCGGGGTGGGGGACTTTGATAATTCCCAACTCGATGTTTATTCATTAAGTGTGATGCGTTATAAAAATGTCGGTGGAGCGGATCTCCGTAACTAGAGGGAGTAACATCACAATTTCTTCACAGTGGTGGGAGAGGACCAATAATACCCGTCCCCCAAAATTTCAGTCCCCGGGGTAGGGGTCTTCGATCATTCCTGACCCGATGTTTAATCACTTACTGTAATGTGTTATGCATAAAAATTGGGTAGGTAGATAATTGTAATTAGAGAGAATACCATCACCATTTTTGCATAGTGGTGGGAGAGGACTACTAATACTCTTCCTCAAAAATTTCAGTACCCGGGTAGGGGTCTTTGATGATTCCGAAACCGATGTTTATTCACTTAATGTAATGCATTAAGCATTAAAATTGGAGGGGCGAATCTCCGTAACTAGAGAGAGTAACATCACCATTTCTTAACAGTGGTGGGAGAGGACCACTAATACCCTACTGATAAAATTTCAGTCCCCCGGGGTAGGGGTCTTCGATAATTCCGAACCCTATGTTTATTCACTTACTGTAATGCGTTATTGATATATGTAAAACTCTTAGGGGCGGATTCCCGTAACCCGAGAGAGTAGCTTCACCATTTCTTCATAGTGGTGGGAAAGGACCACTAATACCATTCCCCAAAATTTCAGTCCCCTTGATACACTAAATTTCTTTGATAATTCCGAACCGATGTTTATTCACTTAGTGTAAAGCATTATGCATAAAAAATTGAGGGGCGGATCTCCGTAACTAGAGAGAGTAACATCACTATTTCTTCACATTGTTGGGAGAGCGCCATTAATACCCTACCACAAAAAATTCTTTCCCCTGCGTAGGGGTCTTCGATGATTCAAAACTCGATGTTCATTCACTTAGTGTAAAACATTATGCATAAAAATTGGAGGGGCGGATCTCTGTAACTAGGGAGAGTAACATCACCATTTCTTCATAGTGGTGGGAGAGGACCACTAATACCCTACCTTCAAAATTTCAGTCCCTCGGGGTAGGAGTCTTCGATGATTCTGAACCCGATGTTTATTCACTAAGTGTAATGTGTTATTTAAAAATGTCAGAGGAGCGGATCTCCATAACTAAAGAGAGTAACATCACCATTTCTTCGTAGTGGTGGGAGAGGACCACTAATATCCTTCCCCCAAAATTTCAGTCCCCGGGGTAGGGGTATTCGATGATTCCCAACCAGATGTTTATTCACTTAGTGTAATGCATTATGCATAAACCTTGGAAGGGCGGATGTCCGTAACTAGAGAGAATACCATCACCATTTCTTCACAGTGTTGGGAAAGGACCATTAGTACCCTTCCGCCAAAATTTCAGTCCCCGGGGTAAGGGTCTTCAATGATTCCAAACCCGATGTTTATTCATTTACTGTAATGCGTTATGCATACAACATGGAGGCGCAGATTTCCGTAACTAGAGAGATTACCTTAACCATTTCTTCATAGTGGTGGGAGAGGACCACTAACACCCTTCTTCCAAAATTTCAGTCCCTTTGGTATGGGTCTTCAATGATTCCGAACGCGATGTTTATTCACTTAGTGTTATGCGTTATGCATAAAAATTGGAGGGGTGGATCTCCGTAACTACAGAGAGCAACATCACCATTTCTTCATAGTGGTGGGAGAGGACCACTAATACCCTACCCCCAAAATTTCATTCCCCGAGGTAGGGGTTTTCGATGCTTCCAAACCCAATGTTTATTTACGTACTGTAATGCGTTATGCATAAAAATTGGAGAGGCGGATCTTTGTACTTAGAGAGAGTAACATCACCATTTTTTGATAGTGGTGGGAGAGGACCACTATTATACTACCCCCAAACTTTCAGTCCCCGTGGTAGGGGTCTTCGATAATTCCGAATCCGATGTTTATTCACTTAGTGTAATGCATTATGCATAAAACATGGAAGAGCGGATCTCCGTAACTAGAGAGAGCACCATCACCATTTCTTAACAGTAGTGGGATAGGACCACTAATACCCTTCCCCCAAAATTTCAGTCCCCGGGGTTGGGGTCTTCGATAATTCCGAACCCGATCTTTATTCACTTACTGTAATGCGTTATGTATAAAACTTGGAGGCGCGGATCTCCGTAACTAGAAGGAGTAACATCACCATTTCTTCATAGCGGTGGGAGAGGACCACTAATACCCTCCCACGAAAATTCCAGTCCCCGGGGTTGGGGTCTTCGATGATTGCGAACCCGATGTTTATTCACTTAGTGTAAAGCATTATGCATAAAAATTAGAGGGGCGTATCTCCGTAACTAGAGAGAGAGTAACATCACCTTCTTCATAGTGGTGGGATAGGACCACTAATACCCAACCCCCAGGATTTCAGTGTCCGGGGTAGGGGTCTTCGATAATTCCCAACCCGATGTTTATTCACTAAGTGTAATGCGTTATTTAAAAATGTTGGAGGAGCGGATGTCCGTAACTAAAGAGAGTAACATCACTAGTTTTTCATAGAGGTAGGAGAAGACTAATAATACACTACCCCCAAAATTTCATTCCCCGGGTAGTGGTATTCGATGCTTTCAAATCCGATGCTTATTCACTTTGCGTAATGTATTATGCATAAAATTTGGAAGGGCAGATCTCCGTAACTAGAGAGAGCACCATCACCATTTCTTAACAGTGGTGGGATAGGACCACTAATACCCTTCCACCAGAATTTCAGTCCCCGGGGTAGGGGTCTTTGATGATTCCGAACCCGATGTTTATTAACTTAGTGTAAAGCATTACGCATAAAAATTGGAGAGGCGGATCTTCGTAATAAGAGAGAGTAACATCACAATTCTTCATAATGGTGGTAAAGGACCACTAATACCCTACCACAAAAATTTCAATCTCCGGGTTAGGGGTCTTCGATGATTCCGAACCCGATGTTTATTCACTTAGTGTAAAGCATTATGCATAAATATTGGAGAGGCGGATCTCCGTAACTAGAGAGTGTAACATCACCATTTCTTCATAGGGGTGGGTTAGGACCACTAATACCCTACCCCCAGAATTTCAGTCTCCGGAGTAGGGGTCTTCGATAATTCCCAACCCGATGTTTATTCACTAAGGCTAATGCGTTATTTAAAAATGTCGGAGGAGCGGATATTCATAACTAAAGAGAGTAGCATCACCAGTTTTTTATAGTGGTAGGAGAGGACCACTAATACACTACCCCCAAAATTTCATTCCCCGGGGTAGGGGTCTTTGATGCTTCCGAACCCGATGTTTATTCACTTTTTGCAATGTATTATGCATAAAATTTGGAAGGGCGGATCTCCATAACTAGAAAGGGCACCATCACCATTTCTTAAGAGTGGTGGGAAAGGACCACTAATACCCTTCCGCCAGAATTTCAGTCCCCGGGGTAGGAGTCTTCGATAATTCCGAAGTCGATGTTTATTCACTTAGTGTAAAGCATTATGCATAAAAATTGGAGGGGCGGATCTTCGTAATAAGAGAGAGTAACATCACAATTTCTTCATAGTGGTGGGAGAGGACCACTAATACCCTACCCCCAAAACTTCAATCTACGGGGTAGGGGTCTTAAATCATTCCCAACCCGATGTTTATTCACTAAGTGTAATGCGTTATTAAAATGTCGGTGGAGCGGATCTCCATAACTAAAGAGAGTAACGTCACCATTTCTTCATAGTGGTGGGAGAGGATAACTAATACCCTTCCCCAAAAATTTCATTCCCCGGGGTAGGGTCTTCGATGCTTCCGAACCCGATGTTTATTCACTTAGTGTAATGCATTATGCATAAAAATTGGAGGGGCGGATCTCCGTAACTAGAGAGAGTACCATCACTATTTCTTAACAGTGGTGGGAAAGGACCACTATTACCCTTTCGCCAAATTTCAGTCCCCGGCGTAGGGGTGTTCGATGATTCCGAAACCGATGTTTATTCACTAAGTGTAATGCGTTATGCAAAGAAATTGGAGGGGCGGATCTACGTAAGTAGAGAGATTACCATCACCATTTCTTAACAGTGTTTGGGGTTGGTAACTGGCACCCCATCCTTATAATTCCAGTGTGGTGTTTTATGCATATAGAAATTTGAATTGCGAACTGCGTTCTAGAATGGAGTTCACTATTGAATTGCGAATAGTGAACTGCGATCTGTGTTCCAAAATCTAATTGCCCACTTGATTTTTAGAATCAGGCATCAACCTAACAGGTCTACAACTGAAGATAGGCCTACAGTTGGGAGAAGATGAGACTGTGGATATGAAAGCAGACATTGTGCATATCTTTTATTGAATTCAAAATTGTTAATAAAGTTATATATGATATATTGAAAATAACGGTGAAAGACTTATGAAGTCTATCGAAATAATGATACTAGTATTTTAATCGTACATGAATATGAGGGGTAGGGTTAGAACTCAGGTTAGACGAAGAAAGACTTATGAAGTCTATCGAAATAATGATACTAGTATTTTAATCGTACATGAATATGAGGGGTAGGGTTAGAACTCAGGTTAGACGAAGAAGGACTTCGATATATTGCATTAACTTTCAGTGAAAAATTTACCTAATATTCTAACAGAATACGGACGAAAAAATATCTGAAATGAATTCCTATATTTGCTTTGTTTGAATAAATAAACAACGAACGAGTTAACATAATTTACATACGCACATGGTACATTTTTACGGGAATACTTCATGTAAACAGAAAGAAGGAAGAGGCGATCAAGATATTTGAAGACTTCAAGAGAATAATTTGTATCGATACCTGTTATATATTGTGTCCGGGCAGTTACAGTTTTGTCTTTTGCGGTAGGCTTTTGATATTTGACATGTACCAATAAGTGTTCATCTCATGCAGATGTGCTGGGTACAATGGATAATGACCTTTGATCTTGAGCCTTTATGTTCATACAACTTTTGAAGCTCTTATGGGCCGATGTGTCGTGTTCCTAGTTGTGACGTTGAAATTCCATAGGTAGCATGTTAAGCATAATATACTTATGCATGTACATTTTGTTTTACCACACATTAAAGATTCAGAATAAGCTTATAAGACTGTGCTGTACGTATATACCCCCACACCACCTTACCCCTTGTTGGAAATCGTGGACGAGTCCATTCTGAGGCCCTTGAGGCCTTTTATGTTGACACGAACCTTATTTTCGGGACGACTCGTCCCATTTGCAGGACGAACAAACATTACATTTGGTGTTAAAGATATCCAGAAGTACACTCTTGTCAATCACGGCGCCAGTAATGAAAATGAGTTTAGAATAATATAAATGACAATGATGAGATTTAAAACTTCATGAGAAAGAAAACCTTATTATCTCCTAAACTTGTATTATGTAGAACTTCACGTCTATAAGTATGACTGTCTACGATCCAAACTTCGATGTAACAACAACAACACAAAACCCAACACGAACACCAACAACACCACCAAGCTACAGCGGAGGTCATCGTTACCACAAATTTAACATCATATGTATGGACATCCCCCAGAATGGAGTCAGCAAGACTGTTGCACATGTGTTCCAAGAGACGTAAGTTTCACATAATATGTCTATTAAAATATCAAACCCTTGTATATATTCCGAAATTATTTCACACTTTGTCAGTCATAGTCAATAGATAGCATTGGTACTATTGAATTATCAAGAAAATCTTTGATTGGAATTTTATCACGTTCTTTATGTTGTGATATAGACAGGTGTAAAACATACATATAGCTAGCAATATACAAAAGTAGCAGATGATATTCATTATGGCAGTCAATGATGTAGAAAACAAATACTGAATAATGTTTTATAAATATCATACACAGTATAATTACTACATTGATGGATTTTTAGTGGTCTTTAAATTCAAACCCCTTTAAAAATCATCTCTATTTACTATATTCTATTTTACACCGTACACATACACGTACCTGTAGGTTATTGTAAATTATTTCTGACCCAATGGTATCGATCATTGCTTCCAGTCTCTTGATATTGAGATGCAAGTCAGGCGCGTAGCCAGGCGTACGTTTGTACGCGGAAACGTCCACATCATTTTTGCAACAACCTAAAAAAGTGAAAGAGAGAGAGATTGGGGGATTAAAAATATCAAAAGTTAGTGAAGGGCAATATTTATGACAATTATATTTGTCCTCTACAGTATTGTTATTAACGGATTCAGTTTAATTGTTTGTAGTGAGTTCGTCATACAACGATATTGGACAGATCCTTTCTCATTTTTGATATTTTACAAGTGTTTTCCCGCATTTCGTACAAATCAGAACAGACCTCGAATATGGTTGTGTAACAAATTTTATAAAGTGTACGGAAAATGCGTCCAGGAGTGTCGAATATGCACATCGAAATCGTTTAAAAGTTACCATTGAGGGCCTTAAGGAGCCCCCCCCCCCCCCAACCTCCTACCTACTCGGGTGTCCACATCAAAAGTACCCTGGCTACGCCCCTGGAAATTGTTTGGTTGTCAGAATTGGACAAACATGCGCGGATCTAGGGGATCGGGGGTCCGACTGCATCGTCATAAAGTCACCGGCTTTAGTATACCTCTGCTTCAGACTCAATGTGACAGACTAGTATTCGTTTATCATTCTAAGTAAATATTAATAGAATTCTCTCACAGTAATCCGATTATCATTTTCTTTCAATTTTAACACTTGCTTAGTAATAGATACAAAAGATATCATGGGTGAAAGGGATTTTGCATGCCTCTTTACTGAAAGCAGCAGCAAAAGGCTGGCAAGCCTTGCAACTCAATGTATCTTTAAGATACGCAAATTGCAAGAAAGACTACACCTACGATCTGAGTGTAATGAGGTCCGATATATTGCCCAGAGATGGTAATCTGGACAAAATTGCCGAGGCGCTTTATCCAGAAGATGGCCCAGTAGATATTTGTCCTGTGAAAGTGTACGGGGATGGCAATTGCTTCTATAGGACCCTCTCTAAAGCCATTTTTGGTCATGAAGAGAGACATATCGATCTTCGTGTCATGACCGTATTAGAACTTGTAAAAAAAAAATCGAGAAAGTATGCGTCACAGGCAACTTTCGACAAGACGTGTTTTCATCCCACAAGTGTACAATATGTTGTGGAGACGTCAGTATCGGACAGATCACTTGTACCAGGAAATTTTCTCAAGTCGATTCAGAATGAAACTCTAAATTCAATCAAATCAGGGGAATATTGTTCTTTGATTCAATTTTTCGCAGCGGCAAATGCCCTGAATCATCCAATATATAGCATTTATCCAACAATACAAAATGTTGCTGTAAACGGACATTTTCGTCAAGAAATAAAGCCATTTTCTGATGAAAAGGTACGTCAGGGTTCCCCGATCTACATCATGTGGTCACACACTGAAAATAGCAACCCAAACAATTGGTCACCAAATCATTTTGTGGTTTGTTTCCCAGTTTTACCTACTGAATCCAATGAAATGAAGGAGCCTGCCCATAAAAAGTCAAAACTTTGTATTGATTCAGATTATATCCCGGACATCACCTTGGACTCACAAAATGAAAAGACGGATATTAAATCTGATGACAATGAATTTATTAAGACAACAGAACATGATAAAGATAAAACATCTTTTGATGATTCGGATTTTTCTGATCTTAGTAAAATTATAACAGGTGCAATAAAGTTGAACACAATGTCCTCAGCTAAAAAGATAAGTTATATTCAGAATCAACCCTTGCCAGACGATGTCGCCAAGTTAAAAACAGGTCGTGCTCAAACAACGAATACGGGTGAACTCAAAAAGACTTTATCATTTCAATCTTCTTGGATGAATCAGTTTTCATTGTTGACTTTCAGCAACCTGTTAAATGGCGGTCTGTGTAAGTTTTGTGTCATGTTCCCTCAGTCATATGTCCAACATCAAAATACAGTTGTTATGCAACCTTTTACTGCGTATAAGAAAGCCCTTGATTAAACATCTGCCCTTTTAAAGCATCAAAATTCAGAACACCACAAGAGTGCCAGATCTGTTTATCACACAACCAAGATGACATCCGAAGTGCCATCTTCGTATCTTCCGTATAAACTCAATCAGCAAAATCAGGCACAGTATCAGCACAACATAAAGTTTCTTGAGAAAATAGTAGATGCGATCATGTTTTGTGGGAAACAAAATATTCCTCTCCGAGGACACAAAGATGATACCACAAGTGATTCCTCAAATAAAGGTAATTTCCTGGCAATATTACAGCTGTTGATAATCATGATGAGCAACTCTGGTCTCATCTACAAAAAGCAAAAAAGAATGCCTTATATACCAGCAAAACCATTATGAATAAGGTTATCCAACTCATTGGAAATCACATCACAGGTAAAATTTTGAAGGGTTTACAAGGGAGGGTTTTTTATTCCATCATAGCCGATGAAGTAACTGACAAGTACGCTAACAAAGAAGTTTTAGTCTTGTGTCTCAGATTTCTAGATACTAGAGAACACCCTGCCATCATTAAGGAGGAATTTCTTGACTTTGCAAATATAGGCAGAACTACTGGAAAAGCAATTGCTTATAAACTTATTGAAATCCTCCGCTTGCTTGCAATTCCGATTGAGAACATGCGAGGGCAAGCATACGATGGTGCAGCAGCAATGGCATCGGAAAAACGGGGTGTCAGGGACGATTCAAGTCTCTAAACCAATTAGTTTTGTACACACACTGTCAGAGTCATGTATTGAATCTGAGCATCGCTTCAGTCTGCAAATTACGCCTTGTGAGGAATGTGATAGATGTCCTTAATTCAGTGTTTATTTTCTTTGACAGTTCCCCTAAACGACAAGGGTTTCTTGAGACTATTATAGAAAATGATGGGGTCTGTAGATTTTTCCAGAAAAAAACTAGTTGGACTCTGTAAGACTAGGTTGGTTGAGCGTCATATCTGCTTTGATGTGTTCTACACTATGTACAAGTTCGTCATCAAATGTCTGCAGCACATTCTCAATCAAAACCTTGATGAAAGTACCAGTGAAGACTGGTCTTGGGATAGACAAACTAAAGTGACCGCACAGGGGCTTTTGGCTTCGATGACGCCCTTCTCTGTGTTGATAGCATTTGTGTTCGTAATGTTTGTCTTAGATACAATAAAGCCTTTGCCTCTCAAACTTCAGAAAGAGATATTGACATTTTCACTGTACGTTAATTGAGGAACACGTGGATAGGATAAAAAAAAACGTAGAGCGGTAGATACCGAATTGGAGTCTTGCTTTGAAGATGCAAAACAAATTAAAGACGACCTTGATATAGTAAGCAGCAACACAGAGAAAATGTCCCCTCAAGTAATCCAAGAGATTATTATAGATCTGTCGTGGCCATTCCATTTCTGGATTTTTTCCTCAGTGAATTAAATACGAGGTTTCAGAAAGAAGATCTGGCGGCATATTCGATATGCTCTTTGTTGCCTGTCAATGTGACAAATATTTCACACGAGGAATTGTCCAAACTTGCCTCAGAACTAATATTTTGGGGAAGCGATCTGCCTTGTCTTTCTTAAAAGGACTTGGAGAAAGAACTCCGAGATTGGAGACGTTATTGTGTTAACATGAGCAAAGAAACTTCAGACAAGCTCTGCAATCTGCTCAATATTTTCAACTTTGTAGATGGGGACGTTTTCCCGAACGTGAAAATTCTTCTTCACATTGGATGTGTTTTACCTATCACAACATGTGAGGCCGAAAGATCCTTTTCTGGATTAAGACGCATCAAGAGTTACATGCGCAGTACTATGCTTGCACTAATGCATCTTCACCATTCATTAGAAATTGACCAAAAGGAAATTGTACAATCATTTATCAGGTAAGGAAAACGAAGATTATTTCAGTCAAGTCTCTTTAGCTAAATAACACTTCCTACCAGAAAACATCAATACACGACAAAAAGGTCGCCCGCGTGGTGCAGTGGTTATATAGAGCGTTTCCTTCGAGAGTTGGAAAGGGTTGAACATTATATCAAGGGTTCGATTTTGTGAAAAGGTTCGAATCCCCCCCCCCCCCCCCCACTGGAAAAACATTCTGGATCCGCGCCTGACAAAGTTTCAGAGATTAAAATATGATATAAATGACCCTCTTTCAAGGGCGTCTTTCTATGCATGCCATACATAAACCTGTCAGGATTCAAAACTAAAATAATCTAAGTTGTAGGTCATCCATAATTTTCCCCTTGCTTTTGGCTTATTTAATGAATTATAAATGCTCATTATTCCGTTCCAAAACTACTTCACGAACATACTCATAAAACCCATGACTATGAATGTTTGGACAATAAATGTTAATAACAGTAACCCTATTATCCTCTATACATGTATCGGTATATGTCTAGGGCAAATAAATTTCCCTCTTTTCTTGGGTCAGCTTGTATTCAAAAGTATTATAAAAGATATGGATACTCCTCTTGCATTTGGTTGATACCACATGGCTACAATAGGCGTGAAGTCGGTATCTTGAAAATATATTTTTACTTGTTAGCTTTGTGGCTGGCTGTCTACGGATATGTTGATCACCCTCATAGATGGCGAGGCGAAGGCAGCCCGTTACAAACCTGATTAAGTGATTTATTTTCTCGAGGACCATTTACTAGGGTCCTCGTATGAGATAAAAAGTTGATATTACGCATAAGAACTGATAAATAGAGTGTATAAGAGATAATATCAATTCAAAGTCTCAGCCTGAAATATGTACGGACAATCTCGAGACAGAAGTAGACACGACCATGACTCTCCTGGAGGAGTTCACCTCTGCTACAGAGGAGGAGATACAGAGAATAATCAAGCATTCACCTAATAAATCGTGTGAGCTAGACCCAATACCAACATGGCTTTTAAATCTTGTTTGCAAGAACTTCTACCAATTCTGACAAACATTATAAACCTATCGCTTAAATTTGCAAGTGTACCAGCAGCATTCAAAAAAGCACATAAAAGACCTCTTCTGACAAAAAGCAAATCTTGAATCAAATACTCTTAAGAACTATAGACCTGTGTCCAATTTGCCTTTTGTTTCAAAGGTTCTGGAAAAGGTAGTGAACTCCCGTATTGAAGACCATTTGACATTAAATAACCTTCATGAAGAATACCATTCAGCATTTAGGCAGTTCCATTCCACGGAACCTGCACTACTGAAGGTACAGACTGATATACTACAATCTTTAGACCAAAATGAAGTAACTATACTTATGATGCTGGATCTTTCCGCTGCATTTGACACTATCGAACACTCTACCCTGTTGCACCGACTTGAACATCTGTTCGGAATAACAGGCAAATCACTAGGATGGATATCATCTTACCTCAGTGACCGTCACCGAACGTGTCAAGTCAAGGCCAGTGAAAATGCATTTCAGTGTGCCGCAAGGATCAGTGCTGGGTCCCAAATTCTATACAATGTACACAACACCAATTGGTTCCTTCTGTAGATATCATGGACTTGATCACCATTTTTACGCTGATGACTCTCAGCTTTATCTGTCTTTTAAACCTCGGGGCATAATTCCACAGGCAGAGACATTACATCGTATTGAGGTTTGTCTATATGACATCGTATTTTGGATGCATGGCAGTATGTTGAAACTCAACACGGATAAGACCGAGGTCATTGTGTTTGCATCTAATCGTAATGCAAACCTCATTAGAAACATTTCAGTGACAGCAGGTGACTCACAAATTAATCCTTCAACCTACGTTCGAAATATTGGTGTCATGTTTGACTCCAAGATGGATATGGAGAAACAAGTGAACTCTGTCAGCAGATCTTGTTATGCACAGTTGCGGCAAATAGGCCACATCAGAAAATATTTAACAACAGAAGCAACTAAATCTCATGTGAACTCACGAGTTACATCAAGGTTAGATTACTGTAATGCTCTCCTGGTCGGTGTTCCAAAGAAAGTCCTGAGCAAGCTCCAACATATTCAGAACACTGCCGCAGGTCTCGTATCCAGGACCTCTCGTTACAACCATATCACTCCAATATTAAGAGAACTACACTGGTTACCTGTGCAGTATAGGACACAATATAAGATACTTACTTATACTTACAAAGTCTTACATGATGAGTGCCCAACTTATATCAAACGATTACTAGATGTATATAAGCCTACCCGCAATTTTAGGTCTATAAAACAATCAGTCACTCTAGTTGTTCCAAAAAGATGAACCGTAACGTACGGGGATCGGTGTTTCAAAACAATAGCTCCAAAACTGTGGAATGCTCTTCCAGAACATGTAAGGGACTGTAGAACACTGTGTGCGTTCAAGAAGTCACCGAAAACACATTTTTCCATCAAGTTTTCCAGGACTAGTTTTTATCATTTCAGTCATTCGTGTAGGTTAGATTCTGGGGAAAACTGTGAAAACTAAAGACTGTGTGTCTTAGTTTTCGAGTATCATTTTGTGATGTTTTATTTTTTTTTAAATTCTGTTTTAATGAATTATACCTGAGACATTATATGCCGTGTGAGCGTGTGTGTATTTCATTATTATTATTATTATTTTAATACGCCCTGAAACTTATGTTTATTCTTATCTAGTTGTGTTTTCATGTTTTATATGTACAATCAGGATAGGTACAGCTTTTAATGTTTTATTTATTTTCTATGTGTTATGTGTATAACATTCGTTTGTAAGGTATATATGCATTGTAAAGCACCTTTGAGCGTACATATTGTATGAGAAGGGTGCTATATAAATATGGTAATAATATTATTATTATTTGTTATTATAATTACGATCTTAAATGTAATTGCATGTATTTAATTGTTAACAAGAAATAATAGTATTGAATACAGCATTACATGCTTTTTATTTCTATTCTTTAAAAAACCCAGTATTCGTGTCTTTAAACAGTTCTAAAAACTGCAATTTCAATATTCCATTGGAAACAATGACAAGGTGCAAGTCAGTGTCTGATATAAAAAGGGCGGTCCCTCCCCGCCCCTTTATCAGATGAAAACAGCCTTTAACATGTGATGTGTTAGTGCCCGTACATGATTACTCTTTCACACTAGAGTATTTCCATTGTCTCCATCGAATTCACTTACAATGCGTTACATTGACGCTATTTGGTACTTTACGTAAATTCTTTTTCATAAAAGTTAATGTGTCCCAACATTTATCCAATTTCACACATTCTATTTTTCTTCAACGCACTCTCAACTTTTACCGTCAAGTAATCTTTAAAAGTCTTCGCGGCATCTTTGCTATTCTATGTATTCATTTTTTCTTGAGTGAGACATGGTTTGAAGTTTACGTCACACAAAGGGCCGTGTTACGGAACGTTTGGTCGTTTCGGCACATTTGGTCGCCGACGACCATTCGTGCCACACGCTTGGTCGCCGGCGACCATATGTGCAACACGTATCGTCGCCGGGCGACCGAACGTGCCGTGAGGGTGGACACGAGTGGTCGCTAATTTTAGGTTATACCTCAGCACGAATGGTCGCCACCCAAGCTTCCACTCCCAAACCCCAACATTCCTTTTCTCCTTCTCCCCCTCCAGCACCTACTACCCTTTCTTCTCTTTCTCCCTTCTAATCCGCCTCCTCGTCCTTCTTCTTCAATTTCTCCCGGTTTGATCAAACCGAACGAGTCTTAAGAATTGGCGGGTAATAGCTAAGGGAGATGTGGCGCTTTCTAGTAGCCTTCAATTAACAATCATATGCTAATGGACGCCCCTATAAAAATCACAGCACATCTTATTCCGATTCGAAACAACTCTTTAAACCTTCGACATGTTTCAAGTGTGCAGAGAATAGGCCTAATCTTGCATTTCATAAATGTGGCTTAAAAGTATAGGCCTACAAGAGGTGAGAATGCACAACACATGACATGGATATACCCACAAAACTGTAGTATTCCTCCATAGAAGCCTGCCCTTCAACAAGTCAGAGCTATCCCCGCGCTGCCCTCCAATCACCTCCATGTAATCTTTCTCTTTCACTCACGCAACCACATACACGCTCTCTCTCTCTCTCTCTCTCTCTCTCTCTCTCTCTCTTCCACGCAAAATTCAATACCAGAGAGAAAGACACCTGTGTTTGTGCTAAATACTTTATAAAATAATGGCTCTATTTTAAAAGAGCTTCATACCTATGAAGTTGCAAATCTATAGATTTGCTTACTTCATGTGTACTTTGTAAAATTACCAATTTGTAGCTATTTCATACATTTTACTTCCATGCTTATCGCTAGTACAGTAGTTGACTTAAATTCCCCCCCCCCCTTTTTTTTTTAATTTTGTTCATCATGATAGTACTGATGGATTCTTTTTTACAATAAGTTAACATGGTATTAAAGTGCTGTTCATGAATATTATGTTTACTAAAATTAAAACTATGCATGCAGTGTTGTTTATGCCGAATTCAAAGATTTCATTTTCTTATCAAACCATGACAAATGGTAGTACTATAGTAGTTGCTTGTATTTCCCTCTGTGTGTTCATGTATATTTGTGTGTGTGTTTGCGCACTCTTACTTATCAGGATGTATGTCACGCCAATTTATATTTCCTCCTTTATAAAGGTAACTAATGTAATCTATGAGATATCTTCTATTCTCAATCAGATATCTAATAAATTTTATAAGATGTCTCACATAATTTACAGCTGATAATACATCTCATAAAATATATAAAATATTTTAAAACTATATAAGATATATCATACACTTTATAAGATATCTTGTATATTAGACAATATATCTTATAAAGTTTATGAGATATCTTATAAAAGATAGAAGATATCTTATAAATTCATTTTTGTAAGATATCTTAAAAACATATACATGTATATCATATGTTTTATAAGAAGACATCTCAGAAATGAATTTCGATAAGATATCTCAACTTTATGAGATATATAAAACATACGGGATATCAAATATGTTTTATAACATATCTTATACGTGTTATAATGGGTCAGAATTACCCAGCAGCTAACAACGGCAGTCAAACAAGTAATAACATTTAATTCTTGAAAGAAAATCATAATAACAAAGAACTAACTTACAATAGATGAACAATAAACAATGTCCGTGCCGAGCTGAATCTGTATACAAAACAAATCACAAATCGGCTGTTTATTTTCAGCGAAATTCCTAAATCCTAGTTCCAGTTATAGAATAATCAAAAATGCCTAAAGTGCTTGTTTAGCCAGATCTTAACATCGGCTAAATTCACATTGTATTCATAATCAGAATAAATGTTCTGGAACATTCTTGAAAGACACAGTTTGTCATCTTTTTACTACGTGATAAACATCGAACTCTAGAACAATCTATGCCACAGGTGTCACTCAAGTGCATCTCCCTCATGCATAGCTCTTATCCTTGGACGAATTTGGCTCCACTTTTTTGGCACGCTGATTTTGGCTATATTTAGCTCTCAAACTTCATAGTTATCTCGGATTTCAAACATTTCGGTTGAGCATCACTGAAGAGACATTATTTGTCGAAATGCGCATCTGGTGCATCAAAATTGGTACCGTATAAGTTTTACATGATAACAAAATGATACTTTATATGGTTTATAAGATATCTTGTACAAAACCATTTGCGAGATATCTTATAAAGTTTAAGATATTTTATAAAACATATAATATATTGTATATCTTATAAAATATATGAGATATATTATAAAATTTCTTTTAAAAGATACCTTATAAAAGTAATAAAATATCTTATAAGAGGTATCTTAAAGGGAAAGGCAATCCTAACCACATTGTTGTCTTTATGAATAAAGTATTACTTGCTGATATCGTAAATGACAGTCTTTAACAACAACAAAAATCCTGCTTAACGATTCAATCAATATTAAATTACCCGCCGCTAAGAGAGCGGTCATTGAAGTTTAATCTATTACGTCACACCGTCGGTTCCGGATTATTTCATCAGCAGTACTTTAAACATGAGAAGTCACGAACAGTTAAGTTTGGAGCCGTATAGATTTGAGCCCGTCCTTTCACAAGAAGAATTTTAAAAAAAGAAGACGTTCAGTCGAGACCAGGCACATGGTACTCGTTTCTTCATACATGTAAATGTCTCAAACCTCAACTTGTCATTACGCAAATGATGGATCCACATTTTACAGAATTTTCTTTTCAAATAAATTTGTTGGGTCAGGAATTTCGGGGGGGGGGGGACTTTTTTCACATCTCCCCTTCGCATTAGTGTAATTAACTGTTTGACAGGAAGGCATCCACCTATTTACAATGTACACATGTATTCGTAAATTCTACCACATGCACATCTTTGATCTCATCAAAATCGGAATAGACGGTGTGACATCAAAATTAATTATTGATTTTTGTGGTCTTGAATACAAAAGAGTTCTGCATCATGGCAGCCTCTATAGATGGCGGGAATTTCAATTTTTAACGTTTTGAAATTAGTACTGAAGTTTATCTAGGCTGTACATCAAAGGAATAATATGACAAATCTTTATCATATTATTAATCCTATCATTTATCATGTAAAACAAATTTGGGTTGCCTTTATCGTTAAATCAAAAACGTTAAGACATCTTATCAAGTTTATGAGATATATTGTATACTATATATGATATCTCGTGTAAAACAAAATTATAAGATGTCTTATAAGATTTATGAGATATCTTTGAAGAGGAATAAATGTAAAAATGGCGTGTCATAAGGATGGTATGTAAGAGTATTATAATGCTAAAATGTTGCGACTCCTGTGTTTGCAGAATAAATTCACATCAAATTCCATCTAGAAATGCCCAAGTTTTTTGTTGGCTTTGTATCGTTCTTGGCTTGTTTCACAAATGTGTGCACGTACATGTATGTCCGTGTGATTGCAAAACAAACTTTATTACACATGAATTCACACACACACACACGCACACACTCACACCGTCGCTCAAATACACACATACATGTACACAAACCGTTTTTGCAAAACAAAAGCAAAGTTGAGTTTTGGCATAGGGGGCTTGGGTGCCGACCATTCGTGCTCGGATATGGCTTAAAATTGACGATCATTCGTGTTCACCCTCACGGCACATTCGGTCGCCGGGCGACGATACGCGCGGCATGTTTGGTCGCTGGCGACCAAATGTGTGGCACGAATGCTTGTCGGCGACCAAATGTGCTGCACATATCGTCGCCGGGCGACCGAACGTGCCAAGGCGACCAAACGTGCCGTAACAATGCTTTTCTCCCTACAATTAGTAAGCTTATTGTATTTTTAAAACCACTCTTTAATTTGGATTAAAATTCTATTGGAGTATATTTTTTAAATTTTAACTTTTATATTGCACATTGGAAATTTCCTTATATTCCCCTTGCAATTACGACTTCTTCATAGCAAGCTTTTGACACTCCCTCCCCTTCTTAAAATCAAATTCGATTTTCATTTGTTTTTTTGGTTTGTTTTTTTTCATTGATTTTAATTCATTAATCCATGCTTTATCTTAGATCAAAATTTGAATAAAATCTCTATGGTAGAAACGATTTAGGTCTGTCACCCTTAAGTATGAAAATATATGTCACTTGACTCTACACAAATTAAGTTTCGGCGGTGTGATACGGTGTGCACCAGTGTGGTTGTTACAATTTGTGGCCTTTGTTTCTGCCAAGCGCTGAAAACTTTGCTGTGTCATGTAGACTTATGAGTTCACATAAGTACAATTCCTTTTCTTATTCGTTGATTTTTTTTCGATATACATTCATTGGCAAAAGTAGCATAATGTAGAAAACCTGCATGTTATTTTTCGGCAAAAAATATCGCATCTAAACACGTTTAATAAACATGAGGAGAGTACATTGTAATACAATTAACTCTGTAATTAAATGCTGAATCTCTGCATTTCAGGGATAACCATCAGCTTCCGCAAAATTACAAGGAAGTCGATGGTGTAGAGATGAGATTTAAAGCTGTTAAGAAAACAAACGCTCCTGATATCAGCAGTATCTACGTAGGAGACGAATTTTACATGTTTCTCACATACATGGGAGGTGAGTTGTTTTCAGATTATTCTTTATTAGAACTTTAAATAAAACCAAAACATCTTTTCACGGGAAGATAGCTCTGTAGTGTTCCAGGATAAAACATCGGAATTAACCAAAATTCGGGCAGCGTGATTCAACACACCTGTAATCATTCTGAAATTTATTAAATTCTAAACTTCCGGTCAATTACAAGAGAGATAATCAATATAACAATAATCAAGAGTTATCTTTCTTAGAATATAATCAAATCATAAATTCATAATTAATCATATACTACAATCCTTCCCCTTTTTTCATTTCAATAAGTAGTGGTAATGTCATAATAAAAAGTAAATGGACAAATTTAATTAGAAATTACATTATGTAACTTTAGCATATTTTTTTAACCATTACAAAGTTCTTCAATAGATTGTAAATTCTGACTCAGTACTTGTACAAGTTAGTTCATTACAAAGTCCTTAAATTTCGCTGGCAAAGATCTTGGTATTGCTGGTCGGCTTCATTCCGGTGGACTTGTCACCTGATTTCGAACATCGTTTTCAGATTTTCTGCCGAAGGATTTCCTGAGGATGTTTCCCGGACAACACCAAAAGCATATTTTTATCGCACACATTTTGACTAAGAACTGGATTTTTCATGCACAAATTTTCACTATCATTGAAATTTTCACTTAACACATTTTCATTTACATTTTCACTTGACACATTCACTGATACATTTGGATTCACAAATCTTTTCAAATGAGACTCATTCGATTCCAAACAACACTATTTCCATTTTTCTCGACAACTTTTAATAAATCACTATGACATGTTGCTGATAACTTGTTTTCCTTGTTGTTCTTCATCAAAGTGAGATCACTAGGTTTTATATCACTAGCTGTAACTCTTCTCTTAGCATCAGAATACATATTCCCTTTAGCCTTCTTCTCTGCATCTCTATCTCTAACTATATAATCTGTATCATTGTACATGTGAATATCTGGTAATTTTGTACGAATACCTTGGCGTAACAACAACTCAGCCGGACTCACTCCTGTTGTTGTATGTGGTGATGAACGATACATCAACAAATAAGTCAGAAGTTCGGATTTCCAGTCTTTCTTTTCTGTTTGTGCAATCTTCAGTCTATTCAATATTGATATATTTTGACGTTCTATTTCTCCCTTGCCCTGCGGCCACAATGGGGTTGTCCTCCTATGGATGATTCCATTAGATTCGCAATATGTTTTGAAGCATTCACTAACAAATTGTGGTCCGTTATCTGTTGTTATAGAAACAGGTAACCCATGTGTACTGAGAATCTGTGTCAACACTTCCACCATTTTCTCTGCCGTTGTAGATTTCATAACAGCCAAATTAATCCATCTGGAATAATAATCTACTATAGTAGAAATATAATGTCCGGATGGCAATGGTCCTAAGAAATCAGCTACTAAATGCTCCAATCGACGTGACGATGCTTCTGTTCTGTGCATTAGCTCGACTTTTTCAGGTTGCGATACTAACTGACAGCCGTAACAAGATTTGCTCCACTGTTCATTGTCTTGGTCCATTTTAGGCCACCACACCTTCGATCGCAATCGCTGTTTCATGATAACAATGCCAGGGTGTCCCTCATGACCCAATGCTAGAACGTTATCACGTAATGACTTAGGTATGACAATCCTTGTCCCTCGTTATCAGATGACCAACAACACACATTTCTGACTTTACTGTCAATTAGTCTTTACTCTGTAATTGATACAATTTCCCTGATATCAAACATTCTCTCAAGTTCTAATGCATCATCTCTCGAGCTAAGAGATGGCCATTGCAGTTGGAACAACTTCTTCAAACACGAATCGTAAGTATTCTTCTGTGTCATTTGTCTTTAGGCTTGATGCATTTGTTGACAACATCCTGGACAGCGAATCAGCTATGTTTGATTTACCAGAAATATGACGAACTGTATAACTGTAGTTTTACATCCTTAACACCCATCTTTCTACACGTACAAATGGTTTCCACGTAGCCGACAAAATGAACTGAAGCGGCTTATGGTCTGTTAACAATTCCAAAGTCTTTCCCATCATGTACATGTGAAAACGTTCACATCCCACACTAAGCTGAGTGTCTCTTTCTCTGTTTGTGCATATCTCCGTTCGATTTCAGTTAAGATCGACTTGCATAGCAGATTATCTTAGATTTCCTTTGTTGTTCTTGGACTAAAACAGTGCCTAGTCCTACTGCACTCGCATCTGCAATAACGTGTGTTTTGGCATTGATATCAAAGTAGGCTAAAGCTGTCTTTCAGTTTGTCAAATGCTTTATTGTGTTCTTGTGCCCACACAAACGACTGTTCTTTACGTAAAAGTTTGTTTAAGGGTTCTGCTATGGTTGACAGGTTTGGTATGAATCTGCTGGCGAAATTGACTAGTCCCAAGAAACTGCGCACTTCAAATACTGATTTTGGTGTTCTGGCACTCCTAATAGCTTGACCTTTGCTGTCTGCAATTCCGATACATGTTCAGAAAGTACATAGCCCATGAAATCAATCTTCTCCATATTGAACTGACACTTCTCAATCTTCAAAGTCATTCCTGAGTCCCTAACCCTAAAACCCTAACCCTAACCCTGAGTCTTCTAAACGTTTTAACACCAATTCTAGGTTATGTCGATGTTCCTGTTCTGTGGATCCATGAACGACAACATCATCATACTGTAAATGTATTACATTTGGCTGTGTATTCTATTTAGCGCCTTTGGCGGAACGCAGCTTCCGCTAAATCAAGTACATCGCTAAATGCCATCCGTAAATCTAGATGTTTAAAGTAAGTCAGAAATGCGCTAAATCAAATCTACGCTAACTTGTTGAAAAAACGATTTCCGCCAAATATCGTACACGGCAAATATCATACGTTTACAGTATATTGCGTTCACATCAGGTAAGTCTCCTAATGTCTGTTGGATGATTTTGTTATACATCTCAGGAGCACAAATCACTCCGAATAACAAACACTTGTATCGATAAAATCCTTTAGGTGTCATAAAGGTAGTAATTTCTCTAGAGTCTGGGGTAAGCGCTAACTGGTGATAGACTCATTTGATATCCAGTTTACTGTAAACTTTGCTCTGATTCAAGTCGAATTTCATCTACAGTAGGAATTTGATATCTCTCACGGATGACTGCCTCATTACCTCGATGCATATCAACACATATACGAATATCTCAATTCTTCTTTGGTACAACCACAAGAGGTGATACCCACTAACTTGGTCCTTTGACTCTTTTGATAACATCCATATTTTCAAGTTCATCAATTAACTTGCTGCGCAAATGTTAAGGTACCCTACGTACTCTCTGACAGACAGGGCGTACTGATTCATCAATTGGAATTTTAAGTTGGAAGTTTTTCAGTTTTCCAAGCCCCCTTGAACACTTTTGGAAATTTTCTCAGTATATCTGTTTTAATCTCCATGTTATTCACAGTGTGCAATGGTGCAGTAGTACTCGTCTCTTTAATATGTAGCAAACGAAGCTGGGTAGAAGTATCATAGCCTAAGAGAGCATGTCCACTTTCTTCAACAACAAATAATTCAGCCGACACACAACAGTTTCCAGTACACACATAGCAACATAACTTCCTGCAACGGTCAATGGTTTGTTACTACCATAAGGATATATTTTCTTTGAGGATGTTTTCGACTGACTGTGACTTTTCACGTTTTGTTCCCTTAGGTGTCTGTCAATAACATTCACTGAGATTCCACTCAATGATCACTGCTGTATCACTACCACCAATACTGACACTAAAGTCATTCTGTGCACTATACCTGTTCTGAATAATAAAAACATAAGTTCTCTCCTCCTCACCACTTTCTAGGTCTGACGTTTCAATGCTTTGCACTGCTGTCCTCTTGTTTTTGTGTGCTTTTTTCTTAAATTTAGTCTTTCAGCATGTTTCATAATATCCTTCCATGTGAAATTTCCGACACTTCTGTCCTCGCGCTGGGTATTTTGGATCCGTGCGAATGTGACCCACATGCGAAACACTTTTTGTCATGTTTACCCTGTTGTTTACATTCATGTTTATGTTTGTATCTACTCACATTGTTAATTGTTTCTTGCTCTGGTTTGTGTTCCATAGTTCCAGATGTTGTGTTCCAGGTTACTGCCCTTTTCTCAGCTGCTTCCAAACTTTGTGCCATTTCTCTCAGTTCTTTCAGTGTCACATTGTTTTTCTCTAAAAGTTTCTTTCCCAGACGTTGTCAGTAACACTTCTCTATCACTTGATCACGTATACTTTCATCAATATACGTAAAATTACAATAAACAGCTTTCTGTCTCATTCTAGTAATAAATTGTTCAACAGTTTTTGTCGCCGTTTGTGCCATACCAGGAAATTGTGATCTTTCAAATGTGTGATTTACCTATGGAGTAAAGTGTTTATTCAATATTCAATGTCGATAACGCCACGTCATACACGTACTCCTTCATCCGGTTCGGGAACTTCCAGAGTGTAGAAAATATCCTGAACACCCATTCCTGCCTCTTATAGTAATAAGGCTTTCTTTTGCACAGGGTCTGCTATACCCTTTCCACTTGAAAAGAATTCAAATGCACGGGCCCATCGTATCCAATGAATTGCCACCGAATTCACATCTCCATGCGGATCAAACTTATAGATATTACTGACATCGGCCGAAACGGTTTTAGCCTCTGCCATTTCGTTTATCCCCGTCGCCAGATATGATAAACATCGGATTTATCCAAAACTCGGGCAGCGTGATTCAACACACATGTAATCATGCAGACATTTATTAAATTCTAAACTTCCGGTCAATTACAAGGGAAATAATCAATATAACAATAATCAAGAGTTATCTTTCTTAGAATATAATCAAATCATAATTAATCATACACTACAAGCCCCACCCTCAATTTTTGCAACATCTTTCTTTATTCAAAGTTTGTGCATGATAAAAATGTCTTTTGTAGAAATTTTGTTCACTGGGTATAATTAAAAATTTGGTAAACTATTTGATACTGAAAAGGGTTATATTTTCTATAGATAATCATTTATCTATATTTAAGAAAGGTTGTCAGGGGCAATAATTCCAATATATGCTGGTGTTTTCTCTATCGTACGAAAGCCCAGAAGGCTCATTCGAAATTTAAAATACAAGATTCGAATTTCGAAATTTTAAATCCAAGTTACCAATCAAAAATAATGATGTAGGTCACAATATATAACAGGTTAGAGGTTACACGCATATAAACTTACAATATGACAGAAAGCAAGTCAAATATAGAGCTTAATTCTTGGTTTCTTTTATCTAAAACTACGAATTTACGTTATGCATGCATGCACAATGCTTAGCCGTTAGGGAAGCGGTGCACTTTTTATGTCTTGTTGAAATTCAACTATGCACATGTTTTCTAATTAATCAAACAATTATCAGCAACAATCGTTTGACTTATTCTTTGAATATATTTACCAAACAACGAAATATTTCTTTTTTAACTATACCATGATGTATGTTTAGCATGCAGACAGACCCATGAAAAAGCATATGAAGCCTTTTAACCGATGATACTCCTCTAACAATTCATTCTGGATTTATTTTATTTCCAGTTAAGTTTGTCAATTAATAAGTTAGGTACTAGTATACTCCAGCCGCTCGAGGTTCAGCGGTGACACTTTTGATATAAGCATTTTTTTAAATATTTATTTTGTTTATTTATTTTTCTTTGAATTTCATTTTTCACCTTAATCAATTTTATTTATCTATTTCAATAATGAGATATATAAGGTACGTAGGGACTTTAGACGAGCCTAATGGCGTTGGGGTCAGTAGTAAATTTATATATAAACAATGAAGGAAATTCAAACCATGAATGAATTATGTATTGTGAGATAAACTATTTTTATACCCCCCACAACAAGTTGTGGGGGGTATACTGGAATCGGGTTGTCCGTCTGTCTGTCCGTCCGTCCGTCCGTCTGTAGACGCAATGGTTTCCGGGCTCTAAAGCATTATCCTTTCCACCTACCGTCACCATATCATATATATGGACTATCCATGGGTGAAGATGTTCCCTATCGATTTTGTGGTCAAAAGGTCAAAGGTCAAGTGCATCGAAGTAGCAATATGGTTTCCGGGCTCTAAAGCGTTATCCTTTCCACCTACAGTCACCATATCATACATATGGACTACCATGGGATGAAGATGTTCCCTATCGATTTTGGGGTCAAAAGGTCAAAGGTCAAGTGCACTGGACATCGAAGTAGCAATATGGTTTCCGGGCTCTAAAGCATTATCCTTTCCACCTACCATCACCATATCATATATATGGACTACCCATGGAATGAAGATGTTCCCTATCGATTTTGGGGTCAAATGGTCAAGCGCACTGGACATCGAAGTAGCAATATGGTTTCCGGGCTCTAAAGCGTTATCCTTTCCACCTACAGTCACCATATCATATATATGGACTACCCATGGGATGAAGATGTTCCCTATCGATTTTGGAGTCAAAAGGTCAAAGGTCAAGCGCACTGGACATTGAAGTAGCAATATGGTTCGGTTTGTCATGCCATTTGTTTTTTACACTCAGAAAAGAGGTAGTTTATACCTATTACCAACACCCTTTAGGAGATTGGGGTAAGCGGGGGGTATTCTTAGTTAGCATTGCTCACAGTACCTCTTGTTTAAACGTGGATGGATTAGTATTCTGTGGTAATTACACATGTAGTTAAGCTTCTTGAAACAAAAAAATTTAAAAAGAGTCAATATAGATCATATTCATAATTCAAATTTCCTCCATTGTTTACACTCTGATACCCAAAATGAACAGATGGGGAAGATGTTTGGTGAAACACACCAACGGGTGGTTTGTTCCCAGTTACTTTTCACATCCTCTCCCCCTTTTTGAAATTGTCGACCGGCTACGGATCTGGATAAACACACGATAATCTATACGGGTACCCCCTCCCCGAATAAGGTACATGTACATGAAAGTATTTCTTTTGAAAATATCTCTAATACATGTCAACAATGTTGTCCACACATCTCCTCCGTTAGTTTTAAAACTAGAGTCTTGAAATTTCTACACAAGATAGAGTAAACATTTTAGAAGATTTGTGGGGGATTCGATTTTACCGGAGGCGATTTGCCTAAAAGCTCGCCTGGACCTGAAAAAATGGATGCCAAAATTTTTCGCCGATTTCGGCGATTTTTGACCTTTGATCTCCAATATCTTTTTTCTTGCAAATATTTTGTTAAGACATGTACAACAAAAGTTGTGCACATTTACGAGATCTTTTCGAAAATATCAAGATTTAGGGGCTAGCCCCTTAAATTAGGGATCTAAAAGGGCTCAAAGTCTAGATCAAATATCTCAAAAATCGTTAATATTTTGGTATAAGTCAAAGAACAAAAAATGTTCATCTCAACAATCCAAATCTATTCATATAACAATTTAGGTCATATGTTACGTAATAAGGGATTTTAAGGGCCAAAACCATAAATTTTTTACCCCTTGTATCTCGAAAACGACAAATATTTTGAAAAGCAATAAAGAACAAAAGTTGTTCAGAATGATGATCTGAACAATATGCATATTTCGTTTTTACCCTATGTGGCCCCGTTAGGGAGCTACAGTTTGGCCCCTAAAAATTACTTCTAGAAATAACTCGAGAACGGTAAAGAATTTCTAAATACTTGTTGAACAAAAAATGTTTGAAATGTCATGACCTTTCTTACGATATCAAGCAAAAGGGGCTGACCCTTTAAATTAGGGGCCCAGAAGGGTCCAAAGGTTTATGAGAATATCTCAGAAACTATTAATATTTTGTAATAAGTCATTGAAGCGGAAATGTTCATCTAAACGAGCTTGTTCTTATCAAATCAAAAAGTAGGTCATATGTTACGTAATAAGGGATTTTAAGGGCCAAAATCATAAATAATTGACGCCTCATATCTTGAAAACGACAAATATTTTGAAAAGCATTATTGAACAAAAGTTGTTCAGAATGATAATCTAAACAATATGTACATTTCGTTTTTTCCCTATGTGGCCCCGTTAGGGAGCTACAGTTTGGCCCCTAAATATTTCTTGTAGAGATAACTCGAGAACGGTAAAGAATTTCTAAATACTTGTTGAGCAAAAAATGTTTAAAATGACAAGGCCTTTCTTACGATATCAAGCAAAAGGGGCTGGCCCTTTAAATTAGGGGTTCAGAAGGGTCCAAATGTTTTTGAGAATATCTCAGAAACTATTAATATTTTATAATAAGTTGTAGAAGCGGAAATGTTCATCTCAACGAGCTTGTTCTCATCAAATCAAAAAGTAGGTCATATGTTACGTAATTAGAGATTTTAAGGGCCAAAATCGTAAATATTTGACGCCTCATATCTTTAAAACGACATATTTTTTGAAAAGCATTATTGAACAAAAGTTGTTCAATGTGTCATAACCTATCGATCAATATCAAAAAATGGGTCTGTGGGCCTCATGGCTCGCCTGTAGAGTCGATTTTTGTCGATATCAGTCGATTTCAAAAACTTGTAACTGGTAAATATTTTGTAAGGACATATTGAACAAAAGTTGTTCAGTTTATCGAGATCTATCGATTGATATCAAGAAATAGGCCTATGGTCCTAATGGCTCGCCAGTAGAGTCGAATTTTTGTCAATATCGGTCGATCTCAATAACTTTTTACAGGTAAATATTTTGTAAAGACATATAGAACTAAAGTTGTTGAGTCTATAGAGGGCTAACAAATGACATCAAGAAATAGGCCCGCGGGCCTTATGGCTCGCCTGGAGAGTCGAATTTCAAACGAATTTTACCGCAACTTTGCTTCAGAAGCTTATAATATGAAAAATTGATTATATCTAAAGTGTCTTAAAGTCGGAAACTAAATTGGGACTCATTTGTCTTTTTTTTTTTTTAACTCCGAGTGCATCAACAAATCGGACGGAAGACCTACTCGTTGCTCGCAACGAGATCGTGTCTAGTTAGGGTCTTCCGTCTTCAGCGGAAGAACCTTCTATTATTCTATTGTTGATTTTTCACTTTTCTTATTATTAAGGTCTTCCGTCTCCTGCAGAAGACCTTACTATTATTGTTCGCGTTCTTCTTCTTCATTATTATTATTATTTTCCTTGGTAGTACACGCGTTTTTCTCAGCCATTTCTCGATCGATTTTCACGAAATTTTCAGGAAAGATGTCTTTTGGTGACGAGACTTTGCTTGCAAAATTTCGTGCTTGACGTCACTTCCGGTCAGGAGTTATCTCTCTTTTAGTGACTTTTTGAAGGGCCTTGTTGTCCACACATCTCCTCCGTTAGTTTTGAAGCTAGAGTCTTGAAATTTCTACACAAGATAGAGTAAACATCTTAGAAGATTTGTGGGGGATTCGATTTTACCGGAGGCGATTTGCCTAAACGCTCGCCTGGACCTGAAAAAATGGATGCCAAAATTTTTCGATGATTTCGGCGATTTTTGACCTTTGATCTCCAATATCTTTTTTCTTGCAAATATTTTGTTAAGACATGTAGAACAAAAGTTGTGCACATTTACGAGATCTGTTCGAAAATATCAAGATTTAGGGGCTAGCTCCTTCAATTAGGGATTTAGAAGGGCTCAAAGTCTAGATCAAATATCTCAAAAATCGTTAATATTTTGGTATAAGTCAAAGAACAAAAAATGTTCATCTCAACAATCCAAATCTATTCATATAACAATTTAGGTCATATGTTACGTAATAAGGGATTTTAAGGGCCAAAACCATAAATTTTTTACCCCTTGTATCTCGAAAACGACAAATATTTTGAAAAGCAATAAAGAACAAAAGTTGTTCAGAATGATGATCTGAACAATATGCATATTTCGTTTTTACCCTATGTGGCCCCGTTAGGGAGCTACAGTTTGGCCCCTAAAAATTACTTCTAGAAATAACTCGAGAACGGTAAAGAATTTCTAAATACTTGTTGAACAAAAAATGTTTGAAATGTCATGACCTTTCTTACGATATCAAGCAAAAGGGGCTGACCCTTTAAATTAGGGGCCCAGAAGGGTCCAAAGGTTTATGAGAATATCTCAGAAACTATTAATATTTTGTAATAAGTCATTGAAGCGGAAATGTTCATATAAACGAGCTTGTTCTTATCAAATCAAAAAGTAGGTCATATGTTACGTAATAAGGGATTTTAAGGGCCAAAATCATAAATAATTGACGCCTCATATCTTGAAAACGACAAATATTTTGAAAAGCATTATTGAACAAAAGTTGTTCAGAATGATAATCTAAACAATATGTACATTTCGTTTTTTCCCTATGTGGCCCCGTTAGGGAGCTACAGTTTGGCCCCTAAATATTTCTTGTAGAGATAACTCGAGAACGGTAAAGAATTTCTAAATACTTGTTGAGCAAAAAATGTTTAAAATGACAAGGCCTTTCTTACGATATCAAGCAAAAGGGGCTGGCCCTTTAAATTAGGGGTTCAGAAGGGTCCAAATGTTTTTGAGAATATCTCAGAAACTATTAATATTTTATAATAAGTTGTAGAAGCGGAAATGTTCATCTCAACGAGCTTGTTCTCATCAAATCAAAAAGTAGGTCATATGTTACGTAATTAGAGATTTTAAGGGCCAAAATCGTAAATATTTGACGCCTCATATCTTTAAAACGACATATTTTTTGAAAAGCATTATTGAACAAAAGTTGTTCAATGTGTCATAACCTATCGATCAATATCAAAAAATGGGTCTGTGGGCCTCATGGCTCGCCTGTAGAGTCGATTTTTGTCGATATCAGTCGATTTCAAAAACTTGTAACTGGTAAATATTTTGTAAGGACATATTGAACAAAAGTTGTTCAGTTTATCGAGATCTATCGATTGATATCAAGAAATAGGCCTATGGTCCTAATGGCTCGCCTGTAGAGTCGATTTTTTGTCGATATCGGTCGATCTCAATAACTTTTTACAGGTAAATATTTTGTAAAGACATATAGAACTAAAGTTGTTGAGTCTATAGAGGGATAACAAATGACATCAAGAAATAGGCCCGCGGGCCTTATGGCTCGCCTGGAGAGTCGAATTTCAAACGAATTTTACCGCAACTTTGCTTCAGAAGCTTATGATATGAAAAATTGATTATATCTAAAGTGTCTTAAAGTCAGAAACTAAATTGGGACTCATTTGTCTTTTTCTTTTTCTTTTTAACTCCGAGTGCATCAACAAATCGGACGGAAGACCTACTCGTTCCTCACAACGAGATCGTGTCTAGTTATTATTATTATTATTTTTATTCTTTTTTTTTTCCCTTACCGATTTTGTGCAGAGGATTTCTCAGAGATGACTTGACCGATTTACTTCAAATTTTCAGGGTTGATGTATTGCTATTTGAAGTTTATATCTTTTTTTTTGAATTTTTGAAAATTCACTTCCGGTTGGAAGTTATCCCCCTTTTATCGATTTTCAGATGACCATTTTGTCCAGCCAAAATCTCAAAAACGATAAAAGCTAGAGTGCTGAAATTTTCAGTGATGTTAGACGACATGTTGTAGTTGTGCACATCGGTTTTCAAAATTTCCGGAAGTGCCTAGTATGGACGCTCGGTAGGGGTCGAATATGGAGTTTAAAAAAGTGTCCATTTTTTTCCCACGTTTTAAATCATAACTTTTTATTCGTAAATAATTTGCTTAGACATATATAACAAAAGTTGTACAGTTTATTGAGATCTTTCGTGTCATATCAAGAAATGGGCCCATAGGCCTCATGGCTCGCCTGAACCATTGAATTTCTGTTACAATGATTAACTTTTTTCTCACGAAACTTTTGATAAGACATGTAGAATAAAAGTTGTTCAGTTTTGCAAGATCTATCTAATGATATCAAAAACTAGGCCTCAGGGCGTCATGGCTCGCCTGAACAGTCGAATTTGTATCACAATTAATAACATTAATAACTTTTTTCTCGAGAAACTTTTGACAAGACATGTAGAACAAAAGTTGTTCAGTTTCGCAAGCGTTAACTAACGATGTTGAGAAATAGGCCTGCAGGTCTCATGGCTCACCTGAACAGTTAGGTTATTGTTGCAAGCTATAACATTTTTGTCAAGAAACTTTTAATAAGACATCTAGAACAAAAGTTGTTCAGTTTTGCTAGATCTTTCGAACAACATCATGAAAAAAGCGAACGGGCCTCATGGCTCGCCTGAACAGTTTGATTAGTGTCACAATCAATAACTTTTTTCTCGAAAAACTTTTGATAAGACATGTAGAACAAAAGTTGTTCAGTTTTGCAAGATCTTTCAAACGATATCAAGAAAAAGGCCCACGGGCCTTATGACTCGCCTTAACAGTCTGATAAATGTCGCAATCAATAACTTTTTTCTCAAGAAAATTTTAATAGGACATGTAGAACAAAATTTGTTCAGTTTTGCGAGGTATATCTAGAATGATAAAAAAAGGCCTCCGGGCGACATGACTCGCCTGATCAGTCGACTTTGTATCGCAGTAAATAACATTATTAACTTTTTTGTCGAAAAAAAGGCTGACCCCTTTCATTAGTGGCCGAGCGCGGCAGAGATTCTTTAATTCATAGCACTTAAATGATCAATATTTGTAAAACATTACCGAAGCTAAATTGTACGTCTAGACAATATATTTGTATCATTATTTATGAACGAAAATCTCAGTCAAATTCTTATCTCCTCACATCTAAAATTGGACGGAAGACCCACTCGTTGCTCGCAACGAGATTTCATCTAGTTATTATTAAGGTCTTCCGTCTCCTGCGGAAGACCTTACTATTATTGTTCGCGTTCTTCTTCTTCATTATTATTATTATTTTCCTTGGTAGTACACGCGTTTTTCTCAGCCATTTCTCGATCGATTTTTACGAAATTTTCAGGAAAGATGTCTTTTGGTGACGAGACTTTGCTTGCAAAATTTCGTGCTTGACGTCACTTCCGGTCAGGAGTTATCTCTCTTTTAGTGACTTTTTGAAGGGCCTTGTTGTCCACACATCTCCTCCCTTAGTTTTGAAGCTAGAGTCTTGAAATTTCTACACAAGATAGAGTAAACATTTTAGAAGATTTGTGGGGGATTCGATTTTACCGGAGGCGATTTGCCTAAACGCTCGCCTGGACCTGAAAAAATGGATGCCAAAATTTTTCGGCGATTTCGGCGATTTTTGACCTTTGATCTCCAATATCTTTTTTCTTGCAAATATTTTGTTAAGACATGTACAACAAAAGTTGTGCACATTTACGAGATCTTTTCGAAAATATCAAGATTTAGGGGCTAGCCCCTTAAATTAGGGATCTAGAAGGGCTCAAAGTCTAGATCAAATATCTCAAAAATCGTTAATATTTTGGTATAAGTCAAAGAACAAAAAATGTTCATCTCAACAATCCAAATCTATTCATATAACAATTTAGGTCATATGTTACGTAATAAGGGATTTTAAGGGCCAAAACCATAAATTTTTTACCCCTTGTATCTCGAAAACGACAAATATTTTGAAAAGCAATAAAGAACAAAAGTTGTTCAGAATGATGATCTGAACAATATGCATATTTCGTTTTTACCCTATGTGGCCCCGTTAGGGAGCTACAGTTTGGCCCCTAAAAATTACTTCTAGAAATAACTCGAGAACGGTAAAGAATTTCTAAATACTTGTTGAACAAAAAATGTTTGAAATGTCATGACCTTTCTTACGATATCAAGCAAAAGGGGCTGACCCTTTAAATTAGGGGCCCAGAAGGGTCCAAAGGTTTATGAGAATATCTCAGAAACTATTAATATTTTGTAATAAGTCATTGAAGCGGAAATGTTCATCTAAACGATCTTGTTCTTATCAAATCAAAAAGTAGGTCATATGTTACGTAATAAGGGATTTTAAGGGCCAAAATCATAAATAATTGACGCCTCATATCTTGAAAACGACAAATATTTTGAAAAGCATTATTGAACAAAAGTTGTTCAGAATGATAATCTAAACAATATGTACATTTCGTTTTTTCCCTATGTGGCCCCGTTAGGGAGCTACAGTTTGGCCCCTAAATATTTCTTGTAGAGATAACTCGAGAACGGTAAAGAATTTCTAAATACTTGTTGAGCAAACAATGTTTAAAATGACAAGGCCTTTCTTACGATATCAAGCAAAACGGGCTGGCCCTTTAAATTAGGGGTTCAGAAGGGTCCAAATGTTTTGGAGAATATCTCAGAAACTATTAATATTTTATAATAAGTTGTAGAAGCGGAAATGTTCATCTCAACGAGCTTGATCTCATCAAATCAAAAAGTAGGTCATATGTTACGTAATTAGAGATTTTAAGGGCCAAAATCGTAAATATTTGACACCTCATATTTTTAAAACGACATATTTTTTGAAAAGCATTATTGAACAAAAGTTGTTCAATGTGTCATAACCTATCGATCAATATCAAAAAATGGGTCTGTGGGCCTCATGGCTCGCCTGTAGAGTCGATTTTTGTCGATATCAGTCGATTTCAAAAACTTGTAACTGGTAAATATTTTGTAAGGACATATTGAACAAAAGTTGTTCAGTTTATCGAGATCTATCGATTGATATCAAGAAATAGGCCTATGGTCCTAATGGCTCGCCTGTAGAGTCGATTTTTTGTCGATATCGGTCGATCTCAATAACTTTTTACAGGTAAATATTTTGTAAAGACATATAGAACTAAAGTTGTTGAGTCTATAGAGGGATAACAAATGACATCAAGAAATAGGCCCGCGGGCCTTATGGCTCGCCTGGAGAGTCGAATTTCAAACGAATTTCACCGCAACTTTGCTTCAGAAGCTTATGATATGAAAAATTGATTATATCTAAAGTGTCTTAAAGTCGGAAACTAAATTGGGACTCATTTGTCTTTTCTTTTCTTTTTTTTTTAACTCCGAGTGCATCAACAAATCGGACGGAAGACCTACTCGTTGCTCGCAACGAGATCGTGTCTAGTTATTATTATTCTTTTTTTTTTCCTTACCGATTTTGTGCAGAGGATTTCTCAGAGATGACTTGACCGATTTACTTCAAATTTTAAGGGTTGATACATTGCTATTTGAAGTTTATATCTTTTTTTGGATTTTTGAAAATTCACTTCCGGTTGGAAGTTATCCCCCTTTTATCGATTTTCAGATGACCATTTTGTCCAGCCAAAATCTCAAAAACGATAAAAGCTAGAGTGCTGAAATTTTCAGTGATGTTAGACGACATGTTGTAGTTGTGCACATCGGTTTTCAAATTTTCCGGAAGTGCCTAGTATGGAAGCTCGGTAGGGGTCGAAAATGGAGTTTAAAAAAGTGTTCCATTTTTTTCCACGTTTTAAATCATAACTTTTTATTCGTAAATATTTTGCTTAGACATATATAACAAAAGTTGTACAGTTTATTGAGATCTTTGGTGTCATATCAAGAAATGGGCCCATAGGCCTCATGGCTCGCCTGAACCATTGAATTTCTGTTACAATGATTAACTTTTTTCTCACGAAACTTTTGATAAGACATGTAGAATAAAAGTTGTTTAGTTTTGCAAGATCTATCTAATGATATCAAAAACTAGGCCTCAGGGCGTCATGGCTCGCCTGAACAGTCGAATTGTATCACAATTAATAACATTGATAACTTTTTTCTCGAGAAACTTTTGACAAGACATGTAGAACAAAAGTTGTTCAGTTTCGCAAGCGTTAACTAACGATGTTGAGAAATAGGCCTGCAGGTCTCATGGCTCACCTGAACAGTTAGGTTATTGTTGCAAGCTATAACATTTTTGTCAAGAAACTTTTAATAAGACATCTAGAACAAAAGTTATTCACTTTTGCAAGATCTTTCGAACAACATCATGAAAAAGGCGAACGGGCCTCATGGCTCGCCTGAACAGTTTGATTAATGTCACAATCAATAACTTTTTTCTCGAAAAACTTTTGATAAGACATGTAGAACAAAAGTTGTTCAGTTTTGCAAGATCTTTCAAACGATATCAAGAAAAAGGCCCACGGGCCTTATGACTCGCCTTAACAGTCTGATAAATGTCGCAATCAATAACTTTTTTCTCAAGAAAATTTTAATAGGACATGTAGAACAAAATTTGTTCAGTTTTGCGAGGTATATCTAGAATGATATTTGAAAAAAGGCCTTCGGGCGACATGACTTGCCTGATCAGTCGAATTTGTATCGCAGCAAATAACATTATTAACTTTTTTGTCGAGAAAAAGGCTGACTCCTTTCATTAGTGGCCGAGAGCGGCAGGGATTCTTTAATTCATAGCACTTAAATGATCAATATTTGTAAAACATTACCGAAGCTAAATTGTACGTCTAGACAATATATTTGTATCATTATTTATGAACGAAAATCTCAGTCAAATTCTTATCTCATCACATCTAAAATTGGACGGAAGACCCACTCCTTGCTCGCAACGAGATCGCATCTAGTTATTAAGGTCTTCCGTTTCCAACGGAAGACCTTCTAGTGATTCTACTGTTTATTATTATTTTTTTTTTTTTCCCTTTCGTCTCCGAGACCGTTGGATGGATTTTCCTGAAACTTTCACAAGTTATAGGGAACGATGGTACCTCGAGGCATTTTTTTCATTTTTCCAAAATTCACTTCCGTTCGTCAGATACGTCCGATTTTCCGGTTTTTGAAAGAAACTTTGTCCGGGGGTAAATTTGAAAACCACTAAATATAATCGAATGAAACTTTCAGGGATGATAGATCTATATTCTCTATGGTGCATGCACGTAATATTTTTTGTCGCCGTCACTTCCGGTCGTCACCGGAAGTGATTAAATAAATCATTAATTTCAAACTTTTTTCTTTTAAATTGAAACCTACTTTGGTTTACTATATCTCGTTCTAAATCTCAAAAAATGTTGACCCCACCGGAAGTTGAATCTCCAACTTCCGGTTATATCAAAGAAAGACTATTCATTCTCTCATTTTTCAGTGCCATAAATCTCGGTCATGAAACTAGTTAATGAGTTGAGTTTTACATATATTATAGTCACTATAAATGTCTAGAGTAACGTCAAATATTTTTGTAAAATTTACTTCCGGTCGGCAAATACGGCTTATGAGCTGTTTTCGTTGTCAATCGTTTTTCTCAGAAACGGTAAAAGATAGAGTCACCAAATTTTCAGATTTAATAGACCTCACTTTGTAGGCGTGTAGTAGGGGGGTAAGAATGTCGGCCGTCACTTCCGGTCGTCACCGGAAGTGATTAATAAATCATAAATTTAAAACTTTTTTCTTTGAAAATGAAACCTATATCGGTTTATTAGGTCTCGTTCTAATTCTCAAAAACTATTGACCCCACCGGAAGTTGAAACTCCAACTTCCGGTTATATCAAAGAAAGTCTGTTCATTCTCTCATTTTTCAGTGCCATAAATCTCGGTCATAAAACAAGTTAATGATTTGAATTTTACATATGTTATAGACACTAAAAATGTCTAGAGTAAATTTAAATATTTTTGTAAAATTCACTTCCGGTCGTGAGATATGGGGTGGACATATTCAAACCTTGTTTTTTCAGTTTCTCAATAATGAATATAGATACACGTTTGAAACTTGTAGAGTTGATCAACTAACATTAGTCCATTGTACACATACATTCAATTTTTTTGTCCGTCACTTCCGGTCTATACCGGAAGTATTTGAAAAATGTCGATTATCCGATTTCTTCCAGTGATTTCTGAGAGATGGTGGATAAATTTTCTTGAAGTTTTCAGGAATAATGTCTTATGAAAGGACCTTGCTATAACTATTTTTCTTTTTACAAAATTCACTTCCGGTCGGAAAATATGGGCGATTTTCTGTTTCTCAAAAGGAATTTTGTCCAGCAATTTTCTTGGAAAAGGTAAAATATACCTTCATCAATTATTCAGAAATTATAAATCTCCGTTTGCAGTCGTGCAGTAGGGGGTTGAACATGTCGACCGTCACTTCCTGTCGTCACCGGAAGTGATTGAAAGAATCGCAAATTTCAAATTTTTTCTTTTAAATTGTAACCTATACTAGTTTATTAAGTCTCTTTGAAAGTGTCAAAAGAATATTGACTCCGTTGGTAGTCAAAACAACTACTTCCGGTTTCTTGATAAAATACCTTTTTACTTTTTATCTCTTTGTCCCCATAAATCTTGCTTATATTTGAAGTCTTTCATATGATTTTCACATGTCATAATAAAAGTATCAACTTCTAAAGTTTTGATAATTTTGTTTTTCAAAATTGACTTCCGGTAGGTAGTAACCTACTACTTTTTCTTTCTTTAGTCTACTTGTTTTTGTTGAGAATTCTTTGAGATAGGGACGTGAAATTTTCAGGGAATATAGACAGTAAAGAGTCGCTGTCATTTATGGGAAAACGCATAATAAAAGTACTTCCGGTCATCACCGGAAGTTACGAGAAATGAGTAAAAGGTTCGATAATACATTTCTCATTCATTGTTAAGGCTTATTTTCTGATATATTTAAATGGTTTTCGTAGGAGCAGAAAGCTCTTTACCGGAAGTGGTCTAACGGAAGACCTACTCATTACTAGTAATGAGTTTCTAGTTATTATTATTATTTTTTCCCTTTCGTCTCTGAGACCGTTGGATGGATTTTCCTGAAACTTTCACAGATTATAGACAACGATGGTACCTTGAGGCATTTTTTCATTTTTTCAAAATTCACTTCCGTTCGTCAGATACGTCGATTTTCCGGTTTTTCAAAGAAACTTTGTCCGGGGGTAAACTTGAAAACCACTAAAGATAATCGAATGAAACTTTCAGGGATGATAGATCTATATTCTCTATGGTGCATGCACGTAATATTTTTTGTCGCCGTCACTTCCGGTCGTCACCGGAAGTGATTAAATGAATCATCAATTTCAAACTTTTTTCTTTCAAATTGAAACCTATTTCGGTTTAATATATCTCGTTATAATTCTCAAAAAATGTTGACCCCACCGGAAGTTGAATCTCCAACTTCCGGTTATATCAAAGAAAGACTCTTCATTCTCTCATTTTTCAGTGCCATAAATCTCGGTCATGAAACTAGTTAATGAGTTGAGTTTTACATATATTATAGTCACTATAAATGTCTAGAGTAACGTCAAATATTTTTGTAAAATTCATTTCTGGTCGGCAAATACGGCTTATTAGCTCTTTTCGTTGTCCATCGTTTTTCTCAGAAACGGTAAAAGATAGAGTCACCAAATTTTCAGAGTTAATAGATCTCACTTTGTAGGCGTGCAGTAGGGGGTTAAGAATGGAATGTCGGCCGTCACTTCCGGTCGTCACCGGAAGTGATTAATAAATCATAAATTTCAAACTTTTTTCTTTCAAATTAAAACCTATATCGGTTTATTAGGTCTCGTTCTAATTCTCAAAAACTATTGATCCCACCGGAAGTTGAATCTCCAACTTCCGGTTATATGAAAGAAAGACTATTCATTCTCTCATTTTTCAGTGCCATAAATCTCGGTCATGAAACAAGTTAATGATTTGAATTTTACATATGTTATAGACACTAAAAATGTCTAGAGTAAATTTTAATATTTTTTGTCAAATTCACTTCCGGTCGTGAGATATGGGGTGGACATATTCAAACCTTGTTTTTTTCAGTTTCTCAATAATGAATATCGATAGACGCTTGAAACTTGTAGAGTTGATCAACTAACATTAGTCCATTGTACACCTACATTCAATTTTTTTGTCCGTCACTTCCGGTCTATACCGGAAGTATTTTAAAAAAAATGTCGATTTTCCTATTTCTTCGTGTGATTTCTCAGAGATGGCTAGATATATTTTCTTGAAATTTTCAGGAATAATGTCTTATGAAATGACCTTGCTATAATTATTTTTGTTTTTACAACATTCACTTCCGGTCGGAAAATATGGCCGATTTTCTGTTTCTTAAAAGGAATTTTGTCCAGCATTTTTCTTGGAAAAGGTAAAATATACGTTCATCAAATATTCAGGGATGATCAATCTCCGTTTGTAAGCGTGCAGTAGGGGGTTGAACATGTCGACCGTCACTTCCTGTCGTCACCGGAAGTGATCGAAATAATCGCAAATTTCAAACTTTCTCTTTTAAATTGAAACCTATACTAGTTTATTAACTCTCTTTCAAAGTGTCAAAAGAATATTGAGTCTTTCGGTAGTCAAAACAACTACTTTCGGTTTCTTGATCAAATACCTTTTTACTTTTCGTCTCTTTGTCCCCATAAATCTCGCTTATATTTGAAGTCTTTCATATGATTTTCACATGTCTTAATAACAGTATCAACTTCTAGAGTTTTGATTATTTTGTTTTTCAAAATTGCCTTCCGGTCGGTAGTAACCTACTACTTTTTCTTTCTTTAGTCTACTTCTTTTTGTTGAGAACTCTTTCAGATTGAGATGTGAAATTTTCAGGGAATATAGACAGTAAAGAGTCGCTGTCATTTATAGGAAAACCCATCTGAATAGTACTTCCTGTCGTCACCGGAAGTTACGAGAAATGAGTAAAAAATTCGATAATACATTTCTCATTCATTGTTAAGGCACATTTTCTGATATATTTAAATGGTTTTCGTAGGAACAGAATGCTTTTTATCGGAAGTGGTCTAACGGAAGACCTATTCATTACTAGTAATGAGTGTCTAGTTATTATTTTTTTTTTTTCCTTTCGTCTCCGAGACCGTTGGATGGATTTTCCTGAAACTTTCACAGATTATAGACAACGATGGTACCTCGAGGCATTTTTTCATTTTTTCAAAATTCACTTCCGTTCGTCAGATACGTCTGATTTTCTGGTTTTTCGAAAGAAACTTTGTCCGGGAGTAAACTTGAAAACCACTAAAGATAATCAAATGAAACTTTCAGGGATGATAGATCTATATTCTCTATGGTGCATGCACGTAATATTTTTTGTCGCCGTCACTTCCGGTCGTCACCGGAAGTGATTAAAGGAATCATCAATTTCAAACTTTTTTCTTTCAAATTGAAACCTATTTCGGTTTAATATATCTCGTTATAATTCTCAAAAAATGTTGACCCCACCGGAAGTTGAATCTCCAACTTCCGGTTATATCAAAGAAAGACTCTTCATTCTCTCATTTTTCAGTGCCATAAATCTCGGTCATGAAACTAGTTAATGAGTTGAGTTTTACATATATTATAGTCACTATAAATGTCTAGAGTAACGTATAGTATTTTTATAAAATTCACTTCCGGTCGGCAAATACGGCTGATTAGCTGTTTTCGTTGTCTAGCCTTTTTCTCAGAAACAGTAAAAGATAGAGTCACCAAATTTTCAGAGTGAATAGATCTCACGTTGTAGGCGTGCAGTAGGGGGTTAAGAATGTCGGTCGTCACTTCCGGTCGTCACCGGAAGTGATTAAGAAATCATAAATTTCAAACTTTTTTCTTTCAAATTGAAACCTATATCGGTTTACTAGGTCTCGTTGTAATTCTCAAAAAATGTTAACCCCACCGGAAGTTGAATCTCCAACTTCCGGTTATATCAAAGAGTATTCATTCTCTCATTTTTCAGTGCCATAAATCTCTATCATAAAACAAGTTACTGATTTGAATTTTACATATGTTATAGACACTATAAATGTCTAAAGTATATTTAAATATTTTTGTAAATCTCACTTCCGGTCGTGAGATATGGGGTGGACATATTCAAACCTTGTTTTTTCAGTTTCTCAATAATGAATATAGATAGACGCTTGAAACTTGTAGAATTGATCAACTAACATTAGTCCATTGTAAACATACATTCAATTTTTTCGTCCGTCACTTCCGCTCTATACCGGAAGTATTCGAAAAAATGTTGATTTTCCCATTTCTTCGAGTGATTTCTCAGAGATGGCTGGACATATTTTCTTAAAATTTTCAAGAATAATGTCTTATGAAATGACCTTGCTATAATTATTTTTGTTTTTACAAAATTCACTTCCGGTCGGATAATATGGCCGATTTTCTGTTTCTCAAAATGAATTTTGTCCAGCATTTTTCTTCGAAAAAGTAAAATATAGGTTCATCAATTATTCAGGGATGATCAATCTCCGTTTCCAGGCGTGCAGTAGAGGGTTGAACATGTCGACCGTCACTTCCTGTCGTCACAGGAAGTGATTGAAAGAATCGCAAATTTCAAACTTTTTCTTTTAAATTGAAACCTATACTAGTTTATTAAATGTCTTTGAAAGTGTCAAAAGAATATTGACTCCGTCGGTAGTCAAAACAACTACTTTCGGTTTCTTGATAAAATACCTTTTTACTTTTCATTTCTTTGTCCCCATAAATCTCGCTTATATTTGAAGTCTTTCATATGATTTTCACATGTCATAATAAAAGTATCAACTTCTAAAGTTTTGATAATTTTGTTTTTCAAATTTGACTTCCGGTCGGTAGTAACCTACTACTTTTTCTTTCTTTAGTCTACTTCTTTTTTTTGAGAACTCTTTCAGATAAAGACGTGCAATTTTCAGGGAATATAGACAGTAAAGAGTCGCTGTCATTTATAGGAAAACGCATCTGAATAGTACTTCCGGTCATTACCGGAAGTTACGAGAAAGGAGTAAAAAGTTCGATAATACATTTCTTATTCATTGTTAAGGCTTATTTTCTGATATATTTAAATGGTTTTCGTAGGAACAGAAAGCTCTTTACCGGAAGTGGTCTAACGGAAGACCTACTCATTACTAGTAATGAGTTTCTAGTTGTTATTATTTTTTTGACCAAATTTTCTGCAGGAGTTTTCTCGAAAACTATACAGTGGTTTTCAGTGAAACTTTCAGGAAAAATGCATTTTATTGTGAACTTTGTTTATCACAAACAAAATTGGGACAATTCTATTTCGGTTCCAAGTTATGGACAATTTCCTGATTTTCAAATGGAACTTTGTCCGCGAGTGATCTCAGGAACGGCTAAAGATATGAACTGGAGACTTATTAGAGATGATAGAACATGACTTATAGATTTGCAGAATCACTATTTCGTACGTCGTCATCACTTCCGGTCGCTACCGGAAGCGAATTTAAAAAATGGATTTTTTCAACTTTTTTGTTTTTTAATGTTTTTCTTTGATAAAAGTAAGATAAATAGAGACTCTTTATAAGATGCTGAATATGCTATTTGATTTTATATTGATCAAACCAAACTCTAGATATTCGTAGTTTTAATTTTGAAGCGAGGTGCTCGCTAGCCTAATGGTTAGCGTGGTGGATTTCCATGCGGGCGACCCGGGTTCAATCCCCCAGATTACTCGAATATTTTTTTCCCACTTTATAACAAATGAAGAATTTAAGGTTATCTACTGGACACGGAAAGAACAGAAGACCTTCTTGTTGCCATGGCAACAAGTTTCTAGTTATTATTATTATTATTTTTTGTTGACCAAATTTTGTGCAGGAGTTTTCTCGGAAACTCTACAGTGGTTTTCAGTGAAACTTTCAGGAAAAATGCATTTTATTATGAACTTTGTTTATCACAAACAAAATTGGGACAATTCTATTTCGGTTCCAAGTTATGGACAATTTCCTGATTTTCAAATGGAACTTTGTCCGCGAGTGATCTCAGGAACGGCTAAAGATATGAACTGGAGACTAATTAGAGATGATAGAACATGACTTATAGATTTGCAGAATCACTATTTCGTACGTCGTCATCACTTCCGGTCGCTACCAGAAGCGAATTTAAGAAATGGATTTTTTCAATTTTTTTGTTTTTTAATGTTTTTCTTTGATAAAGGTAAGATGAATAGAGACTCTTTATAGAATGTTGAATATGATATTTGTTTTTAAATTGATCAAACCAAACTCTAGATATTCGTAATTTTAATTTTGAAGCGAGGTCCTCGCTAGCCTAATGGCTAGCGTGGTGGATTTTCATGCGGGCGACCCGGGTTCAATCCCCGAGATTACTCGAATATTTTTTTCCCACTTTATAACAAATGAAGAATTTAAGGTTATATACTGAACACGGAAATAACGGAAGACCTTCTTGTTGCCATGACAACAAGTTTCTAGTTAAGGTCTTCCGTTACCAATGGAAGACCTTCTAGTGATTCTACTGTTTATTATTATTAAGGTCTTCCGTTTCCAACGGAAGATCTTCTAGTGATTCTACTGTTTATTAGGGTCTTCCGTCTTCAGCGGAAGAACCTTCTATTATTCTATTGTTGATTTTTCACTTTTCTTATTATTTTTATTCTTTTTTTTTTTCCTTACCGATTTTGTGCAGACGATTCCTCAGAGATGGCTCGATCGATTTACTTCAAATTTTTAGGGTTGATGCATTGCTATCTGAAGTTTATATCTTTTTTTGGATTTTTGAAAATTCACTTCCGGTTGGAAGTTATCACCCTTTTATCGATTTTCAGATAACCATTGTGTCCGGCCATAATCTCAAAAACAATAAAAGCTAGAGTGCTGAAATTTTCAGTGATGTTAGACGACATGTTGTAGTTGTGCACATGGGTTTTAAAAATTTCCGGAAGTGCCTAGTATGGAAGCTCGGTAGGGGTCGAAAATGGAGTTTTAAAAAGTGTCCCATTTTTTTCCACATTTTAAATCATAACTTTTTACTCGTAAATATTTTGCTTAGACATATATAACAGAAGTTGTACAGTTTATTGAGATCTTTCATGTCATATCACGAAATGGGCCCATGGGCCTCATGGCTCGCCTCAACCATGGAATTTCTGTTACAATGATTAACTTTTTTCTCACAAAACTTTTGATAAGATATGTAGAATAAAAGTTGTTCAGGTTTGCAAGATCTATCTAATGATATAAAAAAAAAGTAGGCCTCAGGGCGTCATGGCTTGCCTGAACAGTCGAATTTGTACCACAATTAATAACATTGATAACTTTTTTCTCGAGAAACTTTTTACAAGACATGTAGAACAAAAGTTGTTCAGTTTCGCAAGCTTTAACTAACGATGTTAATAAATAGGCCTGCAGGTCTCATGGCTCACCTGAACAGTTGGGTTATTATTGCAATCTATAACATTTTGGTCAAGAAACTTTTAATAAGACATCTAGAACAGAAGTTGTTCAGTTTTGCAAGATCTTTCGAACAACATCATGAAAAAGGCGAACGGGCCTCATGGCTTGCCTGAACAGTTTGATTAGTGTGACAATCAATAACTTTTTTTCGAGAAACTTTTGATAAGACATGTAGAACAAATGTTCTTCAGTTTCGCAAACGTAAACTAACGATGTTAAGAAATAGGCCTGTGGGTCCCATGGCTCACCTGAACAGTTGGGTTGTTGTTACAATCTCTAACATTTTTGTCAAGAAACTTTTGATAAGACATCCTGAACAACTTTTGCAAGATCTTTCGAACAACATCATGAAAAACGCAAATGGGCCTCATGGCTCACCTGAACGGTTTGATTAGTGTCACAATTGCTAACTTTTTTCTCGATAATCTTTTGATTAGACACCTAGAACAAAAGTTGTTCAGTTTTGCAAGATCTTTCAAACGATATGAAGAAAAAGGCCCATGGGCCTTATGACTCGCCTAAACAGTCTGATAAATGTCGCAATCAATAACTTTTTTTCAAGAAAATTTTGATAAGACATGTAGAACAAAATTTGTTCGGTTTTGCGAGATATATGTAGAATGATATAAGAAATAGGCCTCTGGGCGTCGTGACTCGCCTGATCAGTCGAATTTGTATCGCAGTAAATAACATTATTAACTTTTTTCTCGAAAAAAGGGTGACCCCTTTAATTAGTGGCCGAGAGGGGCAGAGAGTCTTTAATTTATAACACTTGAATGATAATATTTGTAAAACATTACCGAAGCTAAATTGTACGTCTAGACAATATATTTGTATCATTATTTCTGAACGAAAATCTCAGTCAAATTCTTATCTCATCACATCTAAAATTGGACGGAAGACCCACTCGTTCCTCGCAACGATATCGCATCTAGTTTTATTATTATTATTCTTTTTTTTTCCTTACCCATTTTGTGCAGGGGATTTCTCGGAGTTGGCTCAATTAATTTGCTCCAAATTTTCAGGGTTGATGCGTTGCCATTTAAAGTTTATACTGCTATTTCAATTTTTAAAAATTAACCTCCGGTCGCAAGTTACGGCCGAATTTCCGTTTTTCAAATGACATTTTGTCCGGGCGTTTTCTCATAAACGGTTAAAGATTGAGTCTTGAGACTTTCAGCGATGATAGATGGTGACTTGTAGCTCTGTGATAATGTTTATCATTGCCATCCATCACTTCCAGCCGTCACCGGAAGTGAACAAAAGAAACGTCAAATTTCAAATTTATACTTTTAAAACAAAACTTGCATAGATTAATTAAGTCTCTGTCGGCGTTTCAGAAAATGTTAGACTTACCGGAAGTTTAACCAGCAACTTCCGGTTTTTAGAGAAAAGCTTCGGAAAAATGGTTTTTCTTTGTCCTTGTATATCTCACTTGCATGTATTTATCAAGTTTTTAATACGATATTTACAGGTATTATTAACATTATCCATATATAGGGTACTCTTTAACACTATTTCAAAATTCACTTCCGGTTGCAAGTTACGGCCGAATTACCGTTTTTCAAATGACATTTTGTCCGGGCGTTTTCTCATAAACGGTTAAAGATTGAGTCTTCAAACTTTCAGAGATGATAGATGGTGACTTGTAGCTCTGTGATAATGTTTATCATTGCGATCCGTCACTTCCGGCCGTCACCGGAAGTGAACGAAAAACATCAAATTTCAAATTTATGCTTTTAAAACAAAACTTGCATAGATTAATTAGGTCTCTTACGGCGTCCAGAAAATGTTAGACTTACTGGAAGTTTAACCAGCAACTTCCGGTTTTTAGAGAAAAACTTCGGGAAAATGGTTTTTATTTGTCCTCGTATATCTCACTTATTTATCAAGTTTTTAATACGATATTTACAGATATTATTGATATTATCCATATCTATGGTACCCTTTGAGTCTTCAAACGTTCAGTGATGATAGATGGTGACTTGTAGCTCTGTAATAATGTTTATCATTGCGATCCGTCACTTCCGGTCCTCATCAGAAGTGAACAAAAGAAACGTCAAATTTCAAATTTATACTTTTGAAACAAAACTTGCATAGATTAATTAGGTCTCTTTCGGCGTTTCAGAAAATGTTTAACCAGCAACTTCCGGTTTTTAGAAAAAACTTCGAAAAATGGTTACTTCTTTGCTATCATACCTCTCGCTTATAAATCAAGTGTGTGATATGATTTTCACATGTATAATTGACATTATCCACCTTTAGAGTATAGTGAATTTTAGTTTTTTCCAATTCACTTCCGTTCGTTAAATGTCTACGATTTCCGGGGTTTTTTTCTCCAGGCGTTTTCTCATAAATTATCAAAGATTGAGTCTTGAAACTTTCAGGAATGTTAGATGGTGACTTGTAGCTGTGACATATGTGTTTCATTTTTCTTGCCGTCACTTTCGTCATCCGCCGGAAGTACCATAAAAATATGAAATTTTTCATTTTTTTTTAAATTCTAATGCTCATTACATTATTTAAAAGAGTGTAATAAGTCATACCATTTCCACCGGAAGTTGGTTGTTCGAAACCGGAAGTTGTCCGAAAACTCAGTATTTTTCATGGAAATTTTTAGTGTGGGTTCCTACGCGGTCCACTTGGAATTTTTAGTCGGTTTATGGACTCCCGAGATACTCGAAAGTAGATAAAACAAAACTGAAATTGTTTATAATTGATATATCACGTCTTACATGTACGTGTTTATTTCTTTCATGTTTAGTCGTTCTTCACTAGTTGAATTCTCCCAGTCAAGATCATATCTCGGCAGAAATTGGACGAAAGACCTATTCGTTGCTCGCAACGAGATCATTTCTAGTTATTATTAGGGCTTTCCACCTTTCTGTGGAAAGTCCTATTGTTATTGTTCTGTTTATTATTTTCCTGCCGTCAAAAAAAATTTTCGTCTTAAGACTTATCGAAAAACTTTATAGTCCATCATATAGTACTTCTTGAGAAACGAATACAGTTCACCCAACGTAATTGAACTTTGACCCCTTACGGAGTTATTGGACCTTTTGCAGAAATCATTGTTATCGCTTCTACTTTTGAACCGTAAATGATAGGAGGATGAAACCTTTTCTAAAGCAAAGAGGGTAATTAGTAGAAGCGAAGAATTTCAAATGAAGGGATTCGGTATCCCTTAAAGGGAGTTAATGCCTCTTTATGTTTTGCGATTTATTCGTAAAACATGTCAAACTTGAGAACGGTTTGTCGTAGAGACATGCAACTAACTGGAATAGGATCGCTGACCTTTGACCTTGAAAATTAGGTCAAGGTCAAAGGTCAAGGTCATCAGAAAAGAGGAAAAAATATCACTTTTTATACTCTCTTTCCTGCTTAAGATAGCGTTGTGATATTATATGGCTAAGTTTGGTTGGTTTTGATAGTATGCATTATAACTTTGAACTTTGACCCTTCTGTGAATTTCGGAGACTCGCGTTGAAAACCTTGTTATCGCTACTCCTACTTAACGGAAAGTCATAGAGACACGAAACCTTTGCTAATGAATTCACAGTAAAACCCTCTTGCAAAGAAAAATTAATCAAAGGGATACGAAAACCCTTAAGCATAGTTATTACCCCTGAATGTCTCCAATATCATTATCTAAGCCTATAACTTTTATATTAATATAGATAGAGACATGGGACCACTTGCATTAAGACCGATGACCTTTGACCTTTAAAATAAGGTCAAGGTCAAAGGTCAAAGTCATCATCAAAATTATGTTTTTTCATTTTCAAGGTCTTTCATAGTATTTTTAGCATTGAGAAGCTATCCGAAAGGAACCTAAAACCCCTAAACAAAGTTATTGCCCCTGAATGTCTTGATTAACATTTTTTAAGGTTATACCTTTTACATTAATATACATAGAGACATGGGATCACTTGCATGAAGACCGATGACCTTTGACCTTCAAAATGAGGTCAAAGGTCAAGGTCATCGTGAAAATTATTATTTTATTTTCAAGGTCTTTTTCAGTTTCTAACATCATCTTAAATATTCTTGAATATCTTTTTTAAATCATGGTAGGTGGAAAGCCCTCTAATTGTTCGCGAACAATTAGGATTACTAGTTATGATTGTTCTTTTTCTTACCGATTTTGTGCACAAGCTTTCTCAAAAACGTTTAAATAGATTTTAATGAAACTTTCAGGAAAGATGTAAAATAGGATTGTCTAGAACGGCCTCTTTTTCGTTTTGCCAAAATCACTTCCGGTCGCAAGTTACGGCTGTATTTCCGTTTTTCAAATGACATATTGTCCGGGCGTTTTCTCATAAACGGTTAAAGATTGAGTCTTCGAACTTTTAGGGATGATAGATGGTGATTTGTAGCTCTGTAATAAGGTTTATCATTGCCATCCGTCACTTCCGGCCGTCACCGGAAGTGAATAAAAGAAACGTCAAATTTCAAAATTATGCTTTTGAAATATAACTTGCACAGATTAATTCGATCTATTTCGGTGTATCAAAAAATGTTACACTTACCGGAACTTTAACCAACAACTTCCGGTTTTTAGAGACAAACTTCGAAAAATTGATATTTCTTTGTCTTTGCATATATCGCTTCTTTATCAAGTTTTTACTACGATATTTACAGATATTTTTGACATTATCCAACTCTGAAGAACCCTTGAATTCTTTTTCAAAATTCACTTCCGGTCACAAGTTGCGGCGAATTTCTGTTTTTCAAATGATATTTTGTCCGGGCGTTTTCTCATAAACGGTTTAAGATTGAGTCTATAAACTTTCAGGGATGATAGATGGTAACTTGTACCTCTGTAATAAATGTTTATCATTGTCATCCGTCACTTCCGGCCGTTACCGGAAGTGAACAAAAGAAACGCCAAATTTTAAAATTATGCTTTTGAAACAAAACTTGCGTAGTTGAATTAGATTTCTTTCGGCATTTTAGAAAATGTTAGACTTACCGGAAGTTTATCCACCAACTTCCGGTTTTTAGAGAATAACTTCGAAAAAATGGTCTTTCTTTGTCCTCGTATATCTCGTTTATCTATCAACCATTTAATACGATATTTACAGATGTTATTGACATTATCAATCTCAAGAGAACACTGTAACATTATTTGAAAATCACTTCCGGTCACAAGTTACGGCCGAGTTTCTGTTTTTCAAATGACATTTTTCCGGGCGTTTAATCATAACGATTGAGTCTTCAAACCTTCAGGGATGATAGATGGTGACTTGTAGCTGTTTAATAAGGTTTATCATTGTCATCCGTCTCTTCCGGAGGTCACCGGAAGTGAACAAAAGAAACGTCAAATTTCAAAGTTATACCTTTGAAACAAAATTTGCATAGATTAATGAGGTCTATTTCGGCGTTTCAAAAGATGTTAGACTTACCGGAAGTTTAACTAGCAACTTCCGGTTTTTAGAGAAAATCCTCAAAAAATTGCTTTTTCTTTGTCCTCTTATTTCTCGCGTATAAATAAAGGGTTTTTTTTATACGATTTTCGCATATATTATATACATTATTCATCTTTATAGTACAATGAAATGCTTTTTCAATATTCACTTCCGCTCAGGAGATATGTCCAATATCCGGTTTTTTACGTGATTCTTTGCAAACTTTTTTTCATAAACGATTAAAGACTGAATTGATCATGAATCTTTGAGGGATAAACAATGGTGACATGTAGATCTGATCTATGTTTTCAAATTTTGTTGTCGTCACTTCCGTCGTCCACCGGTAGTATTTGAAAATGTGCATTTTTTTTTTCATTTTTTTCATTTCTAAATGTTCACGATTGAGTTTAACAAAGTGTTTCAAATCATACGATTTCCACCGGAAGTAGATTCTTCCAAACCGGAAGTTGTTCCAAAAATGAGCATTTTTATTTGACACTCTCAAGAATGATTCCTGAAAGATCAATATTGAATTTTAAGTCGTTTTATGGATTTCCGATGTACGGAAACTGAATGAAATTGAACTGGAAGTTATCGAAAACTGATAAATTTCATATCTTACGTGTTTTTCGTTCTCTGTTTTATGAAAAATATGTTCCCATTGGTTTCATCTATACTCGTTTTTTTACGAATCGAATTGTCCCAGGGAAGATCTTATCTTATCCCAATCAATATCTTCTCTCGTCAGAAATCGGACGGAAGACCTATTCGTTGCTCGCAACGAGATCTCTTCTAGTTATTGTTCTTTTTCTTGCCGATTTTGTGCACGCAATTTCTCAAACACAGCTTGATAGATTTTCACGAAACTTTCAGGAAAGATGTAAAAGAGGTGTGTCTAGAACTGTCTTTTTTGGTTTTGCAAAAATCACTTCCGGTCGCAAGTTACGGCTGAATTTCCGTTTTTCAAATGACATTTTGTCCGGGCGTTTTCTCATAAACGGTTAAAGATTGAGTCTTTAAACTTTCAGGGATGATAGATGGTGACTTGTAGCTGTGCAATAGGATATTATCATTGCCATCCGTCACTTCCGGCCGTCACCGGAAGTGAACAAAAGAAACGTCAAATTTCAAACTAATGCTTTTGAAACAAAACTTGAATAGATTAATTAGATATCTTTCGGCGTTTCAGAAAATGTTAGACTTACCGGAAGTTTAACCAGCAACTTCCGGTTTTTAGAGAAAAACTTGAAAAAATGGTCTTTCTTTGTCCTCGTATATCTCGGTTTTTTTTATCAAACTTTTAATACGATATTTACAAATATTATTGACATTATCCATCTTAAGAGAACCCTGTAACACTATTTCAAAATTCACTTCCGGTCACAAGTTACGGCCGAATTCCTGTTTTTTAAATGATATTTTGTCCGGGCGTTTTCTCATAAACGGTTAAAGATTGAGTCTTCAAACTTTCAGGGATGATAGATGGTGATTTGTAGCTGTGCAACATCATGGCTATTTCTTTTAATCTATAATGTGGTCATAAACCCTGTATTGTGTACATTCAATTACTTTAAAATTTAGAAAAGTAAAATGTACCTCATCCACAGTGTGTTGTTTATGCCCTTTAGGGAGGAAGGCTGGCATATGGGCTTTGATTCCTAAACTGTCAAGAAAGTCAATGGAATCCCTGAATTCACGGTCTACCACCAGGATATCATCTTGCTGTAACCAATCTTGAATATCCTCCACATTGGTTTTGATGGAATGTTTCAAAATGTTTGCATCATTGTTCTTGTGGTCGGCGAGATATGGCCCGAGAACAGACACAGTGTATCCTGTAGTTGATACGATAACCATAGGCTTCACTAGTGGACGGTTTTTTTGTTGACTGATGGAACGGCGTTGGAATTTGAAGTTGTTGCTTTTCTGTATGTATACGTATGTTCCATCCACCACAAGGATTGCAGGTTTCTCTACGATACTGCCAAATATCTCTTGAGCTAGTGGCCTTGTGTGGTTCTCAGTAACATCTCGTCTTGATATATGACCAAAAACCAACATAATTTGGTGTAAACGTTTCTGTCAACTCCTTTCGTGCTGTTCTTAATGCTCCCCTTACGCCACTTTTTTCAATGTTAAATAGTGTTGACAACATTTGATTTGAAAGGCCAGTCCTTAACTTCACCAACAAAAGGGCAATGCATGTTCTTATGCTACGATTCTTTGTTGATCGGATTGAATGGTAATGGGATATAACATCATCAAAATTTTCCTTTGAAATCCCGGTTAAAGTCATATAATCTGAATCAGCAAGTCCTTTGCTGGTATCAAAGTCTAATCTGCATTTTTCATTTTTGAGAGCAACTGATCTGATGGATGATATAAGTGAATATATATCACTTTTGTTAAAAACAGGTTTGACATTCAGTGGAAGCAGTTGCCAGAAACTTGATAGCATCTTCCCTTAGGGAGAAATCTGATGTCATATGCATCTGGCAGCACCTTGCTCCAGGCAGTAACATGTGACCTGTCCTAATAAATATTCTGTGTCTGATATCTGTAGACACTGTTAGCAACTTAGAGTATCTTCCTTTGCAAATTACACAACTGGAATGGCTCTTCCCAGAAGACTGTATTGGAAGAGGAATCACTTTTGGGCTTTTCACGCACAATGTCTTTCTTCTTTTAACTGATGGCTCATAATTTGGATCACTGTCATACAATGAATTTGAAACATATTCTGTAGTTTTGTCTTTCTTGGAATAGCATTTAGTACAAGTTACGTCTTTTTCCTGGCAAGTGGTGATGCCTAGGTACACTCTGTAACTTTCGTATGAAGATCCAATAATGAATCGCCTTTGGTCAGCTTTTGTTCTTCTGCCACATGAAACACATGGGTATTCCTTTGGTCCACCTCTATGCATATTCTTAAAAGAAAAAAATCTTAGATGTGTATACAATTTGTAAGACATTCAGTGCAATATCTGTATTAATGATAGGAAAAAAATCCAGAAATCAATTTAACCTACTTTTAGCTCCAAATTAGTTCATTGTGCACCAAACAAGTTGAAATGTGAATAGATTTTGTAATTGTATTTCTATCTGAGAGAGGTTCTGAAAAAAAATTCAGCCTGCATTCATAGTGAAAAAAAATATGGAAAAGGAGAACAAGGTTTCTTTAATAAGTAACACATGCACTATGACCTTGACATTTGACCTTGAGAAACAATAGACAAACTCCACTTGGCATATGGTGTATGTGTACCCATTTTAATTGTCCTAGCTACCCCAATGGTTCAGTCTGTATTCTGCCGACAGGGTTTTCCTAAGTTATACTACGCCCTTGACCTTTGACCTTGAAGAAAAAAGACCTCCTCCACTTGGCATTAGGAGTATGTGTACCACGTTTGACAGTCCTAGCCCTAATATTTCGGTTTGTATTCTGCCTACAAGGTTTTCTATTAACTGATACTACAACTTTGACCTTTCACCTTTGAAAACAATAGACATGTTCTTCTCATCAAGGTGATCACATGTAACAAGTTGTAAAATCCTAGAGCTTACTGTTTATTTTGCATGTTGCCTACAATGTATGGACAAACAGACTGACAGACGGAGAGAGGTATAGCGTAATATCCCATCTTCGATAGGTGTATAATAAACACATATGCAGTTGATAATGGAATATTGCTAATAACTATGATTAGTTTACAATGGAGAAGCTGAAATTACACCGTTTGTTAGTAACTTACAGGACATTACTCTTCAGCTCATAAAATATGATATTGTGACGACTCCTAAATATTGAATTGTTGCACTCTTAATCAATATCATTAATGTGATTGATGTGCAATACCTTCCCTAGAGAGAGAGAGAGTAACTATATAATTTGAGATATCTTAAATTCAAGATAATTATTCCACAACTTACATGTAAGTAATTATTATATTTCTCTTTAAAATATGATGTGCGCATTCATTCATTTGATGAGAGCAATAATTGATTTAATGATATTTTTAATTCAGTTGAAGAGAGCAATAATTCTTTTAGAGAGAGCAACTATATGATTAAAGATATCTTCAATTCAACATATCCACAATTGAATTAATGATCTCTTTAATTGAATTGTTGCTCTCTTTAAAAGAAATGATGCGCGCATTAATTCCTTATACAAAAACATTGTAAATTATTAAAGATATCTTCAATTGAATTAAAGAGATCATCAAATTATTTATACCGAGCTCTAAATTAATTATTGCGAGCAATATTTCTACAGAATTGATGCTCTCATCAATTAAATTAAAGAGAACAATAATTGAATTAATGCGCGCATCATTTAATCATTTCAAATAACCATTGAAAAGAGATCATTTTAATGTATCTTCATTAAAATAATTTTTAAAATGTTTACACAAAAATAAGTTGCTGATTTACTTTCATATTATTCATTAAACTATGATCCCTCAATTAACACAACACCCCTTATGTGTTTTTGTGGGGGTTGGGGGGGGGGGGTAATAGAATGTTTGGCACTCAAGGGACACCTTGTTTGGGAATCCGTCTTCAAATGTAGTTCAAACAGAAAAGGTCAATATCACGAGATTAGAAATTTTGATACCAAAAAAGGACACATGTGAAACATAAAGCCCATTTAGTATTAATCATTCAAAATGTTATGGCCAAAGTTAAAGTTTACGCATATAGACAGACAAGCTTAAAACTATATATGCTTCCAAAACTCTCGTTACAGGGGCATAAAAAAACAATGTTGTGCCATAAATGTGTCAACTTCTTTTTCCACAACATAATTATTTTTTGTTAATCAAAACTGAACTGTCGATGTCTTAAATACAAATGCTTTAGATTTCAAAATAATGAATTCAACACAAATGATCGAGTTCTAAATTAATTACATATTGTATTTTTAAATAAAATCCAATAAAATAAATAGCATACAAAACATAAAGTTGAGTCATCTGTGGCATTTGAATTAAAAATATATATACTTAATATTTATGTTTTCATTATTAGGCCTACTGTTTATCTTTTTAACTGATTCAACTTCTAAATTAGTTGAGGGGAAAACGGGCTCAAAATCAGTAAACTTAAATAATAATAATTTTAATCACTTTGTAATTAATTGCAATACTTCGGCTTGGCCGAGTATATTTAAAATTTCGTAAAAAGTCATTTGCGTAGGGGACGAATTCACTTCACACCTACAAGACAAAATTAATAAAGGGCAAGGTCATTCAAAAATAGCACACCAAAATATATTGCATTGATAGTGCCGAGTTAAGTTCAGCTGTCGTTGTCAGCAATGTTGAGACTACACCGGGTCTAGAGCTATATATTCTTTCGTTGGTTGTACCAATGTATGCATTTTTTACGCACCTCTACATCTCTTAGTCATATTCACTTTGACAACATAAGATCGAATATTAGGGCTATTTATGATATATAAGCGTCCCAGAAAAAGGAGAATATAAGAGCGAATTTGTTGCTCATAAATTGGTTTAGGTTTTGGTTTATGAGTTTGAAACCAGTTTTGGTTTCAATCCGGTTTACAGCGAAGAAACAAATGAACAGTTTAAATCACAAATATGGCGTCTAAAAGACACAAACTAGCATGTGCATCTCTAATCCTTCGTAATACATTATTAGAAAGCGATGATACGGAAGATCCTGAAGTTGGGCTATCTCAAATCCAAATGCAAACATCAATGTGCTCTGCTCTGATGAGCCTCAGGTCCCCCAACGTCGGATCAGAGTCCATAGATTTCCTTTTTATGTTGAGGAGGTAATTCCCCAATATATCGAGTATCATTTAAGACAAAGATTTAGAATGAGTCAAGAAACTTTTACATCCCTCTTGTCAATATTTGAAGAATTTAAAGACAAAACAATGATATCAATGGGAAAACAATTATTCATTTTCATACGCTACCTAACAACTCAAATGACAATACAAGCCATTGCTGACCAAATTGGAGTATGTGAATATACAGTATTTGGTATCGTGAAACGTCTTGCTAATATTGTTTGTCGAGAATTTCTAAAGCAATACATAAAATGGCCAGTTGGTGAAAACGTTTCCAACATTGCTAAAGGATTCAAAGATCTGAAAACAATTTCCTGCTGTAATTGGTGCATTTGATGGTAGTCATATACCCATAAAAATACCGACTTACTGCCAAGAAAACTACATCAATCAGAAGTCATTTCCATCAGTGGTCCTCCAGGCAGTTTGTGATTCTAAAATACATTTGTTAGATGTAACCTGTGGTTGACCGGGTTCTGTCCACGACTCCCGAATTTTCAAAAATTCGTCGCTCTACGAGAGAATCCAAAAATATCCAGAGAGGACGTTTCCCAACAATACACACCTTTTTGGGGACTCGGCTTACAGTCTTGAAAAGTGGATGATGAGTCCCTATAGGGACAAAGGCAACCTAACACAGAGTCAGCACAAGTACAATTATACCTATAATAGCACAAGGGTGGTCATTGAGCGGACCTTTGGGGCCTTGAAAGGCAGGTTTCGTCGATTGAAATATGTCGACATTCAGGACATGGAAAAAATAGTAAAAGTTGTTATTAGTTGCTGTGTGTTGCATGAATGTTGTTTGCAGCATGATGATGATTGTTCAGAGTATATAGAAGAGGGGGGAGAGGATGAAATAAACAATTATGTAGAAATTTTGCCTGGCAACACTGCAGCAGGAGAAAAAAGGAAGAGTATTGAAAGACGTTTGTGAACTTTGCTGCATGATAGTTAAGGAAGTTTGGTATAAGAATGTGAATTAATTCAACTGTACACGACTTTAACGAGATGTGTATGTGAAGTTGATAAGAACAAAAATTATGACACAAGTTGACTTGATCTTATCTCAATAAAAATGATGTTTTCGTATCTATATTTCATTCATTCATTTTAGGGGCAAGATCAAAAAGCTCAATGTCTGAGAAAAACTAAATTCACAGTTTTCATCAAGACCTCCTCCCCCTTTTAAAACTAAATATGATGAATGTTGAAACTAATCGACTAACAAGTCAAAATATACGAATATAAATAACACTCTGTATACCTTTTCTACTGTTCATTCACTTTAGGTGCAAATCAAAATTATTATGAATTTTTTTTAGTCACTTGTTTTTTCCACTAAAGTGTAATCGATGCCAGAAACTTACATGAGTCGTTACTCTCCTTCCCCTTAACTATTTGAATTTAGATTTTTATCTGTCATTGATCTTTTGATCTTGCCCCTTAAAACATCTATTATAAAGACAGGATGTATCAAGAAAAATAGACTATGTTTATCTTTCCATTTTTATTGTAACAACAAATAAAAAAGACAGGATACTTTCCTTACTATAACAACTTAAACATTGACAACAAGAGGTTCATGGGCTACATTGCTAACCAGAGCAGCAGTGTCAATGTACAGTGTAATTCATCTGAGCTATAAGCAAGTGCACCTCAATGTAGACTAGTTTTAACAATGAATTAAAATATAAATCTTTGCAGATTATAAAAAGACATGTAGGAATTGCACTTACACAAAATGTACTCATAATTACAATATAAATTGAAATTTGTTTTACTCAACTGCACATCATTTTTGCATCAATCCAGTTGGATTTAATTGCCAGAGGTTACTATCGGTAATCTCTGTGATACAAAAAATAAACAGAACGCCCATGAGCCACATCGCTTACCCGAACAATAGTTCAAAATTTTACCAAAGTAAACAATGAAAACACTTTAGCCAAAGGTAAACAACGAATATTTATTTTTATTTCCTTGGTCTTCTTCATTAATTAAATTTAAAATTCCCTCTACCTATGGCTGCTTTGTGCCAAGTTTGGTAGAAATTGGCCGAGCAGTTCTGGAGAAGACGATGGAAATATGAAAAGTTTACGACAACAGTGACAACAGACAAATTTCATTAAAAAAAGCTCTCATAGCCTTCAACTCAAGTGAGTTAAAAATATATTACAATGGCAACATGCAACTTCTTCTCATAATATGACTATTGGTTTTTCATTGCTTCTACTATGACATTATTTCGATTTTTCTTTGTTTATTCTCCATTCTTTTTTCATGTTGGTCCTTTAGAGTTTTCATCATCTCTTTGTGTTCTTTTCTCATGTCATCTAAGATAAGTACAATTTCATTTGGCTGGTTTTTCTTTTTCTTCTTTGGGGCCACATCACAATCACTTGAAGAAGTTGAAGTTGATCCTGCAGCTGCTTCTTCAATATCGGTGCTTTCTGTTCCTAGTGTAAACACGGCTTTTACATTGGGTCGATATCCGTAACAGTCTTCCAATTCCTTATAAAATGGACATTCTTTTTAGCTCCTCTGAGCCGAAGGCTCAAAGAGCTAATCATATGGTCATATGTCTGGCGTGCGGTGTGCGGTGTGCATCAACTTTTTGGAAAAAGGGCTATATCTCAAGAACCCCTTGGCCAATTTTGGTCAACTTTGTCACAGGGTATCCTTGGCCCAAGGGCTTTCATTTGTACTAAAACTAGGGTTGTGGCCCTTTAACAAGGGGAGATAATTAGGAAAATACAAACAAAAGTAGTGGTTGCGAAAAATCTCAAGAACCACTGGGCAAATTATCACCAAACTTATGCATAAGGATGAGGATAGGTTGTAGATTAAAAAAAAATAATGTTCAAGGCATCATCCTGGGGCAACGGGTGTGGACTCAAGGTCACTTCAAAGTTTACCTTAAATTTTGTTAAAACTTTGATATTTTGCTTAATTTAAGGACTAGGATCATCAAATTTTGTCAGTTGATGCGTCTTAGGACCTTATATCATGTTGTCTCAAAAGTAGGTCATGGTGACCTACTTTTTGAATTTCGCAGGTAATTATTATTAAATGGATTTTGATGCATATCTTGAACACTTTTGAGCCTATCATCAAAAATTGTCAGTTGATGGATCATGGGATCTTAAACTGCGTCATGTGAAAAGTATGTCACCATGACCTACTTTCTGAATTTTATGGCTAATCATTTATGAATACATTTAAGATTGTTATTTCAGATACCGAGAGATTTAGAATCATCAAACCTAGTAAGTTGATGCGTCTACAGGCCTCAAAACATATTTATAAAAAAACAAAAGTAGGTCACAGTGACTTACTCTTTGAATTTTGCAGACATTCAAATTTCACATTTTCAATTTCAGATGCATATTTTGGACACTATGAAAGCTAGGATCAACTTTGTCAGTTGATGCATCTTGATTCTTCATAGTTTGTTGACCAAAAAGTAGGTCACCGTGACCTACTTTTGGAATTTGACGGCTATATTTGAATATTTCAGATACTATCTGACTTACAATCATCAACCTTTGTCAGTTGATGGGTCTTGAGTCTTCAGAGTGTGTCGACCAAAACGTAAGTCACTGTGACCTACTTTTGGAATTTGACATTTATATCTGAATATTTCAGATACTATTTGACTTCAATTATCAAACTTTGTCAGTTGATACATCTTGAGTCTTTGGAGTGTGTCGACCAAAAAGTAGGTCACTGTGGCATTCTTTTGGAATTTGACGGCTATATTTGAATACTATTTGACTTGTTAGTTTATGCATCTTGAGTCTTCAGTGTGACGACCAAAAGTAGGTCACCGTGACCTACTTTTGGACAGTTACATTTAAATTTTCAGGTGCTATTTGACTTAACATCATCAAACTTTGTTAATTGATGAATCTTGGTTAGTGAGAATTTTTGCCTGTTCTACAATGTATCAGAAGAGCGATTCTAGGCCCATGGGCCTCTTGCCTGTCATTACCAGATTTGGAGTAGTGATCAACACAATCTCTGTATGATTTAGTCAGATTTTTCCACTTCTGGTCACATTGAGAGGATGTGAAATGGAAGCCCATCTTGTTCATTTCAGAGGAAATAATTTTCCAAACCTTTCTTTTTCATTGAAGGTTTCGCAAATTTTTCAGAATGCACTGTGTGTTTCAATAAGACAGCTGGTTGCAACCTTGGACAATACTGAGCTGTGGTTGGTAGCTGGTACATCTGCTTTACCTTCACCTGCAAAACATTAATCAGATGAAATTGTTAAGTGCTTGTGTACCTCATGACAATAAACTCAAATGCATAGAGAACAGAGACCCAAGGGGCTTGTTTTAAAAATTCTATTTGAAAGAATGATAACTTTTATACATATGCTACAAGAGTTATGGAAAAGCAATTATTTCAAAATACAATGATTTAGATATTGAATCCCCATCAGACAGTTTAACAATTTAATGAACAGTAGAAATTGACTTACCCAATCGATTAAATTATATATTTATTATTTCCTCACAAATATATCATTAATGAGTGTTAATATATGGTCTGAAAGCTAATTAGTGCAATTCAAAACCAATATTTTATGAGTATACACTATACAGATGAATACTAGTATTCTACCTTAAGTTTAAAAAGGACATAAGAAAATGTAACATTTACCATTCATGTGTGTGCTGTCAGTGCTGTCGTATTTGGATGTCTTCTTGCAGATAACCTGCTCAAATTGGTCACACCAATGTAAAACTTATACTGTACCAATTTTGATGCACCAGATGCGCATTTCGACAAATAATGTCTCTTCAGTGATGCTCAACCGAAATGTTTGAAATCCGAAAGAACTATGAAGTTTTAGAGCTAAATATAGCCAAAAACAGCGTGCCAAAAAGTGGAGCCAAATTCGTCCAAGGATAAGAGCTATGCGTGAGGGAGATAATCCTTAATTTTGAAATGAATTTCTAAATTTTATAACAGCAATTAAATATACATCCGTATTTTCAAGCTAGTAACGAAGTACTTAGCTACTGGGCTGTAGAGACCCTCGGGGACTAACAGTCCACCAGCAGAGGCCTCGACCCAGGGGGCATAATCTAAGAGCAAGTTGACAACCCTTGCCTATGTATGTTGTAACAACTCCTTTCCGCGATCTGATAAAGTGGCTTCTACTGTTGCATACAGCTGCTTTGATTTGTCGTATACCATAACAGCGGCAGCCACATCTCCATTTCTTTGTTTCCTAAAGCCGTCAGTTTACTTTTCACTGCCAAACACATATGTGTTTTGTAGTTCTTTCGATATATAAATATGATACTCTTTTGGCACCATGTCTTAAAATTGAAGCTGAATTTCATTGTTGTTTTCAGATATGTTAGAGTCTATCAAAAGATAGAGAATGTTTTAAACAAGAATCTATACTTCAAAATAAATAAATGTTGCCAACTACAAAATCCTTGCACCTTTAATATATGCATTACATATGCAATAATGTTCTTAAATTACCTGATCAGCAATTAAAGTGAATTTGATTAAAAACACATTCATTTTCACGCATTTATTAACTCAATGGGAATTTTTCTTTTATAATAACAGCTTACAATAATTTCTTATATCAAATAATTTATTTAAAGTATACCTACGTAATTAAATACAAAATGGGATGGGATGGGATAGACAGAGAATACACACATTTCAGAAAAATAATAGCCGCAAAAAAAGCACACAAAAAACCCCACAGAAGGGAGGGGGTAGCGTCCATACTTCAGGTACCTGTGTGTGGGGGGTTTTTTTTGTTGTTGTTTTTTTGCAAAACTTACTATCTGACTATGGTAGTATATCATAATACATACCATTCATAGAGTTCGTGAACATTTTGTGCACGAATTTTATAAAATTGTGTAATAGAGAAAAGCTTATCTGGCTTCTGAGCAAGTTCAGCGACGAATGACACAATATTATTGAAAAATCTGCCAATTACATATACAGTTGTTCATTATCAAGAAAGGTTGATTTATCATGAACTTGTAATTTTTATTTCGTTGTCTATCATCTTTCTTCTGGATATTATCACTCTTTCATAATTTGTGCATATAAAGTTCGTATTCTTTGTATGCCCTCTGGGCCCCAAAAATTTGCAATGAATTAGTTGCTTTCTTAACTTACTAATGATGAGATGTATTACTGTACGGACGAAACACAAAGTGACCTTTTTTCCAAATAGGAATAGACCACAGGAGTTGGCAGTTTTATCTGTAAAGGTCTACAATGAAAGATGAAGGTAGTTAACAGTGATCATTTTCATAATTCCTGTAAGCAATACAAAATAGAGAGTACGCGGACCCCTGGATATACAAGAGATGGGATCAGGTACCTAAAGAGGACTAAGCATCCCATGTCGACTGAGCTTCGCAGTGGTTGTTTGTTTACATTGTAGACCTTTACAGATAAAACTGGCGACTTCTCAAAATGTGAATAGACTGCTATCAGTGTATCGCAGTTGTGTATGGAAATGAAAATGTTTGAAAACGTTTCATTAATGACAATAAAGTTCACTGTCGAATTTCCTCTGTCTCGCTTTGATTTTGTAGTTACATAATCAATCGAAAATGTTTTTGTAAAACTCTTGTATATTATTACACATATGATAAATAGGCCTAGTATAAAATATCTTACAGCAATGATTCTGAAAGTCCCCGATAATCTCGGACTCGAAACTGCATTCCGCACATTTCAGAACCACAGGTGATGCCGTCGCCATGCTGAATTGATTTCCCGCTTCTCTCGTAAACCGAATAAACTGCTCCCAGAGGCGGTTTAGTTGGTTAACGAACGGGTTTAAGTTTTGGTAAAAACATATTAAAAAAAACCAGTTCTGGTTTTAAAATAGTTCAAAACCAGTTCGAAAAACAAATGAATAGTTTACTAAACTGATTCGAAACTAAAACTAGTTTAAGCGCAACAAATTCGCCTTAAAATATGGAACCTGGGCAGGTGTTGCTTGTTTGTTCACACAGGACTATGTCATGGTGGATAATCTGGGTAATATGAAAAATGATTTCTTAGGGAGTAGGCACGAATATTGGCATGTTTTACTCAGTCACATGAATGTGTTTCTCATGGGGTTTCTATGTAGAAAGACCTGAAACGAACAATAGGTGCACTGAGACATGTGCCTTAATAACAGATAGTCTAACAAAGATGATCAGATCTCTAATTACTGACCAAAATCGGTATACAGTTAAAGTATATCATCGGGTAAGATCATTTTGCTTTTTTATGTCCACGGGTAATATTATGGTATAGTGCAGTGTGTCTGTTGTGGATAAGATAAACATTCTTATAAGGATAGGATCATCCAATTTGTTACACATATTCCAAAATTAATAGTGGGAGAATATTATTGTTTCCATGGTAAAAGGCCAAGGTCAAACTTGCATGGTTACAAGGCTATGATCATCGAATTAGGTACATATGTTCCCATGATTAGATGGGGTATTTAATTTATATAGTTAGGATAATTAAATTTGATTCAGATTTGCATGGTACAGTACAGTTTGTTGTCTATCTGTTCATTCTTCAGTACCTTGTGAGTACTAAGTCTAGGATAATCAAGTGTGGTAAATGAGTCCTGATATCGTGTTAGGATGGTGCCTGTTGTTTCTCAAAAATAAAGGTCGTGATCATACTTTCATTGGTAATCATGAAAAAGATCAATACCCAAAGGCCAAGATAAGAAATTGCTGTGTACACATTTCCCATTATGTGTGAGGTCATGTATACAATGTATTTAGATAAGTAGTATTTTTGCATCTCATGTTATCCTTTATTAGAGTAAATCTTTCTTCAATTTCATATCCAATCAATCCATCTTAAAATTAACATTCTATACATATTCTTAGATGTTGGAGAAAGAAGTTGTCAGAGCAATTGTTGACCAAAGAGTGGTTTATTTGGGTGTTAATCCTAACTTTGATTTCTTCTGCATTACTGAATTTATTGGTACCTATTCAATTGTTTGGCATATTACACACATAAATATATCCTTATAGAATCCACAATCCTTACTTTCCGCTAAAGTATAAAACACTTGTATTGCTATATGACATAAAACACGATTCAAATATTCATGTAATTCCCTATACTCTCTTTCACAATACAGATACAGCCTACTCGCTGGTTCCACAAACGTGTAAGGCAATTGAAGGAGGAATAGTCCCTACAAAAGATCCAGGGGAATCAGAAAATTCCGTATACTTATGGAAATATGGGGATTCAACGTAAGTATTCCTTGTGTATTTGGCGCTATAAAGTGGTTCATTTACTCAGTTCAGCCAAAGGTTATTGTAAACTTTTCACATTTTCGGCTTCATCTCCAAAACACAGGATCTTCTTCAATAAAACTTACCATGAGAAGGTGAAGATTACAAACAGTAATCAATCTCAGAACTCCTTATTGGAATAAAAATTAAGAGTTAGCAAAGACGGACACCTGGATATAGCAGAGGTGGGATCAGGTGTCTGGGAGGAGTAGGAATCCCCTGTTGACCATACACAACCGCCGTGAGCCCTATATCTTAATCAGGTAAACAAATTAATCCGTAGTCAAAATCAGTGTACAAGAACAGTCTAGCAAGCTGTATGACACACTTCAGACGGCATTTGACCGAATGATAGATTTTATTGTCAAACTAAATCTTTATAACGACAATAGAATTTGCGAAATGCTGACTTTAAACAAGACTCTTGAAACCCCTGTAATATCAACTTGTTTCTCAATAGCTTGCCTCGATTTAAAAACTGACCATACGCAGAACAAGCTCTTGCAAATCGAACCAATAGAGCGATATAAACAATATATGCATATGATAATGGAATACTGCTACATAAAGATTGGAAGTGCACGATGGAGAATATGACATCATTCCGTTTGTTATACAGTTGAGATGTTACATGTAGTATGCTGTTAACATATATTTTCAATAATGAATCTAATTATGAAGCAGAAATGGACGACTCTCTGGTGTCTTATTTCAAGTTCACAAGGATATGTCGAATCTACATATGAATGAAAATGATTATTGCTAATCGATAAAACGTCGTCGATATAGTAGTATCTGAATGTCGAGTTAAAGACCACAGAAAGAGATTTTTTATTTTCTTTAAGAAGCTGTTGAATAAGCTTCATGAAAATATAAAAACAGGTCAGCTAACAAAGGAGCACAATTCGTGCCCATGGGAATTCCTTATCACCAAAGACTACGAAGATATTGTCAATGAGGAACTCCAACATATTTTTATTTCAACTTCAGAGTACTTGTGCGTGGAATCAGAGTGGTGTTTAACAAAGTAATTTTTGGATGACTGATCATTAGATATGAATATTTCCATTTTCCATTTTTGTTGAAGAAACAATGGTCTATATTGTCAAAACGTCTAGTCTTTAATTTATCGTGAAGAATCGCCGTGCAAAGTGTTGAAATGTCATACAATTTGATGTGGTTGACTTTATGTGGTTGATATGTTTTGCGATTTCAAATTTATTTAAAGTTAGTTAGAATTTTTTTTTTAATTCACATTTGATTTACACCACTTCTGGCATATATTGTGGCACAGTACTTTGTAATTCGAAGTTTCTCCTTCACAGCTATTAATATTTTCGCGAGGAGCAAAGACAGGGACTTGGTAGAACATTTACTCGATCCAGCAATGTGTCTTTGTAAGGGTTTATGTGAAGTTTAGGAATCCAGTATAGGTACAGTAACTCATATTCATCCATTCCATTGGCAGGGATATTAAATGTGTCTAAATTGAATGAAACATGATTTTGAAGAATTTCATCGTTTGAAATGGTAGTTGGAGTATAGGTGCGATTACCAAATGTGGAAGTCATGTCAAGTTCGTTTCTAATACAGTTGTAATCGTGAGCTTTACAAAGACAATGTTGTTGCAAGCTGTGTCAGCTGGAACCAAAACATATTCCTCATGTAACATATATAATTCTTTGTCATCACTTCTGGGTTACTAAACACAAAAGGGTAGATGGTAAGTACTTTTGTTTTGATGTGAATATGTGATATGAATAAGGTATACCAAATTAATCTGCAACGATCTGATAATGTTATCAATTTTAAGAACTTAAAAGTATATGAGAATAAGATTGTACATGAATTATCATAAAGTAAACCGCGGTTCGAAAATTGAAAGTGAATTCATGGTTAAAACCTATGTAATATGAGCCTAATTTGGCCTCTTAAAATAATCTTAAATATTTTAAAGTAATAGAGTAATAACGTACGCTTTAGCCTTTCAATATATTTCCATGTTATTTATAGAGAAAACACCATTGATCTTTAGATCTAAGAAATAGAATCGTTATTGTACAATTTTTTCAAATTATAAACTTTATTTTTGTCGACAAAGTCCACATTTCTGTACCATTTACCTTGCAGCAAACATAAAGCATACATAACAGGATTTTTAGTAACATTCACATGTATGATTCCCTCTAAGATAGGTCAGAGGGTAAAAACAAAAAACTAAAGCTTTCCGATGCGATCGATATCAGCTTTGGTGACTTTTTAAAAAATATTTTCATTTATAAATCTGTCATTTATTTTCAATCTGACTAAACTACATACCTATATTATAAATATATAAGCCTATATACTGTACTTAGATTGATTTATTGCATGAGCGTGAGTTCTTTCTAAAGATCTAAATGTAAAAGATAATAATAATTCATGGTGTGGATGAAAGGTGAAGATAACGAACAGTGATCAATCTCATAACTCCTATAAGCAATACTCAGAGATATATTTCTCTAATATGCGCAGAAGTAGTAATTTATTCATAAACCTCTACGTGAGAAGAAAACAAAAATATATGGCTGTGGCTTTCAATGCCACATTTAGATATATCGACGAATTTTTATATATTAACAATAATCATTTTCATTCATATATCAATCTGATATGTTCCTGTGAACTTGAAATGCTTCATACTTGAATATTTTATTGAAAATAGATAACGGCAAACTAGCAATTCAACGTTTTGATAAACGGTATAATATCAGCTTCTCCATCGTGAACTTCCCTTATTTATGAAGCAATATTCCATTATCACCTTCATATGGTGTTTATCTATCTCAGCTGATTCGATACACAAGAGCTTGTTTTGCTTATGGTCAGTTTTTAAATAGAATCAGGCTACTGACAAACAAGTTGATGGTGCAGGGTTTTCAATAGTCTTGTTTAAAGTCAGCATTTTGCAAATTCGATTGTCCTTATACGATCTAGTTTGCCAATACAACCTATCATTGGGTCAAATGCTGTCTGACGTGTTTCATACCGATTGTTAGACCGTTCTTAGCACACTGATTTTGACTACGATAACTTCGTTTACCTTATCAATATATAAGTCTCATGGAGTGTGTGACTGATCGACAGGGGATGCGTACTCCTCCCAGGCTCCTGATTCCTCCCAGACACCTTATTCTACCCCTGGTGTGTCCAGGGGTCCGTATTTGCTCAACTATCTATTTGTATTGCTTATACAAGTTATGAGATTCATCAATGTTTGTTATCCTGTCACAATGAATAATTTCGGTTTTTTTTCCTGGAATTTCCATTGGTAATAAAGACATCATCTAACAACTGATTATCTCTTGTCAGCCAAAATTGCATCAGGACTGGATACTCAGTAAACAAATCTTCTCGATCTTTTGGAAACCCATCAACTTCCTATTTGAAAAGCTTACAAAGCACTCTATCATGTCTTTATTTCTGTCCTAGTTTGTCACTGGTGTAGATGAGTTGAAAAGCATATTCCTTTTCCTCCAAGTCTTCCATTTGTGTAATTTCTCGAATCTGTATTTGCTATATCAATCAAGTCTTCCATTTGTGTAATTTTTCGAATCTGTATTTGCTATATCAATCATTGTCTCCCTCTCATGCCTGTGGACGCTGTGTCCTTCAGAGCAAATATCAGTGTCAGGGTCATCGGGAATAACGTCTTGAATGACGTCACAAGGAAGGATTCTCCTCACCTTGGAATCCCAAATGGTGTTCGAGAAACTGTCTGGAACACGGATGGGGCATTTCATGTACTTGTAACAATATGGTGAGTGATTCTTCAGAAGCGTCCAACGCCGCTGGTATTTTTAGCAAAGGTATCTCTGTATTTCATAAGTAGGGTTTGCATTTCTTTTGAACTGTTATTGAAGTTTCCACTAAACTGTCCAAATCTGCAGGGACATGCCCCACAGACCCCAGGCACTAAGGACTTTCATTGTTATCAATTGATATATCAGTAGTATTCTGGACTTCACTTCAGCCTCTGCTAATTTACTGAAATGTGTGCCAGCAGGCAACTTGTATTCCTGGGGTGTTGGGTTCAGGATTCTTACAGGTATATGTTCATCCTTTTTCACCAAAACTGATCCCGCATAAGCACATTTTCAAAGAAGCTGGATCTAGTACTCCAACAAGTTGTCCATTGGGTTTATCAACATGTCCCAATAAGTAGCGTACACATTGAACTTTTGATACAATCGATCTATCGGATCAATTTAGGAAGATAAAATAAAATGATTTTCCCCTTTAAACTTTTAATAATATACATGTGTATGAAAAGTGAAGATAACAAACAATGATCAATCTCATAACTCCTATAAGCAATACAAACTAGATAGTTGAGAAAACGCGGACCCTTGGACACACCAGAGGTGGGATCAGGTGCCTAGGAGGAGTAAGCATCCCCTGTCGACCGATCACACCCGCTGTGAGCCCAATATCCTGTATGTAGGGCGCTTAAAGTTTAACGTCCCTCTCGGGAATGATTCGCTCACATGGATAGGTCACCAATGCCACGGAAGTGCTGCAAAAAATAGTCCTATGATCGGTGCTTACCGCCTTTGAGCAGGGAGGGATCTTTATCATGTCGTACCTGCTGTGACACAGGATCTCGGTTTTTGCGGTCTCATCTGAAGAATCGTCCCATTTAGTCGCCTCTTACGACAAGCAAGGGGGTACTGTGGGCGTATTCTAATCCGGATCCAGCCGGAACACAAGGAATAGGCTGAAGCTAGCAGCCACAAACCATTATTAAATAAGGCCATAGAAGACAGCCGCCAATAAGAAAGTTCATCAAGGTACTGCAAGTACTCGAACAGAATAATACAATTCTTTAATTACTAATTTTCATACTTGACGGCAGTTGAGCTCACCTGAAAGTTCGTGACGTTACATCACATAGGGCGATAATGATAATAACAAATTAATCTTTGAAGAGTCCACAAACGGAGTATGCAGGAAAGGAAGTGGACCCCTAGAACTATTATTCTCGTCCCTCAGTTTGGGGTTGTAGGGGTATTACCTGCGGTCACCAAACGGTGGTAAAACTTTTTAGACCTTTCTCATAAATGACTATAGAGTGTTGGAATAAAACAAAACTGATAAAGAACTAGGGAACAATGCAGTCAAACATATGGAATATTTAAAGGGATCACATTGGCCTTTAAGGGCAATTGAGCTCACCTGAAAGTTCCTAATTTTACATCATGTAGGGCCATAATGGAGGTTAATAACAACTTAATCTTTGAAGAGTCTGCTGAAAGGATATGCAGGCAAGAACGAGGACTAGTTTCAGCCCTCAGTTTGGGGATATTGGGGTCGCACCATGTGCCTTCCGAGTCTCGATCCATTAGCAGACCTCTTTAATCTGACTGTGGTGTATTTTATCGGCGCACAACTCCAGGCCATGGACGTATATCTATGGATGATTGCAAATTTGTTGTTTACCTGCAGTGCGCTGGTCGGCTGCTATTTTGCCGGGGTCTTTTAATTTAGTAAATGTTTCTCAATTTTGATGAAATTGAGGTTTAGTGATTATTTTTAGATAGATAGAATTCCTTATTTAGACATTTTTAATCACAATCTAGTAGCTTTGTATATTTTTTTGCATACAAATATGATGGATTTGTCTATGGATTGGGTGTTCTCTGTGTTGGCCTTGTACCCCCACCCCCCAATCCCGTGGGGATCCGGTTTAGAATAGGTCCTCTGTACCCCTTGCTTGTCGTAAAAGACGACTAAATGTGACGGTCCTTCGGATGAGACAGCAAAGCAGGTGCATAAGATCCCCCCTGATCAAAAGGCCAAAAGATCCAAGCATAGACCTAAATTTTGCAGCCCTTTACCGGTAGTGGTGACGTCTCCATATAAGTGAAATATTCTCGAGAGGGACATTAAACAATATTCAGTCAATCAATCCCCGGATACTCCAACGATCGCGCGGCATAACATCGTGTCCTTGAATTTACACACGAGTGGGTTGATAGGCAATTTAGGCTTTAGTATAGACAACCGACGGAATTGAAGTGCCCACGGCGATATGAAAGGACCTATGGTAGAGTTGTTTTCTCAGGAAATTTTCATGGGTGGTGATTATTTCACTCTGTCCTTGTATTCTTGTTTGAGGGAGGAGTTAGAAGGTTCAGAGGTGGCAATGGTAGGGGTGAGGTTTACTTGTCACTAGTTCAGTTCTCAAGAGATTGACAGTTCAGATTTTAGATGGGGATCCATTTTGTAGGTGCAATTATTCCAATCTCCTCACAGGGTCCTCTGACCCATTACCATGCGGTACAGCTTCGCAAAACCTACTCATTCCATTTTCTTGACTCTATGTCGGAGGAGTGTCCAGCACGCCGAATCCTTGGTATCCCCATGGTTGGTGACTATGCGAGCACACATATGCAACCCATTGTTGCCATGACCGTCCCCTATCAGAAGCAGGTTTCTTCTACTCGTTTCCAGGCACAGCCTGGTACCACTGTTTGTAGGGGAGAAGGGGTAGAGTAGCCAACGTTACGCCCCGGTTGGGTAAACCAGAATCACATACGCTTAGCTGTAATAATGTAGCCCTCTCCAGATTTGTTTAGGGGGAGAGGGCTACAACCCTATAAGATCTCCGTAATCTATTTTACCGTTTTCAACAATTTCGATATATTCCAATTTCTCGATTCATTTCTGTGCGCTGTTTGATGTACTGAAGTTTCAACTTCCGATTTTCAAGTTATTTGCAAATGCCATATAAGTTCAATGTAGTATTTACATCAATGGACAAGTATGGAGGAAAAAGCTATTTCGCCGTTATTGTAAAGGTTTAGATTTGATATCAATTTAAGAAATGAACAGCAGAGTGTAAATTCTTTATGCAACCATATGATTTTTCTTTCTTTGTCGGAGTGGCTCGAGTAACTATATTTTCGTGCAGATTGTCTGTGTGTAGGTTTTTCAGTAGATCAACCTACGAAATCTCGTGATAACAAGCATGACGAAGCAGACGAAAAATGTTGCATGCTGTACATGATGTTTAATGAAAACCACCTTTATTAGACATGCCCAAGCACAAAGTCGGTACTCCTTTTGATGTAAACAACATTGTAAACTAATACACGGAGCTTATTATCGGTTATTCATAAAATTATTTTGCACCATTACGGAGATCCTATGAAAATGTAGCTCTATCCCTAAAACGTCAGATAAAAAACTCGGATAGGGCTACATTTTTGCAGCTAACAGACGCCATTCTCTGAACGTTCCTCCCAGGGGATAGCCCCAGTACCCCACACACCCTACCTTGTCCCCAAGCACCTTTGTCCAATGGAACATGAAATTGGTACCGGTAGAAACGCGCCTAGGTACATGGATCTGCGGTATGATGGGAATTCTTCTTGGAAATCCCTCTTGCACAAGATTGCTTGGCTAGCTTGCAGTTAACAATGAACAGAGATGAAGCATCACAACCAATTCTACTTTTCCTTGGATGACACTTTGAACGACTATATTACATTATGTTGTTGGAGATGGACGATAATATCTCACTGGCTTAGATCTTGGGACGTTCTGAGAAGCGCTTCGGGTCGTCAGTGCACACATCAACACCAAATGAATTTCCAATCAGTTTCTCAGAATGTGGGAGAATCGCTGCACCAGTGGGCGGACAGTGTCCTCAGTTTAGCGGTACTTGCTTTCCCATCTGTACCTGCGTTTATTGGTAGGCTGTGTTTTGTAGTCGATATTTGTACTCCCTGGATGTTAGACCTAAGATTGGAGGAAGATGTGGACAGAATGCAGTACTACCAGCATTCCCGGTAAACCAAGTCAATTTAAACCCATGAGGGAAATAAGTATGATGGTCCAGGAGGAGGTCCAGCAACCGGACGAAAACCGGCATTGAAAAGGGATTTAAGGAACCTATGTCTGAGAATTAAGGAACTGGAGAAGAAAATGCGGGGCACACCCCCCCCCCCCCCCCCCCCCCCCCCCCCCCCCCCCCCCCCCCCCCCGATGCACCTCTCATCACAGCAGGAGCATGAACAGAAACACTTGGTTGCTTCAAGTATGGGGTCTTGGCTATTTCAAGAGGGACTGTCCGGAGCTCAACTGGAAGGATGCACCCAGAAGGCAAGAAACAACGGTGAAGCCTAGGGAGAATTCCAAGACCCACCAACGTACACTTGAGTATCAAGAGTGGGGAGCGACGTACGTCCACCGTTGGCTAAAAATGAACATATCCACCGGGATGTATGGATGCTGACACCGGAGTGCTTTCCAACAAAGGCCCGCGATATTGGTATCGGACACTGGCATAGCAGAGAAACGCTCATTGGACGAGTCATCGGGAAAAGGGACAAACATGCACTCTCATGTGTGTGTCGTTTAAAAAAGGGCTAAAGAGGTTCCGAAAGGCACCAGAGGAGGAGGAGGAATCTGGGTACTACATTGGAAGAAGACAAGTCTGAGGCCTTCTCCATGGATGAGTCATGTACCCCAGACAGGTGCGAATTTCCCTAACACATTGCAGTGCTAGAGCTGAAGGGTTTTGTGCAAGGGACCTGGAGCATTCACCAGATCAGGAAAACTCATCTGTTTAGAAGGAGTACGTGGATAATGAGATGCTTGAGAAATGCCCGGAGACAGTGACGCAGGGAATTTCTCAGCCAGAGGAGAAAAGTAGGTTGGAGGTGAAGTTTGACAAGTAGAGGGGGAGACGGATGACATGCCCTGCAAGCATGTTTCTAGGCTCTACAGAGACTTGTTTGCACCCACTGGGCAATTACGCCCGACCATATGATTCATGGCAGAAATGACAATCCAAGGAGTGCAGTTGCAAGTAGTGATGGCCACAGGTAGCAAGGTCAGTGTTATGTCCACCATGGTCTATGGGGAGCTTAACCCGAAGTGGCCCATAAAACAACATGTCACCCTTGTGCAGGCTGGAGAGAACGCAGGGATGAGAGGGTTTATCATCGGTCCCAAGGGTATATACGCCTAGGAAATGTGGAATACAGTTCTTATTTGTATATGGTTCCCTTAGAGGATCAGATATGAGGGAAGAGAGTTCCTACATCAGCAGAAAGCTTACGTGAATTTGGAGCATGATATTCATGGGAGTTCCGGTTTCAATTGCTAAGTTATTTGCCTCCATTATGACCCTACATGATGTAAAATCATATACTTTCAGGTGAGCTCAATTGCCCTTAAAGACCTCTATGAACCCTTTTAAGGGTTTTATGTTTTTGACATCATTGTTCTCTAGTCATTTATCACTTTTGGCTTATTTAAATATCCTTTAGTCAATTAGTAGAAATTCCTGAAAGGTGGTCCCACCCTTGGGATGCCCTAAGTGGTACCCCTACAACCCCGAACTTAAGGTAGAAAATGATAGCTCTATGGGTCCCCTTTCTTACGTCGATAATTGTTCAGCGGACTATTCAAAGATTAAATATTAGTCTCCATTATGACCCTACGTGATATAAACTCTTGAACTTTCAGGTGAGCTCAATTGTCTTTTAAGACCTATATGACCCCTTTTAAGGGTTGTATGTATTTGACATCATTGTCCTCTATTTGTTTATCAGTCTTGATTTATTCCAACACCTTTTAGTCAATTATTAGAAAGGTCTGTAAAAAGCCCCCACCTTTGGGAGGTTCCAAGTGATATCCCTACAATCCCAAACTGGGGTGGAAAATGATAGTCCTGGGGGTACCCTTCCTTGCCTGCATACTCTTTTCGTGGACTCTTGAAAGATAATTATTAGCTATCAAGACCATACATGATGTAAAATTAGGAACTTTCAGGTAAGCTTAATTGTCCTTAAAAGCCTATGTCATCCCTTTTAAAGGTTCTATATGTTTGACTTCATTGTTCTCTAGTCCTTTATCAGTTTTGTATTATTCCAACACCCTATAGTCATTTATTAGAGAGGTCTGAAATGTGGTACCATACTTGGGAGGCTTCAGGTGGTACCCCTACAGCCCCAAACTGAAGGTGGAATGTGATAGTTCAAGGGATCTACTTTCTTGCTTGCATATTCCTTTTGTGGACTCTTCAAAGATTAGTTTATTATCAACATTCAGTATCCCCCTATGTCATGTAACGTCTAGAATTTCAGGTGAGCTCAATTGCCTTCAAGGATGAAACTTGGTAATTAAAACTTTGTTGACTAATTGTTTGAAAAATTATTAATTTTAATTCATCATGTGTTACATTTTAGTATTCCGTCTGAGTATTCCCAGTACTTTGATGAACTATCTAAAGCCCCGTTCACATGGGCTGATTTACTCACGGGGTGCAAGGTTTGCATATATGCAAAAATTGCACCCGTGTGTAAAAGTATATTTGCAAAGCGTTCACCTGGTATTTAACAAATTAGGGTCAAATGGCAATGATTCTCGACGTTTGATAAAGATGGCGGATTATTTTCGATTGAGAAGGAAGATTTTCCCTTACTGTGTAGGCTTCGGTGACAAATTTGATTGATCAAGATATGTCTACGACACTCTATGCAGTTGGATGTTTGCAGAAATACGGTGTATTTTATGAGAAAACCGATCTCTTAATACTCGATGATACTGCGTTTGCTCCTCTTCGGAGCCGAGCCCTCGTGATCCACAGTGACGATTCCTCGAGTGTGACGTTGTATACGGTGTGTACGTTCACATGAGAAAAATACACTAGGAGTAATTATATACATGCAAAAGTAAATTTGCATCTGGTCTGAGTAGGTGCAGATTTACACCCGGGTGTATATTTGCACATATGTATATTTACTTTTGCATATATGCAATTGCGTTCACATGCTCAAATTGACACCCGGGTGTAGATTTTGCATATATGCAGAATTTGCATCCCGTGAGTAAATCAGAGCATGTGAACGCGGCTTTTAGTGGCTGCTAGCTTCGGCCTAGTAACACAAGGAATTGATGTTACTGTTTGAGACTCAATGAGGTTATCTATATAACACTGTCACGATTTACTATAATTCTTCGAGATACTAAGAAACTATATCTATATACAACGGCTAAGCCTCTATCCAAGCATTGTTAACAGTAATATAGGCTAAATAATTGATTGTACATCCTCTGACATTCCATCAATCAATATTCGCCATATGTTATTAAAATGAAATATATCACATTTGATTTTGCGTGCCTTCTTGAACGCTACCTTTTGGGAAAGGGTGACAATTATTTTTAATCGTCTATAAGAATTTCTGCTATATATTATCATTCTGTTAGAAAGATCTGCATTTGATGTTCGTTTTGTTACCAATATTTTTATCTTTTTTTTTTACAGAAGTAATTGTATCCAGCATCCTGAACTTCTTGAAAAATTTGAAAAGCAGGTTTCCAACTGCAAACAAGTTATTGCAACGATGTATGGTTTCCGATTCTCTGGCAATCAAAACTACATAACGATTACCTGCGAGGTTACAATGTATCCTGCATACATGTACATGGGAGAGGTAATATGCTATCGATCAATACGTCTATCTCTTTGTATGTACACAGGATTTCCAACACTGCTGGCAATATTTTCATATCCCAGAAGATGAGAATATTAATACACTACTGTTTGTATAAAATCTGTCTGCACATTGTGGTGTATTATATCACCAGGTAAAATAATGAAAATAATGCATTGTGTAATATGTTCATTAAATGCACTACTGACATTGAATCTATTATTGTATTATTCCATTGCCTAGAATTATTCGGTTTTGTTAGTCAGCAAAGAACAAAGAATATTCTTGACTGCGTTTTTAAATGTAATCATCGTTATATCAACATTATAATTATAATATGTGGCATTTCTGAGGTGAATACAATAACTCCGTTTTCCTGATGAAGATATAGGGCTCATGGCGGGTGTGACCGGTCGACATGGGATGCTTACTCCTCATAGGCACCTGATCCCACCTCTGGTATATCCAGAGGTTCGTGTTTGCCCAACTCTCTATTTTGTATTACTTGTAGGAGTTATGAGATTGATCGCTGTTCTTTATCTTCACCTTTCATTCGCATCAAAGGCACGTGGGATTGGATCATAAGTTTCTATTCTTTCTAGCCTATTGGGTTTCAGTCAGAAAAGTTTGGAATTATTCAATCATATAATGATATTGTGTGGCATCGTAATGGTCCTTTGTTTTTTGTTTTTGTTATTTAGGTTTCTCACAGCAAAATAACGTTACAATGAAAACAAACAAAATTACATATTATAGTATGGGTCGGGTCGAATCGGTCTTCTCGTTTTAACGCTGGAAAATTATTATGAATAATTACAATATAATGAATATATTCATTAATCAAGCCTTATAATTGGTTTATAAGCTACATTTAACTGCTCAAAAGTTTACATTTTGATAAATTTTGTTTATCTCTGGCTCTGATGGGATCTACGCCTGCTACTACTATAAATTAGCAACCAAATTCAGTTTTCAAGAGTGTTACTTTCACTTTAACGGATGTATCAATGTGAAGGACATAGCTAGTGATTACTTTCTATTAGGTCATCTGAGTCACTCAGGTGAACATGTTCCTCTTGGCCTGTGTCCGTTAATAATTGAACATTTTAAAATTATTCTTAATGACTTCTTTGAAAGCCTTTTAAAATTTTATATAAGAACAAGGGGGAAATAAATTGTAAATTGCAGTGCCCCTGCTCCCCAACCCTTAGGGGCAGAATTGACAAATTTTCACAAATCTCTTTTCCAACTTAACATCTGTAAGAAAATCTCAATGCTTAATCACATGAAGCAGGAACGTATCTACCAAAAATGGACAGTTCATAAAAATATGTCCTTATTATCAATCAGCAGACATTTCGGAGACTATTCAAAGCCCATTCAGTGGTGTTTCGCATATCTGAACGGAAGCACAATTCTACGGTAAAGTAAATTACGAGCCTGGATTATTTATTTTACATATTTCTTGGACGTGATGAAATGTTGTATTAACATTCTCTGACCTAACAAATGGTTGTCGCTGTTATTGTTCATGTTCCAATGAGTAGCATAAACATTGAACATTTGACAGAATAGAGCTATCGGATCAATTTAGAAAGATAAAAGAAATTATTTTCTCCTTTAAACAAGTGAATCTACACGTGTAGGTAGGGAGCTGCAATTCGTCTGCAGACTGATTTCTATATTGTTTAACACCCCTTTTGAGAATACTTCACTTGTATGTAGAGTTCACCATTGTCGGTGAAGGGCTGCAAAAATTAGGCCTATACTCGGCGCTTACGGCCTTTGATCAGGGAGGGATCTTTGTCAAGCCACATCTGCTGTGACACGGGGCCTCATTTTTTTTCGGTCTTATCCGAAGGACCGCCCAATTTAGTCGCCTCTTACGACAAGCAAGGGGTATTGAGGACCTATTCTAACCCGGATCCCCACGTTCCATCCGTCCTAATAAATGATGTTTGTCAGTTGCATATTTTCGGCGAAATTTCCATTGACCATCTTAACTGTACTGCGCAATTCATTGTTCAGTTACTTTTGCCAATTAGAACTTAATTCCACAAGTTGGATGAATTGTTTTCTCGATCTTTTACTTGTTCTTCGTACTGGAGATAAAATTCAGCCTTTCATTTCCTCCGATAAAGGAAATGAAGTAGTATCATCTTACACCGCAAATCCCACCGACTCCCTTGTTACAAATATAAGTAAGAAAGAAAACTGAAGGATAGTCCATGGTCTTTATGTTTTAAAATTGAAGAGATATTTGCAAATAAGATGGTATCTTCTAATTTGTCTGATTTCTAAGCAGAATGCTTCCTTGATTATGTAGCTTATTTTCAATTTAGACTGATGTATGCGTGAAACCCACACGGCGTCGCAAACGTAGTATTGAACTAAAGACCCATCAAGTGTCTAAGACGATGCAAGTATTTGACAGCAAGAATAGCTACCAATCCGAAAATAGAAGTCAATGCAACCATGGTGAGTATTATTGGGTATCAAATACGTTTTGTATTAGTGATAATCGCCATGATTTATGAAACAAACAATAAAGCATGTATCAGCCTAAGCTTCCTTGTTACAGGTGGAATCTCCGTTTGGATTGTTGCACTGATCACAACTACTCTGTACCGACAGCTGTAAACAAAGGACTATACAGTTAATCATAAAAATGCATTATTTGATTTTGATATAATTTGTACGCGAGTACTGGATATCAACTTTTACTGATTATGTGTCAGTAATACAACAATTACTGTAGTATTGTATAGTGTACAATACATGCAAACTAGCCATTACATCATTTAAAGAATTTGACGTTTTTTATCTCATGATTATTGTAATCCTGAAATCATTACGGTATATAATATAATAAAATACAATCAAAACATACGTTTCACGTCCAAATGTTATTCAATCGTGATCAGGAATTATTCATCTTTATGTCTGAATTCATTGAGTGGTTGTACATGCATGAATTACGATATGAAACTTATCCGAGTATTACCATGTAATGAGAGGCCCTCAGATGCTTAAATCTATGATTAGAAATGATAGTATATGCCAACACAGGCGGGTGACACATGAAAGCACAGTCTCTATTACAGACATTACATATACAATGATTTTATATACATTATGCAAGAATACCGTACCTTTTAGTGGCGTCAGTTCATAATCGATATACAACAACAAATATAACGTTAAATGATACCATTTTTAGCTCTTCTGAGCCGAAGGCTCAAAGAGCTAATGCTATGGCCATTTGTGCGGTGTGCGTAAACTTTTTAGAAAAAGGGCTATAACTCAAGAACCCCTTGGCCAATTTTTTTCAAATTTGTTACAGGGTATCATTGGCCCAAGGGCTTTCATACATACTAAATAGAGGGATGTGACCCTTTAACAAGGGGAGATAATCAGGACAATACAAACAAAAGTAGTGGTTGCTAAAAAATCTTCTTCTCAAGAACCACTGGGCAGATTATCACCAAACTTACACATAAGGATGAGGATATGTTGTAGATTAAAAATTGTTCAAGGCATTACCCTGGGGCAAAGGGCGTGGTCTCAAGGTCACTTCAAAGTTGACCTAAATTTATATTTCCTTAAATCTTTGATATTTTAGTCATTATAAGGACTAGGATCATCAAATTTTGACAGTTGATGCATCTTAGGACTTTGTGTCAAGTTGTCTCAAAAGTAAGTCACGGTGACCTACTTTTTGAATTTTGCAGGTATTTATTTTAAAATTAATTTTGATGCATATCTTGGACACTTTGAAGCCTATGATCATCAAAACTTGTCAGTTGGTGGATCATGGGACCTTGGAATGCGTCAACTGAAAAATAGGTCACCGTGACCTACTTTCTGAATTTTATGGCTTATCATTTATAGATATATTTTAAGTTGTTATTTCAAATACCGAGAGGTTTAGAATCATCAAATCTTGTAAGTTGATGCATCTTGAGGCCTTGAAACATATTTATAAAAGAAGTAGGTCACAGTGACCTACTTTTTTAATTTTGCAGATATTCAAATTTCACATTTTCAATTTTAGATGCATATTTTGGGCACTGTAAAACCTAGGATCATCAATCTTTGTCAGTTGATGCGTCTTCAGTCTTCGGTTTGTGTCGACCAAAAAGTAGGTCACCGTGACCTACTTTTGGTATTTGACAGCTAAATTCCTATATTTCAGACACTATTTGACCTACAATCACCAAACTTTGTCAGTTGATGCATCTTGAGTCTTCGGAGTGTATCGACCAAAAAGTAGGTCACTGTGACCTACTTTTGGCATTTGGCAGTTATATTTATATATTTCAGTCACTAATTGACCTACAATCATCAAACTTTGATAGTTGATGCATCTTGAGTCTACGGAGTGTGTCGACCAAAAATTAGGTCACCTTGACCTACTTTTGGAATTTGACGGCTATATTTATATATTTCAGATACTATTTGACCTACAGTCATCAAACTTTGTCAGTTGATGGGTCTTGCATGTTCGAAGGGTTTCGACCAAAAAGTAGGTCAACTTGACCTACTTTTGGAATTGGACGGCTATATTTATATATTTCAGATACTATTTGACCTACAGTCATCAAACTTTGTCAGTTGATGCGTCTTGCATGTTCAAAGGATGTCGACCAAAAAGTAGGTCACCTTGACCTACTTTTGGAATTGGACGGCTATATTTATATAATTCAGATACTATTTGACCTACAGTCATCAAACTTTGTCAGTTGTTGGGTCTTACATGTTTGAAGGGTGTTGACGAAAAAGTAGGTCACCTTGACCTACTTTTGGAATTTGACGGCTATATTTATATATTTCAGATACTATTTGACCTACAGTCATCAAACTTTGTCAGTTGATGGGTCTTGCATGTTCGAAGGGTTTCGACCAAAAAGTAGGTCACCTTGACCTACTTTTGGAATTGGACGGCTATATTTATATATTTCAGATACTATTTGACCTACAATCATCAAACGTTGTCAGTTGTTGGGTCTTGCATGTTCGAAGGGTTTCGACCAAAAAGTAGGTCAACTTGACCTACTTTTGGAATTGGACGGCTATATTTATATATTTTCAGATACTATTTGACCTACAGTCATCAAATTTTGTCAGTTGATGCGTCTTGCATGTTCAAAGGATGTCGACCAAAAAGTAGGTCACTTTGACCTACTTTTGGAATTGGACGGCTATATTTATATAATTCAGATATTATTTGACCTACAGTCATCAAACTTTGTCAGTTGTTGGGTCTTGCATGTTTGAAGGGTGTTGACGAAAAAGTAGGTCACCTTGACCTACTTTTGGAATTTGACGGCTATTTGACCTACAGTCATCAAACTTTGTCAGTTGATGGGTCTTGCATGTTCGAAGTTCGCTGACCAAAAAGTAGGTCACCATGACCTACGATTGGAATTTGACAGCTATATTTCAATATTCAGATACTAATTGGCTTAAAATCATCAAACTTTGTCAGTTGATATTTCTTGGGTTCTCAAAATGTGTAAACCAAAACGTAGGTCACATTGACCTACTTTTTTGAATTCTTAGGATTTAACTAAAGATTTAGAATACTAAGAGGCTAAGAATAGAAATGGTGGGGTTGTAAAATTTATCAGAAGAGCGATTCTAGGCCCTTGGGTCTCTTGTTATTCATTTCAAACTATTTTGAATTGCGTAATGAAATTATGGAGGAAATAATTTCAGGTAATTGCAGTCCGGGGGACCGGGCTGCTCTATGTGGGGAAGTTATCATGAGTGTGATAAGTCATAACTGAGTATTCAACCTATTTCTGAATATGAAACATCGCGGTGTTTACTGAACAGAAAATGAAGGTATTTTATCTAAGTGTATATATCACATTAAGTCAGGAAAATAATATGAGTAATATATTTGAGGACCTCTGATAAAGTAATGACAGGAACCTATCTATAAGATTTTTGTTTCATTTCTTTTCGAAATACGAAAGATGAGATAATTTATCACTTTATAACGTGAAAGGTGAAGATAACGAACAGTGATCAATCTCATAACTCCTATAAGGAATACAAAATAGATAGTTGGGCAAACACAGACTCCTGGACACACCAGAGGTGGGATCAGGTACCTAGGAGGAGTAAGCATCCCCTGTCGACTGGTCACACCCGCCATGAGCCCTATATAACGTACAATTTCTTGCTGTTGAAATGATTATCGATTTTATTCAAAGTTTGAGTCCAACAAATAGTATCCTTTCGAAATGAAGTGTAACAGTAGTTATTTGCCTATTTTGATTTTCGTTTCGTTTAAAACATAGCATCTAAATATTTCTACTCAGAACCCCTTTCCACGTGCAATTTCAGAAGGCATTTGATGGCAAAGTATGATCATATGGAAAAACAAGAAAACTCATTTATGATCCTTAGCTCAAAAGCACTAGCCAAGTGGAATGCACTCGGGTTTTTTTGCTCAAAGCAGGCAAAACAGAACAAGTTTGAGAATAGAAAATGTCATTTATTTAGTAAATGACGAAAAGTATATACAGTACAGGGGGTCATTAAAACCAAGTAAAAATTAAGATCATGTGCTGCAAATGACTAGAGGACCTCCTGTTACATACATCTATAAAATTAACATTGAGAAAGAGAATATATATACACAAAATAAAAACATCCGATAGGGGGGTCTAACTAGATGACCCCCTATTGCATACACATATGTAAAAAGACTAGCATAAAAATATTGCCTGCCCACAAAAAGGGTGGGTAGCAACAACAAATCAAGGTCAGGAATCCAAGGCAAAATGAATTAGATTATACTGATTGACACAAGCGTAAAATTTCGACCGCAACTTCTTGATAACCATCAAAACTGTTAAAAGGCATAAGAGGTTTTAATAATTTGTAACAAATATTATGTAAAGAAAATCATTTAGAAACCTTCACGTTTTTATATTGAAGCTTTGTTTTGTAAAGACATCAAAAAGCTTTGTTTTCTTTGCAGTCAGTCCTTCACTGTAGTTCATTCTCGAAGATTAAAGTTATTGTTCACATTTTAGATAATATTTCATTACCATTAAGTAGCTTTCATCGCCAAAGAAAACAGAACAATTCATCCGTAGAATATGTTTAATTAAATACAGGTTTATGAAATATCTAATTGTATTTTTGCTATTTGTAATTTTAAAATAAATATTTTCTTAATTACGCGTTGCATTAGCTCTCTGTAAGACATGTATATGGAAATAGTTTTCAAAGAAAGAATAATATCAATAGATTAACGCTTCCAATATTTTCGTTTTTGATGTCTTTACAAATTGTAATGATAGCCATTTCATCAAAAATGCTTTGCAGATGTAAACATTGAATCTTGATATATGTAAATATAGTACATCTATTTTAACAGCTGGGAATTCGCAAAAATGAAAATAGAATGTAAATATAAGAAATGAATAATAAATTTCCTTCTTTTTTTTTAAATATATGAGAGTATGACCTGCAACGCTTACACGTGCATACTTTTCATAAAGCGCATTTATACCGGCGTGAACCGTCACAATTCATACGCTAAAAAATGAGATATATTTCTTTTAAAATGAACATAGTTATCAATATTTTTAAGAGAAATTTGGTCAATATTCTATACATAGCTAATTACATGTATTTATGCAGAACACAATCTTTCCAAATGTATGTCTTGCTTGCAAGATTAACGGTTAACTTTCCAGACACTGGGTCAGAAAGTGGAAATTTACATGAAGGCTTCCTGACATAGAGTATATGTAGATTCGTGTCTGTTGAAATCATGGATGAGGGGAGTAAGGTGGCTCAACAAAAGGGGATCACATACAAAGATATACAGTCTTTTTCTAAATGCAACAGTGCCATTATTAGTCATATTGATATGCAAGCATCCCCAGGCATTGCAGATACAAGTTTCTTCAAATTGTGGTTTCCGGAAGTACAGTGGGACCACAATAGGGGATGAAAGTTTTACATGCGGATATATAGGGAAAATCTCTGAAAATATTTTTTCTCAAGAACAACAAGGCCAAGATTAGTCATATTAACATGCAAACATCCCCCAGGTAGTGTAGATTCAAGTTTCTTCAAATTGTGTCCCCGGCCAAATATATATAAATATATATGTTGATATCCACTTTCACCTCAAAAATTTTAAGAGTCGGTAGGGAGATAGTTTTTTTTTTTTTTTTTTTATTTTATAATTTGAATTATTTTTTAATGATTTGATATTCTATTATACATAAAATACAGTGATCATCTAGTAATCAAATGAACCAAAACATTTCTTCCTCTGTACTGTAAATAAAAACTGTTTCTGTGTTTTGGAATCAGTCTAGTATTAGTGCATAATAAATAACTTAATAAATCAATAAATATACTATTGTTATGAACGGAGTCTTGTTGTAGTGATGACATTTGAAAAAATCTAACAGACAGCACCAAGTTCCATGGTGCCATTGGACTACTCTCGGCTGAAATTCTTGGACTGACTCTGCAGATGAACCTTCGTGTCTGGAAATTCAGTCAACTTTTGCTGGTGCTAGCAAATACTATACACCTTGGCAACAATGATATTCGCTTCAAATAAGTTATTTGTTTATTAAAGTAAGTTTCCATTAATATTAGTCATGTATTGCTTACCATTCAGATATGTAAATCCCCAAATAAAGCCAATAACCTATTTTTTTTTCATCCAAAAGATGCATGGCGCCCATAACGTATATATTGATGCACTAATCACCTGAACAACTAAAACCTTGACTCGACCTTACCAAGCATAAATTTGTCATCGATACACTTTTAATGTTTCATTTATGAACTTTTTTAAAAGAAATAGTTTAATGGTAATGAATATTTCTTTAACTTTAAGGACTCATGCACATATCTCATTAGATTATATGAATTCTGTCATTCAATAAAAATAAAAATACCTGACAAATATACAATTCATAATTTTTACTTGATAGTTGACAGAGTTTATGAATTTTATATACAGCCTTCCTTGACTGCATAAATAAAACTTTACAAGTAAATCTAAGACAAAACTTATGTTGTTAAGGTGAAGTAGGGTTTTTAAAAGTTCAGTTATTTAGTGCTTCCCGATATACTGTCATGGATGCTATCTTTCGAATGAAAAACAAGTGGTTGTTTTAATTTTAAAATTAATATAACTAAACGGTAAGAAAGGCATTCCACATAGCCATGGAAAGTTAGTTTAATATACAAGTAACTGAAGAAGGCAACGTTGTTGTCAAGGTGCACAATAATTGTTTGTACCGACTGAAGTTTACTTGTAAATTTGAATTATGAAGGACTGTCCCGATATTCGGCAACGGCTTTAATTGAAATATCCGGCTAAGCCGAATCTCATCCGTGATTATCATTCGCCATGGCCATGATTCATGTGTTTAAGGTCACGATTACTATTTCATATAAAGTTTGAAATTTAGGTGCCAGAATGGAAAAAAAATGTGTTAGGGTCGGCAGAAATTTTTAGGGTCGGTCGGGAAAGTGGAAGCCAACATACATTTTTTTTGGCTTACGTTGGAGCCATGTGCAGTAGGGTATCCAAGTTTTATATAAAATGTATAGGAAAACATCTTGAAAATTCTTAATTTCAACAACAGCAGGACCATGATTAGTCATATCAATATTGAAACATATTCAGGTAGTTGAAATTCATTATTGTTCAATTCAGGAACCCAGGGGTTGGGTGGGACTAAAATAGGAGATCAAATTGTTGATTTTGACAACGGGTTACTCCGTTTAAGTGATCAAGACATGTGGCCCACGGCGGGTGTGACCGGTCGACAGGGAATGCTTACTCCTCCTAGGCACTTGACCCCACCTCTGGTATGCCCAGGGGCCGTGTTTGCCCAATTCTTTATTTTGCATTGCTTATAGGAGTTATGAGATTGATCACAGTTCGTTATCTTATCCTTTCTTGTAATACACAGCAGATCAGATGTGGGACAAGAGTTATCTCCCCTTTATAATGGGTTATACGATGGCTTTTAGATAGAGGTTAAAATATATTTCATAATTCTCACATTATATCAATATGTAATTTTCAATCAATTAACACGCCGGTTCAAAAACCATGAAATTCTCGAGTGAGACGTTAAACAAGATACAATCAATCAATCATTACAATAAAAAACCATGACGTGTCAACCTCCGCCTGATTTTCCATGGATAGGTTTGTACCATATATCCTTACCGTGTCTATTTGTGTGTTGCTTGAATTCTTTGGAACCAATCAGACCCTACATGTGTATTTCGTTGAACATAGCCAATTTAATTAACGACTTTCAAGACTATAACAGTATCGTGAGATTCCATGAACTAAGGATATAATCATTCTGCTAGAATTGGAGTTGCCTCGCTTCGTCCATTGAGATTATTAATAGAACCTTGCGAGGATATCTCATCACCCTGCAGTTCATGTTGTTTTGTTTTGTTTATACGCAAATGGAGACAAATACCTAGCTTCTTTTACACCAAAATGTTATAGTTTCCATGGAGGCACTACTCTGTAAGATAATTTGCAAGAGTCGAAAAACATCGTCTGTACGTGTCAACCTTTAAAAGATCTCACAGGATTGCCGTCACTATATTGCACCTTAAAATAGTGTAACTTCTTTCAGAGTTTACGTAGATGGTTTTACTACTCCGGACACATTTCTAATCATACCGATGTGGTTACGTGTATAGATCCTGTAGAACAGCACTTATTACCGGAAATGTTGGATTGTAGGTCATACGTACTTCAGATGAGGTACAATGTGCTTCTAAACTATATATGGGTGTCTCGAAGTTATCAAAAGGAACAAATTATTTAGATTTTTAAGTGAACAAAATTTATATTGCTTAGTGATTGATTCCGTCGTTACATGTACATGTATGTAAATACCCTCATTACATCTATATCGTTTCCCCAAATAGCAATGCACAGATGTTTCTATTAAGCAGGACGATAAATTGTTTTAATTTGACAATTGGCAACTTAACCATCGTCTTTTATGTCTCCCTTCATTATGAAGGTTGACAATTTTCTTTTCTACAACTGTCCCCTTTTCCTAGACACAACGAAATAAAAGAAAACAAGATGTGTTATTTGGATGTGTCCAATGATGATGTGGCTAAGTCCTTTTTCCGTTGACACATTATTTTCATCGTGACCTGGTATGAATTGACAACAGTTAGGTCTAGCTCTGACCTTAATCTTTCACAGAACCAAACTACAGGATGGTTTGTATACTTTTAGTCACAATAAAGCTGAATCAAAAGGCACCGAAACCAGATGTAAGACCAGGTGCCTGGGATGAGTAAACATCCCTCGTTTACCTGTTACCCCCGACATGAGTCCGATATCTTGATCAGGTCAACGGAGTAAACCATATTAAAATCCACCTATGACGTCATTCTTTTGTTCGAACACTCCATTATTTTTCAGGAATGGAGTGTTCGGAAAGTAGGTCAACCTTTATACAAGTAGATATAAATGTATGCAAGAAAAGAATGAAAAACGTAAGACATGATTAAAATGCACAAAGTTTAGTTTTTATTAATGTTTACAATGGATTTTAAGTGGGCCAATGTACTCGTATCACTCCATTCCTTAAAAGCAATGGACTTCGGTCCCTTCGGGGCCTCGGTCCATTACTTTTAAGGAATGAAGCGATACTCGTACATTAACCCTTACGTCACAATCAGTATGTAATGAACGGCTTAACAATTCGTCTGAAAAAAGTCAGACATCATTCAACCTAATGAAAGGTTGTATCTGATCTGCAAATTAGATCATTTAAATACTCAGGTAATAATGGAATATTGCTACGTTGACGATCGAGAAGCTGAAGTCATCCCATTTGTCATAATGTTGTGTCTTTAGCTCACCTGAGCTGAAAGCTCAAGTGAGCTTTTCTGATCGCTTTTTGTCCGTCGTCTGTCTGTCTGTCCGTCCGTCTGTCTGTACGTCTGTCTGTTAAAGATTTACATTTTCAACCTCTCCCCCAAAACCACTGGATCAATTTCAACCAAACATGACCAAAAGCATCCTTGGGTGAAGAGATTTCAAGTTTGTTCAAATGAAGGGCCATGTCCCTTTCAAAGGGGAGATAATCACAAAAATGCAAAAATAGGGTGGGGTCATTTAAAAATCTCAAGAACCACTGAGCCAGAAGAGCTGAAATTTACCTGAAAGTTTCCTGACATATTGCAGATTCAAGTTTGTTCAAATCATGGCCCCAGGGGGTAGAATGGGGCCACAAGGGGGATCAAAGTTTTACATACAAATATATAGGAAAAATCTTTAAAAATCTTCTTCTTAAGAACCACTGAGCCAGAAAAGCTGATTTTTACATGAAAACTTTCTGACATAGTGCAGATTCAAGTTTGTTCAAATCATGGCCCCCGGGGGTAGGATGGGGCCACAATAGGGGATCAAAGTTTTACATACAAATATATAGGAAAAATCTTTTAAAATCTTCTTCTCAAGAACAACTGAGCCAGAAAAGCTGATTTTTACATGAAAACTTTCTGACATAATGCAGATTCAAGTTTGTTCAAATCATGGCCCCAGGGGGTAGAATGGGGCCACAAGGGGGATCAAAGTTTTACATACAAATATATAGGAAAAATCTTTAAAAATCTTCTTCTTAAGAACCACTGAGCCAGAAAAGCTGATTTTTACATGAAAACTTTCTGACATAGTGCAGATTCAAGTTTGTTCAAATCATGGCCCCCGGGGGTAGGATGGGACCACAATAGGGGATCAAAGTTACAAATATATAGTTAAAATCTTCTTCTCAATAACCACTGATTCAGAAAAGCTGATATTTACAAGAAAACTTTTTGACATAGTGCAGATTCAAGTTTGTTCAAATCATGGCCCCCGGAGGGTAGGATGGGGCCACAAGTGGGGGGTCAAAATTGTACATACAAATATAGGGAAAATCTTTAAAAATCTTCTTCTCAAGAACCATTGGGCCAAAGAAGTTGACATTTACATGAAAGCTCTCTGACGTAGTGTAGATTCAAGTTTGCAAAAATTGTGGCCTCCAGGGGTAGTTGGGGCATAATAAGGACTAAGGTTTTACATGCAAATATATATGGAAAGTCTTCAGATATGGGCCAAGGTGACTCAGGTGAACGATGTGGCCCATGGGCATCTTGTTAGTTTGCCGATAACATTTATGATCTATAAAATATCCAAATATGAAACAGATATGAAAAACTTTCTCTTTTATTTTGAGTTGACTGGAATATATCGAATGGACAAATGAAAGAAAATGAGCATTGTTAATAGATAAAACTTTGTCGATATATCTAAATGTTGAGTTGAAGTTGAGTTATATTAAGTTTCATCAACTCCATTTCAGTCACACTTTATTTGTTGATATGAACATCTTTGGAACAGCTGATCCTGAGAACCACATTGTACCTTACATTAAAAAAATCTTATAATTGTACAGTTACATGTACTTGTATGTATTTTCAAAATCATACTAGATATGTGTTTGATGCAGTGGTGCATTAGGGCATATACAGGGGATGTTTACTCCTCCTAGGCACCTGATCCCACCTCTGGTGTGTCCAGGGGTCCGTGTTTGCCCAACTATTGCTTATAGGAGTTATGAGATTGATCACTGTTCGTTATCTTCACCTTGCATACTGTGGATTCCTTATTTTACGCGAATACTTATATGGCGAAATGACTTGTATACGTCAAATCACGTGACCATGAATCCGCGAGTCATCTGTTAATCAAGAGTTCTTACGAGTATTTCATCTACAGAAAATCAAAAGCGAGTAATTTTATTTTACGAGTGACGATCGACTCTCGCGAAATTATGCGATAAAAAATTTCTCGCGTATATTTAGGAATTTCCAGTGACCAGTTCAACATCTAACTACGAATAACTTAAGTGATACAAAAGCATCTAATTAAGAATAAGTTAAATTAAGCTGACTGCTTTCATACATTAAACGATCACTTGCGCATGTACAGGAATTACGATATAGAAGACCTGTGTCATGAAGACTAGTCAGGGTTTGTCAGTCAATCCACAGGAATCTGAAGCTTTATCAATTAAATTAGAATAAGAATCCGGAAAAAATATTCAATATGGAAAAAAAAATACACCGTCTTCTATTAAAATACACCAGGATGGCAATGGAATTATGGCGGGCTCCCCTGAAAAAAATTATTCCTGGGTTTAGCTTGAAGATTAAGCGACTATTTCAGCAACCGAAATGTTTCAGCTATTTATCAAGATAAATTTACCCAACCTCTGGTGATGCATATCATCAATTTAGGAGCCGTTTTTAAGCTTTTACCGCTTTGACAGAATGTTTTATATCTAAACAAAAAAAATATAAGAAATTTAACAATCATCGCCGTAAAACATTATAAAGATACTTACTTCTTTCCTTACCTTGATAATGAAGTGCTGCTAATTCACAATTTATCAATATCCTCATTTTTTTTATATATTTTTTTGGTGTCCTCTTCCTGCTGGTCAGCACATAAGGCCGTCACCAGAGACTTCCATGTTGGTCTGTCTTTCGCCCATTTCTGGACCTGTCCCCAACTCCAGTTGTTATCTTTCATTTCTTTCTCCACCGATCTTCTCCAGGTCTCTCTTGGTCTTCCTCTCTTTCTCTTGCCAGTTGGTGACCATTTCAAAGCAACCCTTGGGATGGAATTTGGGTACATTCTGCATACATGTCCTATCCACAGCCATTTTCTCTTTCTGATCGTCTGGGATAGAGGAGTGGTGTTTGTCCTTTTGTACAGTTCGTCATTTGAGATGGTGTTAGGCCAGAAGATGTGCAATATTCTGCGGAGACATTGGTTCTGAAATACATCCAGCTTGTTGGAAATAGACTTGGTTACTTTCCAAGATAATATCCTCATTACTGTAATAAATATACATTTCCCGTACTCTGCTACCTACTTCGCGTATTTGTTGAAATAGTTGGAGAATATATTTTCTGGGTTATTTTTTACCTTTTATTTGAATACGTATAATAAACAACGCTTACGAATGATATATGAGAATTTATTTTATGCTTCTTGAGTGTTCCCTTCTTGGACTTTCCCCTCTCGATTTTTTATACATGTATGATTATTATAAGCATGTTCCACAAGTTTCGCAAAAACCATTTGTGTTGCAATTAGTTTGAGGTAAAACAGTAGAATGACTGGACTATATGGGAACTGTCACTAAATATGGAGGTCAGCTGATAACTTATAGGTCAATAACATCTATATTTATTTATTTTATATTTTACGTACTTGAGAGTATTTCTAATTTTTTCAAAGAGTGCAGAAAATATAAATAAGAAAATTGTGGTTTTTTAAACGGCAAATGAAGGTAGCAAACATTGCAGAAAACTGCATAACCCTAACGTGAGTTCGACATTTTTCTGCAATGTTTCTGATTTTCATATCTCATTTAACAAACCAAAAATATCATTTCATAATTCAAATGTTGACCAGTGGAAATCAAGGATAATAGGCCCGACAATATTGAAAATGCTGAGGAAGAAACACCGATTAGAATCCCAACAGTACCCCATGATTGTGGCAAATGTGGATACTAGACGCACACATGATCAAAATGCTGACTCAGAGGAAGAGGTACTGATTTATATAACATCCAAAGGTCCATAGCGGCTAGTGTGCGTTGTTTTGATAATGAGGAGACGAGTTGACTATAGCATAACTTTGAGAAATGTATGCTTGGGACAAAAACTAAAGTGGGTTGTATTTTTCACAGGCACCTGCAGTATGGATATTACTACCCCCCCCCCCCCCTCTTTTTAAGACAATTATTTTTGTGACAATAATTTCCCTGAAATATATTGGAAAGGATTTTTTAATAAAAAATATTCGATTTTTGAATACTAAGAAATATACTTAATGTTCTTATGTAAGAAAATGATTTTTATATTGCATTTCTAGTCAAGATGCGGGTATGTCTCCCAGCCAATTTCGTTCTGTATTTTTAGGACTCGCATTTTTCGTCATTTTAAATAAATGACCACCTTTTACACCTAACATATTTTTCTGTTATGATTTATATGGAAACAAACAGAGCTGCAATGCTGCCTTGAAATAAGAGCAAATTTTATCGTAAATGATTTTGTTAGATAAAATATTAATCATTTTCTGATATCAATCATTCCCAAAAATATATTATTTGATTGTTTGATTTCCTTAATTTTTGGATTTCAAAAAATCATATATATATTCTATGTCAGAAAATACCGCAAAAAATACTAAATGGCACATCATATTCGTGTCGATTCCATAACAGGAAAATTTAAATCCCAAAATGCTTACTAAAATGCACTTTTTCAGCTGAATGGGAGCATGTCAGTGTTTCGCTAGTGGTCCCATGTAAATACAAACATATAAATATGTTGTGGAGCGATCAATCCAGGAGTCCCACCTCGCTTTCGATTGACAAAAGGAACTATCCCTCTTATAATTGTTATTTAAGTACATTTGCCTGTGTGTTGTTACTCTTCAGAGGGTTTTAAATTACAATTTAACCATTATAAGAATGCTATATGGTCATGCATAAAATGTTCTACAACTATTACAGTACATACAAACTGCAAAGTCTTTCATCAATATACTATGAAAAATGAGAAACCAGGTGAACTATTCAGGCTCTTCAGAGCCTCTTGTTTTCAGTCAGATGATATTTTTTCTGCTCCCATAACTTTTGCAAAACGGCTTGAAACATTTTCTCTGATGTTAACCTGTTTGCTTTAAGCACGTACTGTAAACAAAATGCCGGCTGGACCAGCAGCTTTTCAACATTATGTCTTGATATTCTTGATGATTTCAGCCTTTGATGGTAGATCTGTATGCACTTGTATTGGACCTGCTGGTATATTAGCAAGAGTTAGATGACAGTAGTCGATTTATTCAGTACCTCTATTTATGATCTCACAAATATCGTACTAGCGTTTTGTGTTTCCATTTCTAGAAAAATCAGCAAGATTTATTTCGTGCCCTTCGTTTCGTCTGAACAAACTGCCTTCGGTTTCTTCTGGCACATCTTTTACAGAACTGTATTCTTGACTATGGTTGATCCTGTTTCAAATCCCTTTTCGCTGAACTTCATTCCTTGTTTCTGGTGTAAGCCTTTCGTATGTCTACCCACGAGTTCGTTGCATGTGGTCTGACAAGTGTTCCAAACAGTATTCTTTTACCATTGCTTGCTCTAATCCTATATTTATCGTACTCTTTGATTTCGAAATGGAACTTTTTAGCTCAGCTAACCTGAAATCTCAAGTGAATTTTGTCTGGCGTCCGTCAGTCCGCTGTAAACTTTTAAAATCATAAATACAATAGGGAGTCAAAGTCTTATATGGGAATACTAGTATATAAACATCTTTAAAAAAATCTTCTCAAGAACAGCAGGGCCATATGCAATCATCTTCAGGTAGTGCAAATTCAAGTTCAATCCCAGTGTTATGGTGGAACCACAATAGAAGATTAAAGTTTTATATGGGAATATACAGGAAATTGATTAAAACAAAATCAAGATTAGCAGGACCACACTAAATCACACTAAATCATATCAAAGTGCAATCGTTCCCAATTTGTGTGGACTCAAATCTTTTTATGCCCCCGTCACTAATGTAGGGGCTATTTTTTTTGCCCTGTCTCTCAAGCATGAACCTTGCTCATAACTTTTGAATGGTGAGTATTTCATTTGTACATTTTTTGTACCAGGGCCTTTCTTTTTGGTATCAACGTTTTTAACATTGTGACCTTTTAAGAAAACCTAACCTAGGCAGTATTTCCTGAACTATTTAAGGTAAGGCTTTCTTGTATTGTATATAATGTAAAGTATAGAGCTTGTTCCTTATTTCGTCCTTCAACTGACAACTCGTTTTGTAGGCATGCAGAATGAGATGATGATATGGTCCGTCTCTATAGTCATTGTTATTTAATGAGAAGTTGGTTTACCGAGGCTGCATCTGCTCTCCTTCTTGCCCCACAATGTCACATACGTATCCATTGCTCTCGTTCTCTGCCACTCTTTATGGCGAAATAGAAGTTGTTTTGAGGGTTTTCGATTGCAAAGAAAGCCATATTATTGAATACACAAGCTTTACATAAAGTTCTATCTTTTTAATTATGTTGCCAACTCTATGGAGTTGGCAACATAATTAAAAACAGAGAACTTTTTATTCATATCATGTACAGTAAATAAAACTCTATTATTAAGAAGTTACTTGGAGCTAACGAACAGCGATCAATCTCACAACTCCTATAAGTTATAAATGGTATAATGAAATATATAAATGATCTTTATTGGATAGTGATTTTACGAATGCAATTGTTTCCGTCATATGCCGAATAGTTGACCAAAGACAAAATTAATGGTCGTTGTTCAAAATTTGAAACTCGGTATTTCAAATGTGTTTATAATGGTAGTTTTTGTCCAGTGCGACAATTTAAGGGCAAACTTATGAATACACTTCGTTTCTAGCTTCTCGTCAAACGCAATAATCGAAAACATAATCACTATATGAATGACAAACAGAAAAACTGCTATATTGTAAACAGTGGCTTGATTTCTTGGACATTGTCAGGTAGTGTACAACCTAATTTCGGTAAAATGTTTTAACTTGAAATTTACAATGCACAAACTTCCCAGAACAGTCCCGGAACATTCGATATTTGACATACTAGTATTCAACAGTTTTCGACTTATTACTTACTTTCAAGATCTGTGTCATCACAAAACATGTTCAACCAAAATAAACACTTTTTTGTGTTGATCCATGTGTTTGTACATATCAGTAACTGTTAATTATTACAAAAAGTCGTACCAGTGACTTCCATAAACATCGAAAATATTAGATGAATATCGAATCAAAAAAATTATCTATGTGTCAGATCGTTGGTTTTGGGAAGGGGGGTGTCCTTCGTTTAAGTGATATCATAATTTAAAAAAATTATAAATCGTCATAAAATGATAAATATTCATTCGAAACTACTATAAGTATAATTGACACTGAACACGTACACAATTTTAAGCTGATATGTTGTAAACCAATCGCAACTTCTCGGCTTGCCGGAAAGGCCCGAGAATGTACATGTATGATAGCGTCTATAGTGATGCAATGCCTTTGGCGATTCGTTCTGGACATTTCCATGACTAAAATCATGAATTGAAGAAACGAACAGGCATATTTCATTTATTCAAAAATCATCGAAATCTCTTTCTTCTGTAAGATCAAAATCAAGCATCGATAAACAACGGATTTACTTCATATCGTACTATTTTACATATGTAAGGTAGTATATCGAAAACTCAAGTAGGTTTATAATTCATTTTACGGTATTTACTAATCAAGCAAGATTCTATTATAGCATATGAAACAATATCAAAGGTGCAAGCAGTAGCTCTGGAGCACGCTTTTCCGAGTTTACTGGCAAAATTTGTTATTCTATAAGTATAGATATACATCACATATCCATAACACTAAGTATTGAAAAAATAAAAATTTTCATTAACGGAGGATTCATCATCAATGGTTATGATGGTGCATCATTAATGATATATTTTTTGTCATTAGTGAACACAAATGCATTCGTTAATGCAACATTTATCATTAGTGGATTTCATATCATTAGTGGTTGCTACAGGGCATTTAAAGATCGCGTCTGCTAATGTATATAGACAAAAATGTGAAAATCAAAAAATAAGCCTGGAGTTGCATTACCTTTATTTTTTTCGATTTATACTTTGGTTAAAACCAGTTGACCAATGACCCACTTACCCCTAAAATCCCATTTATTTCAACGATGACCATGATATGGAGCAATACGTACGAATGAAGGTATTATTACACGTATATACAATTCTCTCGCAAAAAAAAGTAAGAGTTTCGTTAGAACTTAAGTTCGAATATGATTCTTTCCTCGATATAATTGTTGGGTTATAAAGAGTAATTTCACCAAAACGTTCATCTGTCTACCCATGTATGTTCACTAGGGCGTACATGTGTCCATCCTTGTATGTGTAGCGGTCAGACGGGTTCCATCGCCGGTGGCCAGATAACTCAATTGAAAACGGACCTGAGTTGAGATTCAGGGGACCTGGGTTCGAATCCCGGTCTGGTCCGTAACATTGTCTACTTTTTAGTTACAGTTGGTGCCGTAGATCTCCCCTGGATTTGACAAGTAAAATTGTCTGCCAGGCGATAAACATCTTCAGACAGGTGTGCAGACATTTATGGAGGGAGGAATATAGCGGTCAGATGGGTTCGATCGCCGGTGGCCAGATAGATCAGTTCGTAGAACAAATGACTGGAGATTAAGGGGCCACGGATCTGAATCCCGGTCTGGTTCATTGCATTTTCTCCATTCCTGTTACATAAGACTACTGGATTTACATGGATCTACCCTTGTGTTTACTGGGGCGTGTCTAACCTTCAATGTTTACTGGGTGTGCATGTATCTAGCCTTCAATGTTTACTGGGTGTGTATGTATCTAGCCTTCAATGTTTACTGGGTGTGCATGTATCTAGCGTTCAATGTTTACTGGGTATGTATGTATCTAGCCTTCAATGTTTACTGGGTGTACATGTATCTAACCTTCAATGTTTAATGGGTATGTATGTATCTAGCCTTCAATGTTTACTGGGTGTGCATGTATCTAGCCTTCAATGTTTACTGTGTGTACATGTATCTAGCCTTCAATGTTTACTGGGTGTGTATGTATCTAGCCTTCAATGTTTACTGGGTGTACATGTATCTAGCCTTCAATGTTTACTGTGTGTACATGTATCTAGCCTTCAATGTTTACTGTGTGTACATGTATCTAGCCTTCAATGTTTACTGTGTGTACATGTATCTAGCCTTCAATGTTTACTGGGTGTATATGCATCTAGCCTTCAATGTTTACTGTGTGTACATGTATCTAGCCTTCAATGTTTACTGGGTGTGTATGTATCTAGCCTTCAATGTTTACTGGGTGTACATGTATCTAGCCTTCAATGTTTACTGGGTGTACATGTATCTAACCTTCAATATATACTGGGTGTACATGTATCTAGCCTTCAATGTTTACTGTGTGTGCATGTATCTAACCTTCAATGTTTACTGTGTGTGCATGTATCTAACATTTAATGTTTACTGGGTGTGTATGTATCTTGCCTTCAATGTTTACTGGGTGTGTATGCATCTAGCCCTCAATGTTTACTGGGGCGTGTCTAACCTTCAATGTTTACAGGGTGAGCATGTATCTAACGTTCAATGTTTACTGGGTGTGCATATATTTAACCTTCAATGTTTACTGGGTGTGTATGCATCTAGCCTTCAATGCTTACTGGGTGTGTATGTATCTAGCCTTCAATATTTACTGGATGTGTATGTATCTAACCTTCAATGTTTATTGGGTGTACATGTATCTAACCTTCAATATTTACTGGGTGTGTATGCATTTAACATTCAATGTTTACTGGGGCGTGTCTAACTTTCAATGTTTACTGGGTGTGTATGTATCTAACCTTCAATGTTTACTGGTATGTATGCATCTAGCCCTCAATGTTTACTGGAGCGTGTCTAACCTTCAATGTTTACTGGGTGTGCACATGTATCTAACCTTCAATGTTTACTGGGTGTGTATGTATCTAGCCTTCAATGTTTACTGGGTGTGTATGTATCTTGCCTTCAATGTTTACTGGGTGTGTATGCATCTAGCCCTCAATGTTTACTGGAGCTTGTCTAACCTTCAATGTTTACTGGGTGTACATGTATCTAGCCATCAATGTTTACTGGGTGTGTATGCATCTAGCCTTCAATGTTTACAGGGTGTACATGTATCTAGCCTTCAATGTTTACTGGGTGTGCATGTATCTAACGTTCAATGTTTACTGGGTGTGTATGTATCTAGCCTTCAATGTTTACTGGGTGTGTATGCATCTAGCCTTCAATGTTTACAGGGTGTACATGTATCTAGCCTTCAATGTTTACTGGGTGTGTATGCATCTAACGTTCAATGTTTACTGGAGCGTGTCTAACCTTCAATGTTTACTGGGTGTGCACATGTATCTAACCTTCAATGTTTACTGGGTGTGTATGTATCTAGCCTTCAATGTTTACTGGGTGTGTATGTATCTTGCCTTCAATGTTTACTGGGTGTGTATGCATCTAGCCCTCAATGTTTACTGGAGCTTGTCTAACCTTCAATGTTTACTGAGTGTACATGTATCTAGCCATCAATGTTTACTGGGTGTGTATGCATCTAGCCTTCAATGTTTACAGGGTGTACATGTATCTAGCCTTCAATGTTTACTGGGTGTGCATGTATCTAACGTTCAATGTTTACTGGGTGTGTATGTATCTAGCCTTCAATGTTTACTGGGTGTGTATGCATCTAGCCTTCAATGTTTACAGGGTGTACATGTATCTAGCCTTCAATGTTTACTGGGTGTGCATGTATCTAACGTTCAATGTTTACTGGGTGTGTATGTATCTTGCCTTCAATGTTTACTGGGTGTGTATACATCTAGCCCTCAATGTTTACTGGAGCGTGTCTAACCTTCAATGTTTACTGGGTGTGCATATATCTAACGTTCAATGTTTACTGGGTGTGTATGTATCTTGCCTTCAATGTTTACTGGGTGTGTATGCATCTAGCCCTCAATGTTTACTGGAGCGTGTCTAACCTTCAATGTTTACTGGGTGTGTATGTATCTTGCCTTCAATGTTTACTGGGTTTGCATATATCTAACCTTCAATGTTTACTGGGTGTGTATGCATCTAGCTTTCAATGTTTACTGGAGCGTGTCTAACCTTCAATGTTTACTGGGTGTACATATATCTAACCTTCAATGTTTACTGGGTATGTATGTTTCTACCCTTCAATGTTTACTGGGGCGTGTCTAACATTCAATGTTTACTGGGTGTGTATAAATGTCTAGATGTATTGTAGAGACTTACAGAATATATTAGTGATGTATTATCATAGAGATTTACAGAATATACTAGTGATGTATTATCATAGAGACTTACATAATATACTAGTGATATATTATCATAGAGACTTAGCAGGATATACTAGTGGTGTATTATCATAGAGACTTAACAGAATATACTAGTAATGTATTATTGTAGAGACTTAGCAGAATATACTAGTGATGTATCATTGTAGAGACTTAGCAGAATATACTAGTGATGTATTATCATAGAGACTTAACAGAATATACTAGTGATGTATTATCATAGAGACTTACAGAATATACTATTGATGTATTATCATAGAGACTTACAGAATATACTAGTGATGAATTATCATAGAGACTTAACAGAATATACTAGTGATGTATTATTGTAGAGACTTAGCAGAATATACTAGTGATGTATTATTGTAGATACTTACAGAATATACTAGTGATGTATTATCATAGAGACTTAACAGAATATACTAGTGATGTATTATCATAGAGACTTACAGAATATACTAGTGATGTATTATCATAGAGACTTACATAATATACTAGTGATGTATTATTGTAGAGACTTACAGAATATACTAGTGATGTATTATCATAGAGATTTACAGAATATACTAGTGACGAATTATCATAGAGACTTAACAGAATATACTAGTGATGTATTATCATAGAGGCTTACAGAATATACTAGTGATGTATTATCATAGAGACTTAGCAGATTAATTATGCATTAAATTAATTAATGCATGGTTTAACCTATAAAAAAAAGAGAAAGAAACACTTTAACTTCCAAACTTCGCCAGTTTCTGTGAACTTGGATCCAGATCCTACAATACGAACCGTTCCTAAATCCCACGTATTATCAAGGTGTTCACATTGAATAGACCCACTAGCGACCTTATAGATATACAGGGAAACACTTAATTCTACGCCTGTACTTGGTTGCTTGTTGGATATGTTTGTAGATAGTACCTACTGTTTAGTGACTATTATAATAAATAAATAGATAGGTATGTAGATTACAATTTAATATAATGCAGGATTTATGTCCTGCTCCAGAATATTAGTAATGTTTGATTAATCACATGATAATTAATCTACTGAGAAACAGCAATTAGTTTGATAAAGAAAGAAAATTTCAAATAATATTATCATATATTCCTATGTAAAAATTGAAACGTTATTGTGACCCTGGGGATGAAGGTGTAACCAGATTAGTACTTGCACTACATGAGGATACTAGCACAGTGATTTGACATTGTATTCTTGTGGTTCTATTTAGATAATACTAAGTGGACAACTTGCTAAAATATTGTATCTCCTTCCGGACCTAGAAATGATGGCGTGAACATCTTGAAGCTATACAACAATCATATTTGATTGTGAAATTGTACCCTATGGGATTCTTAACAAGATAAGATTTTACCCAATAAAACTTTGAAACTCGGCACTAGCAGCTTGGAGATTTTCTGAACTACCTTTATTTTTTTCATTTTTACTTATAAAGGTTATACCTCCACTATGAAGCATGCGGAAGGTCGGGGTTCGAATCCCGGCCGCGACAGACCTAACTCGTTAAAACAGGTAGTGACAGTTTCAACGCCAAACGCTCGGCATCAGGTTTGAATGTCACGGGTTTTCGGAGATGACCTTAAAAACAGAAAGTATGACATACTAAAGAACCCTCACTGCTCAACGGCTGTAAGCGCCGAGCATAGGCCTAAATTTGAAGCCCTTCATCGGTATTGGTGTCGTCTCCATGTGAGTGAAACATTCTCGAGGGGGGAATTAAACAATCAATGAATAATTCATATGTCGATTCTATAGTTTCCTGTGAACTCGAAATAAAAGAGACCACAGAGTTGTCCACTTATGCTTCATTATGAAGGGAGGCATGGTTCTTCATGTGAACAAACATTAATACCCTTTATCCAAGAATGTTTTGTTGCAAGTCTGGATGAAACTCGTCCTTGTTTCTTGAGAAATAGTCGAACATGGGAGAGTTAACAGACATATTTCAGTAAGAAACGTTGACCCGAGCTTTGATTTAAAAATGCGATATAATTCCTATCAATCGTTAAGCGTATGAAATTCTCCGTGAACTGTAAAAATGTCATCCAAAGTCGATCCATATTCAATTGGATGTTTCTAGTTGAATGTATACAACTCTTACGACGGTGTTCCCATTCCTCAGGCACTGGAGAAAGAGTACACGAGTAATTTTATGAAAGCTCTGCTGGGGAAACAAAGTTCTAACGTTTCATTTTCCTAATATGGAACGATTCATTTCTTCTCGTAGGTTTTAGTGAGGAAAGTTCGTGTCGTTGGGTACATAATGGTGACATGCAAAGGAAATGGGTAGGACAAAACACACCTGTATCGGAAAAAAAAGCTTAAAAGTCATACCTGTAGATTTATTACCTTTATTCTGTGTTAACGAGGATTGGCGGAGGGTGTGTACAGACGACTCATCGTATTCTTCCCCATAGAGTTACTCGGGGATCACGAGGGTCAAGATAAGGAGAGAATGTTGATTAATCAAGGTTAGGTAACATAAACATGGCAATACACAAAACGCACAAACGAAATTCGCTTGGAAAAGTCTAGTATTGATCCCAAAACATGAATATTATTAATTTCTCAAATTCATGTTTATCCAATTTTGTTGATTTGAGTGTAAGCTATGTGGCATTGTAGCTTAATGTGTTGTCCATTAAACTCAAACTCAGGAAGTCTTTAGACACTTAAATTGTGTTATTGACATCAAATCGGGTTCACATTCAGGTTATCCAATTTATTTCTTGACCCCAATTAACTCATGGGTGTTAAAGTAACGTATAGCATGTTAATGTCTCTGATTATTGTATTCTGATCTGTTTGTTGCAGTTCTCTATGGAGAAATGGAGATTTGACAGAATTTGATGTGTAGGATATTTTCAACTGTGTTGATAATTTCTTCTATTTAAAAGGTTTACTATAACACTTACATGTAGCAGTTCGGAGCGCCGAACCGCTTCATTAGGAATACGAAAACAATATTAATTACATTGACACGAATTATGCAGACGAATTCAACAATTACTTGCAGCGATGAATCTGTGCCTATTAGCATATTTAATTTCAATTTTATCAAATATGTCGACAAAAAGTTGCAGTGAAGCATATGTGACCACAAATGAAGGGAATAATGTGCGTGACGCATCGCGCATCCACCCACTCGCGCACTGTATATAAACGGTAACCCCCCAATTCGAACTTCAATACAAATTTTTGGCGCTTTAAGATAGATCGTGTCCTCAGCGTTATGGTGATGAAGCTGTCTTTGGTGTGGGTATTCGCTGTTTTCGTACCCAGTCTTGTGGAGTGTGCCCCCAATAATTTCTGGTCACATGGATGGGACAGTGAGTGGCAGGTTAGTGAGATTGTTTATTTATATTTTTTTTTAAAAATGAAGTTTGGAATCTGCCATAGAACCTGTATTTAAGTACTTCCTATTATTCTGACCTTATTCTTACTCAAATGTATGTTTACTTAATGCACCTCATGTACCATGTATAATGTGGTTTGAGTGAATAAAATGAACTTGAACTTGAACTTATGGTAAAACTAAATTATTACTTTTCCCTCAATTACACGATTTAAGTTACCTATTTGAAAATTGTGTTGTCGATTCAGAATGAAGTCAGTTGGAATTTGTGATTAAAACAGTGTATGTAATGAGGCTGTTAGAGCTTAAAACAAGACTTTAAGATAATTTTACAACTACGATTTAAAATATTACATTTGAGGTACATTTTGTTTTACATGATTTGCATAAACAAAGCAGGCTGTATTGAACTCATTGTGAAACCTTGAAAACAAAACCAAGCAGAATAAGAATTTTAACATTTATACACTAAACAGTTACAAAACCGTATACATGTAATTCTAGCCATATCATGAAATTCTTAAAAGCTTAAACGAATGCAATGTAAAGGATATGGCTTTAATGATAGACTAAAGTACAGAAAGCGAAAATTCTGTTCCTTATTTTCATGAATCATTTTATGTAAATACAAAATTTGAATACATCTATTCGACCTTACAATTTGTAGGTATTGTGCAAATTTAAGTTTACCCTACAACAGAAATATACATGTACAAAGAATAAAATTTGTAGAGGAAATGAAATGAATTTTCAAACAGTTCTTTGCAAATATATATTAATTATCAATAACGAATTTCTTCTCTTTGAAATTAAAAACAATTCTTCCGAAAATTGTCCATCAGTCATTTTCTTTGTATGCCATAGCTGTGAATATATGCATACAAAAACAAGCTAATAGCAATTTCATGTTCCTGACAATTTGGAATTACATATCAGAAACAAGAGCTTTTCGAGAAGGATTTCATAATATTGTATTTCCAAATTGTTTGTCATTTTCTCTCATTCATCAAATTACTTGTCCGGTACTGGTGGTCACGGTGATAGCATCTCTAGCTAGCTCTGCGGAGCAGATGTTGTCGCGAAAGACGGATCAATATGCCTAATTGCCTAATCTAATTTACTGAACAAAGTACTTAATCATATATGGACGTTGGATAGTTCTCGGTAATCAACACGCTTCATGCATATTTCATGCGATATTTGTTTTGGCAAAGGTGGCAGTTTTAGTAGTCCCCGTGTGTGACTTGCTATTGAAAAATCGAGCACTTTGCTAATTTTTATGACAATTAGATCGCTATCAAAGGGGTACTAATACGGTGTATAAAAACCGTCTAGTTATATATCGCTGGATCATGACGACCTACTTCACATAAAGTAGGGAAAATTATAATCATGATAAATATGACATTTACAAGTGTATACAATAAGAGCCGAAATGTTATATTGGTTTCTACAGAACAGCAAGAACTCTCCAGTCGAGTTTTATCAAGCAATTTGTAATTTATTTGATTTTTTGTTTCCAACTTTTATCGCCCGTCAGTGAGACTGTCTATTCATTAGTCTGTCTCGGATACTTTAAACTGACCGATAAATTGGTAAATGTATTCTGTACAAAGACCTTTTCGCCTTGTCTTACGTCCTTACGCATAGGTAAATGATTTCGCCCCTATTTAAATCCGTCCAAAACTGTCTAGTTTGGATGAGGGCGAAAATAAAATGGGGCGAAATTTACCCTTACAAAGAGTTTGGCTATGTCTTGGTATTAATTGTCAGATAGTCGTACCCAGTCAAAAATAAACCGTATCCCAACACACATACCCCGAAACAACGGACAACAATTAATCCTTTCAATCTGCTTGTATATGAACCTATCTAAAATGGTATTGATTGAAAAGGGTAAATTGATAACGAATTTCTTATATTCAATTTTTAAAATAAACTAACTTTTAAAATAAACTAACGTTTATCCCAAAAGGTGTCTGTCACAAACATGTCCCATTTTACAGTTTCCGTAACTGTATGTGTAATGTCATACCACAACATGTGTGGGTGGTAGAGGTCATCACTGCGGCGTACCGAAATCGTCTGACCTAATTTCGTGCCTAGCACGTTAAAGTGGTCATCGAAATTTTTTGCCTGTACCTTTCCGGGAATGCAATTCAAAATCGGATGTGGTGACATTGTTACCGTAGAACTTCTAGCCGTATCTGGAGCAGATAAATGAGAAACTGCGTGTATGTTTGCTTATGCTTTAGGATTTATTTTACTCCACCCTGAAAAAAATTCTAGATATCTTTAAAACTTCGTCGTTAACATGATTTTTCACACATACAACATTTAAAGGCCTGAACATATTGCATTACCAAAATATATTGTTATTTACAAACACACACAATTATATGTATGTATATTCTACATATATATACCTTTTTTTCTTTTCCATCAGGAGCTTCCGTTTTGTTCTAATGACCCCGTACCGTGTGACATGGCTATGAAAATGTATGCTTCAAGATCTCGGACGTCTCCAGAAATCTACTCCACGGACAAACAGATGTGTACATGTCCTAATGGAAACACGTGTCCGAGAGGATGGAGCACACACGGAGATAAATCTATTACACGGGACATCCTGTCTAGAGGTAATGTCATGGTCATAATCTATTTTGTGAAATGAGTTACTTTATTCTAAAAGTGGGAGTTCATCCAGGCAGGCGGACAGATGGACAAACGCCCGATAAAACGATCCATAAGCAACATTAGTGTTCAATTCAGTAGATTTCATATTCTCCGTTCTCTCGCATTTTCAAACCCTCGGGCTGTCTTCAAACCGTACTTCGCCTAATTACATGTACATCTGAATATATCACTCACAGAAACTTATATGATTTTCAATGTTTATTTTTTCTTCATTTCATTTGATTCTGAAACAGAAAAAACTATATAAAATATTAATTATTCGTTCATCTTCGTGAAACGAAATCACTCCAGCAAAGCGACATTGACAGAGTATAACAATTATTAGTTTGGGGAATTGTTTTGCAATAATGTAGACCTACTGTAAATGCTTACATAACATTTCTATATATTGAATATACATGCAAATAAGGACACCCTGGTCCCTGAATCAATCTTGATTACGCGCATGATACCGACATATTTCTGTAAGCTTTTTACATGTAGCTTTTTCGAAGTATTTTTATTTCAATCAAAACACTAATTCTTGTTTGACATATCATGTTTACTCCTCCTAGGCACCTGATCCCACCTCTGGTATATCCAGGGGTCCGTGTTTGCCCAACTCTTTATTTTGTATTGCCTATAGGCGTTATGAGATTGATCGCTGTTGGTTATCTTCACCTTTCATCCTAAATGATAGAGAAGCTGTTAAATATCGTTAATGTTGTTGTGTAATATACTGCTATCATGGATCTGTCAAGATGGAAATATTTGTCTGATCGACATAAAACGTTTGTTTCAGGAAAACGAATTGGGATTGCCCTGCACTACTGTAATCCTATTGGTGGAGAGAGAACATGCGGAGATGAGGTTGCCATGGTAGTGGAAGGAGGAAATATCCCAGAGAAAATAAAAACAGTGAACTGTAAATGCTCAAGTGTTGAGCCTCTCAAAATCAAGAAGAGCTACTATGTCGGTTGGAAGATGAACCACGATCTGGTTTGCTCGATGGTAGGTCCTAAGTATTCTATTTCTTAAGGATATTGTTTTAGAATAATTGTCAAAGATCATGCCTTAAAGCGATAGTTGATATCGATTATTTGATACATACGATTTTCTTGTACGTATACTGTATATATAGTATTACTTGCAACCTCTGTTTCAGCCACAGTGCAGCATCAATCGATCAGACGGCGGCGTTTGTCAGAAGATAGAAAGGGTGAGAGACCCGCAAACCTGGCTAGTGACGTATGTCAACACAAACTTGTGTGAATGTCCTAATGGTTACGGCTGTATGCAGGCAGACCGCCAAAACAGTGACCTGTTTTTCGGTTATTGTCAACGCATTAGTGGTTAGCGAACAAACTTGGCCGATTTTTTGTTTTGTATTTGCTTGTACTTTTATATTGCAAAGTTAATCCATCATTTGTACGGGTATTCATGTATAATATTCTTTAATTTGTAACGTCAGTACTGCCTGTCTTTTATAGTAAATGCATGGGTCGTTATTTGATTAATAAAAATTCTTGTTTGAGAGAAGACATTATGTCATACCATCCTGCAGTGGACCGGTGGCAAACAAGACACTCATGAAAGGTGACTCATAGGCCACACCACTCATTTGAACTACTGCATTTTCCCATGTAAAATAATAATAATCCTAATTTTGCACCATCCAAGTCATCTAGCCCAATCTTGATCTTGGGGTTTATATTTGACCAGATGTGATGGTGTGAACAACGAATTTACACTTCATGGGGATGCTCTGTATACATTTATCAATGCCGGTGTAATAATTTAAATCCCAATTGTGGTCCCATCCAGAATCCACGTTCATGGTGTGAATAATTCAAATTTATCCTCCATGAGAATGCTTGCATGATATTTCAACGATCTGTACCCTTGTAGTCTTAAAGGTTTTCAAGTAAGTCTGTAAACTTTTAATTTTAACACCTATTGCGGCTCCACTATGGTCCAGTGTTCATGGTGCATTTACATGTCCAATGTTTTTGTCTTTGATTGATTGTACATTGTTTAACGTCCCTCTCGAGAATCCCTCACTTATATGGAGACGTCAGCATTGCCGATAAGGCCTGCAAAAGTTAGGCCTATCCTCGGCGCTTATGACCTTTGAGCAAGGAGGATCTTTATCGTGTCACACTTGCTGTAACACAGGACCTCATTTTTTGCGATCTCATCCGAAGCACCGCCCCATTTAGTCTCCTCTTACGACAAGCAAAGACTACTGAGACCTATTCTATCCTGGATTCCCACCACGGAAATTTGTCTTTTATATTTTTAGGCCATCCGAGTCACTCAGGTGACCTATTGCAATTGGTCTGCGTCCGTCGCCGTGCGTTAACAATTGAACATTTTTAACTTTTCGATAACTACCATTCCAATTCTTTTGAAATTCAATATGAAGCATCTTTGGGACAAAGGGGACAAAAATGGTAATTGTCAAGACTTCTGCACCCTTGGGGCCTTAGGGGCGGGGCAAAAACCTCTAAAAATGACCAATTGTCAAACCTTTTCTTCTCTGGAACCACACATGTGTAAGAAAAACTAAATGCATAGTGATGTAGAGTAGGAAGGCCTCTACCAAAATTGGAAATTTCATGATCCACGGGGTAGAGGTACTGACCCCAGGGCGGGGCCAAACTTGAAATATAGTGTTTATGTGTAAAACACTTAAATTGATGTAATTAGTACTATTGATACTAAATTAAAACTAAATAAATATTTAGAAAGAACAGATAGTCCTTTACCATGATTGTAAATTTCATGATCCCAGGGGTAGGGATTTGGTTCCTGAACTGTCTTCATAAAATTCAAAAATTTTGTCGGATTTCCATTCTAAATCCAGAAATTTTGTAATTCCATTAAATTCATCAGGAAATTTTAACCACATCTGGAGGTCACTATATATTTCTTTGGAAAGACGTACATAGTGATGTAGTCTAGAGACACCGGACATTAACCCATACAAGCGACATGTAAATGCCCTACATGCTGGTAAAGCCTTTGTTATGAAAGATAATGAGCCTGCTAATGACTGAAGCTGCTTTAATGTGATTTTGGATTTCCGTTGAATTCCATGTATTTCCTTCTGCAAAGCTTCCACTTTGTCATTTGATATAAAAATTGACTGATTCACCGAGTCTATGCCTTAACCCAAGAACACTATATATGTTTTTCCATCCAATAACGGAACACCTAAACCGCTGCTAATTTGTTGAAAGGTATCCATTTAAATTGTACAATTGTTTGTACCATGAGCTCCAGCAGTTAAGAAATCATCTAAATAACATTGAACAATATTTTTTCAAGTTGGTGCGACATTCTAATACCCAATGTAAAAAAAACCTGGAAGATTTCTCAAATAAAGCACATGATATAGCGCAACCCAAAACATTTGTCCTCGTAGTATTTACCCAGAAATTTAAATCCAAGAAGACTAAAGTCCTCAGGTATAATTGGCAATAACCTGAATGCGTTTGAAATATCCATCTTCTCTAATTGAGCCTTTGGGCCCAGTGACAGTGCCAATTTCAGGGTTAATGGATTCGTTAATACCATTTCCCCGTGGGACAGATAAATTGGTGATTTGCCTCCAACCACCTTGTTTCTTAGGCAAAGCACCTATTGGGCTACAATGGAAGTTTTGAAATGGTGGGCCATCAAATGGGCAAATTATGCGAGCGACCCAAGTCAATTTCTTTGTTGATTTTAGCTACAAGAAAGGTGAAGATAACAAACAGTGATCAATCTTATAATTCCTATAAGCAATACAAAATAGATTGCTGGGTAAACACGGACCCCTGGACACACCAGGTGGAACCAGGTGCCTATGAGGAGTAAGCATCCCCTGTCGACCAGTCACACCCGCCGTGAGCCCTATATCCTGCTCAGGTAAACGGAGTTATCCGTAGTCAAACTCAGTGTGCCAAGAACGGTCTAACAATCGGTATGAAACATGTCAGACAGCATTTGACCCAATGATAGGTTGTATTGACGAACTAATCTACGTTATAACGAACATAAAATTTGCGAAATGCTGACTTCAATCGAGAGTAGCTTGCCTCGATTTAAAAACTGACTATACGCAGAACAAGCTCTTGCGTATCGAATCAGTTGAGAGATATAAACAGCATATGCAGGTGATACATGTAATGGAATATTGCTACATAAATATGGGAAATTGACGATGGAGAAGCTGGTATCATCCCGTTTGTCATACAGTTGAGTTGTCAGTTTGCCGTTAATGTCTACTTTCAATAAAATATCTAAGTTTGAAGCAGAAGTGGACGACTCTGTGGTGTCTTTTATTTCGAGCTCACAGGGATATATCGAGTCGATATATGAATGAAAGTTATCATTGTTAATAGACAAAACGACGTCGATATATCTAAATGTTGAATTGAAGGCCACAGCAAGATATTTTTCTTCAAGCGTATAAGTTTTTGAATAAATTCTGCTTCATATGAATATAGAAACAGGTCAGCTAACAAGCGAGCACAATTCGTGCCCAAGGGAATTCCAACAGACTGTTGGAAGACCTGATCACCAAAGTAGCAATTGATATTTATGCTCTAATTCTGAAACCATATTTTTACAAGATACTGGATCACGAGGACCCATGTAGTTTAAAGAGAAACCAAATGTAAATCCATGTGAAAATTGATCTGCTACAGTTTTGTCTGGATAATCTTGCAACCAAATATTTAACACTTTAACATTAATTGTTGTAAAATCTAAATCCCACAGACATGGATGTTTATTGCCGAATGACCATAGAAATCGTATTTGAGTCGTATTGGGATTACGACTTGCATCCTGAGCACGTCCTTCTGACATATTATGGCTGGTTTGATTGCTGTAAATTTAATGGATGGGTGATTTTAGCCACATTTAAGACAATCATGAGAAAATCTAGTCTTTGTTAAGACAGAAACACTACAAATTGAAATCATAACAACGCTTGTGCTGATGAAGACTAGAAGTATGCTTCCGTTCAGCTACAGCGGACTGACCCATATAAATAAACCACAATTCCGCATCAATATGTCCCTAACTGATCAGAGCGCTTTTTAACGCCTAAGCCGAAACTAAACATCATAACCCCTCCATTCAAGAGTAGAAGAGCGTGATGCCTCCAGTCGTATTGAACTGATATACTTTAAAATGCCTTAAAGAGACACTACAGCTCATTTTCCACATTTTAATGAAGTGTTTTTTAAACCATATATTGATAAAATGATAAAATTCACATCGATACTGACAATTTTGAACAATTGGGATGCATCAATTTACTCTCAACTGCGCTTTGAAGATCGTTCGGAATTCAAAGATTTCTTCATGCTGACTCGGACTTTTGAATGCTTATTTACATCACGTGGTTTTGAATGACAGCAAAGGTGTTGTGTAGGAAATTATCTAAATTCCCCTTCAAGGGGGTCCACACTCACCTTTCAAGTACATAAGATTATTCCCTGCTCCTTATAATAACTAATTATAAATCATTATTTCAACAAAAACCCTTCCATGTTCCCATTGACCGATGTTTTTAACTAACACGTGTCGTGTTCAGATAAAAATAGCACTTACTTTCAAACGTAGTGTCTTCGCAGCTAGTCTCAATGGCAGATTTTGGGGGCCAGTATCCCCCCTCCCTTTTTACCCCACAGATTGTGAATGAAAATCCAAATTTTGCACCCGAATGGCCGATTACTTTGGCTAATCTTTTGACTTTCACACCCCTCTTCGGAAATCCTAGATCCGCCACTGAGTTACATGCGTTTCTCCGAGTTCTCTGTTTTCCAACGGTCATACTGATCCCAAGGTAAATTTTATTTCACGCATGAGTTTTATCTCATTCTATTTTTACCTCTTTTCTCACAGAATCTGTCAAAATTCTAGATCTATCAACTACACTTTCTCTCACTGGACGACATGCTGCACTGTTTACTGTCTATGCGCATGCGTCTGAAGACTAAAAGGAGGAGACTCGATATTTTTTGTATAGGCCATCAAAAAGTATTAATTTTTGCGTTAAAACGATAATTTTTAACTTTAGATAAGTGTTATTTTCGTAAAGTTCATACTTTCAACAATGAAACAAAAATTGAGAAAGCGCTGGGAAAATTGTTATTTCATGATTTTTGCGCAAAATGAGCTGTAGTGTCTCTTTAAACATGCTGCGAAAATCTTTTAAATAAATGGCAGCATAAATCAAGAAGGTATCACTCCATTCAGAATTGTAGCAATTATTTTATCTTTAGATTTATTATTAATTTTGATTTGACCATCTTCAAACACACGAAGTTGTTGGGTTTACGCTGCAGGATCTAAATGCAATAGCTTGGCAAGATCGATATATTCAGGATTCCATATTTTTCCTGTATGGACAGTGGAATATCAGCACCAAGATCTGCCGTAATACCGGCAAGAGGATTAGCTGGGTACCTGTTTGGTGTGGTACATTTTCAGTATGTATAATAGGCTCTTGAAGATGAGCATCTGGGGTAATGATGGGCTGTGTGGTGTTTCATGGAATGACCTCGGGCGTATCTTGAATGATGTATGTCAGCATTCAACCTGGGTTCGCGAACTTAATGCTGCTGGATAGGACGTGCACTCGTCCGTAAGAACTTCCGAGGTGATGAGCGAACTGCAGGGACTTCTGTCCGAGCCGGTGGTCTGGCATATGGCGATTTGGTTTTAGAGCGCCTTGTAGATCCCGCTCTCAACATCCCCATACTCATTCTCATGCAACTGCATTATATACCATAAAACAGTCAAAAGGTCTGTAATATAAAACTATTCCAATCGTGTTGAAAAAGTCGATATCCGACAAATTACTGATTACAATTTCTGCAATATTCGATATAAATTCGATGAATGGATTAAATACAAAAACATAAGCTCATCAAAAGCAATTCCGGTACTTAGATTCGCTGGATTGATAGAATACTTAGCAGATTGGGTTGGATTTTTATGCCCCCGAGATCGAAGATCGGAGAGGGGGGGTATTGTTTTCGTCGTTTCTGTCATTCTGTCTGAAACTTTAACCTTGCTAATAACTTTTGAACAGTAAGTCCTAGAGCTTTGATATTTCACATGCGTATTCCTTGTGACAAGCCCTTTCCGTGGGTACCAACATTTTTTACCTTACCCTGTGACCTTGACCTTTGAGTTTGACCTACTTTTTGAAAACTTTAACTTTGCAAACACTTTTGAACTGTGAGTGCTAGAGCTTTGATATTTCACATGAGTATTCTTTGTGACAAGACCTTTCTGTGGATACCAAAATTGCTGACCTTGGAGTTTGACCTACTTTTTAAAAAATGACATTGGTCATACCTTCTAAATGGAAAATATTAGAGCTTTTATATTGCACATGAGCATTTCTTGTGACATGGTCTTTCTACTAGTACTAAGATATTTGTTCTTGTGACCTTGGCCATCTTTGGATTGGCCATTATCGGGGGCATTTGTGTTTCACAAACACATCTTGTTTCTTGGTCACTTCGAATTGGTCTGCACTTGCACAAGGATGGAAATGAAAAGGCTGAGACAGCATGCTCGTGTTAGGATTATTTATTGACTAAATCTAGTGTCAAGAAAAGACCACATTGTTCCGGAAAAATTGAATGCACTGCAAAATATACAAGTATGTCAAAATAAATGTATTTATCTTAAAGGGATCAATTTAATAATTGAATGTGTAAACAATAGAACAGTTTGATTCTTTTCAAATTTGGTATAAAGCATCTTTGGAACAAGGGGGAGATAAATTGTAAATTTCAAGACTTCTGCACCTCTGGGGCTTTAGGGGCGGGACAAAAATTGACCAATTTTCAAAATGTTTCTTCTCTACAACAAAGTACCTGTGACTTAGATTGTTCTAGACCTCATGCTACTTTTAGTAGAAAGATGACGTAATGGTTGCACCATCGTCTTTCAAGATTATACAAGGAAATTCATTCTTATTATAAATACACTGTGAACTTTATGGGGGGAATTCTGATCAGAAAAGCTCTGGTTGGACAGTTTAGACTGTCTTCATAACTGGGAACTACGACTTTGGAATGAATAATGTTTGTATGTGTAGATTCAGTTCGGCACGGATTTTGATATTTATTGTTCAACTACGGAACTTAGTATTTTGCTATTGTTACAATTTTCTTTCAATTATAAATTGTAAATAAATATAATTAATTGCTTGAATGCCTTTGTCAGTAAACCCTGATGCTGTATCATCAAGGGTAATTCTGACCCATAACAAGATATCTCTACATGTATGTAAAACATTAAAGACTTCTGCAGTGCCACCATGACCCGAGGTTGGATAGGGGGTCAAGGTATGAACAAACTTGAACCTACACTAAATCAGGTATCTTGTATATCAATTTGACACTCTACTCATATGACATAGAAAAGAGTTTATCTATACATAATCTTAGTTTTTAAAGCATTAAACCTTTTCCGAAGCCTCGTCCTGGTGCCTGAGGTAATAGTATGAACATTCTTAAACCTATACTAAAGCATGATGCTTATATATCAATGTCATGTGTGTTTCTTCAGTAAATGTCAGAATTCCTCTTGCAGAGGCTGATCTAGAATGTTACGGGACCTTACAAATTCCCTTCTTTTTAACTCTTGCGCAGTCATTGTTTTTTTTTTGGGGGGGGGGGGGGTTAAAACGTAAATATGTTGAAATTTCCATGACCACAGTTAGTAAAATGTTCGGAACATGGTGAATTTACGATACTTGAATCGCAAAGTTGCTACTTGTGGAGGCGTACACGGATGTTTGTCCAGTGTAGTTTTCTTTACAGGTAAGACAGGCTGTACAGTATATTGTTTTCAGATTAGCATGTCATGTTAGAATTGGGCATATATTTTTTGCCGCGTTTAAAATGTTTTCCTCTTTATAAATACCTCCCACATACATGTATCTCTCTCTCTCTCTCTCTCTCTCTCTCTCTCTCTCTCTCTCTCCTGGAGCTTTGTATTTACGTAGATACTTCTTGTATTCGGGAAGATATTTATTGCATTATTGTAATCTTTTAATATTTAAAGTCACTGCCCTTCCATCAAAATTGTCATTTTAATCTTTTGAACTTGATTTGGTGTCATTGGCACTGTTCAACAATTCGGTGATTTTTCTGGTTTTCTTCCTCAGTGCAGTGATTTCTTTATCAATCATCGGTATACCAACACCGCTAATGTCTCGCCCTCACTTTCTCTTGTATACTTCTGTGAGATCTTTCTGAAATTTTTCTTTTGTCAACATTTATTTTTCTTTTACCATGCCCAAGGTGTCACCCCCCCCCCCCCCCCCCCCCCCCCCCCCATTTTATCAAAACACGATTTTGTTCAGGCTGGCGTCCCACTGGCTTTAATTGTCCTTCATAATGTGGATGCTCAAACTTCACATTCTTACACGATATCTATCGCAGAATTGCTATAAAGTTTCTTTATATTCATCCCGGGGGCAGTCGCTTATTATTGTTTTATTGAAGAGAATTTCCAAACGCCTAGATACAAAAATAAGTTATACGAATAAATAAAAATGAATTCATAGATTGAAAGAAAAAATCCTTTTAAAAATTAGAAACTTGTATATTCTCTATAATGTTCAAAAGTAAAAATAGATTACACCCTTCTCTTCATAACTCTACCCAAAACATTTTACCCACTTTATTGGAAACTCGTTGAAACATAAAATACATTACATACGGTAAATGAAAAATATGTATAGTTTTTCTCTTATTTTGCCTCATTTCTATACCTTTGAATAAATATCTACGTAATCATCCTGACCCGATGATGGTACGAACTATCTACACCTTCATCTATATTTAAGGCGACATGGGAGTTTTATGGGGGAGGGGGTATACATTAAAGTGAGAAAATAACAGACTAATAAAAAATCATATTTCCTTTTTATGTCAATACTTGTATTCCATATTGGTGTAGTTAATAAATCATAACTCTTAATAACATGTAATCTATACATACACATGTACTGGTGCTGTGCACAAAATATGTTCTGAGCAGGTGCCCCTTTCTTCCTTTGATTTTCTCTCATTTGAGCTAAATCCACACCACTCAAACTCCACCAGAGGATGTAAACACATTGCACAATCAAGAACTCTGTCTGCCCTTCTTAAAATCTACCTTTCATCTGGGGCCATCCACCTTCCCTCTCAGCTACAGAACTTTTGCTGGACCATGCATGTTTTCACCTGAATTTCTTCAGCAACTGACCACGTGTCTTAGTTTCATATTTGTACCCACCAATATGCTAGGAATCATGGTGACACCTACATGTTGTATATCAACATTTTCATTAAGCACTCGGCCACACTTGACATGTATCCTAAAATTATTTTACACATAACATCTTTACACATGAAAGGTGAAGATAACGAACAATGATTGTGATTAATCTCATAACTCCTATTACAAATACAAAATACACGGACCTCTGAACGTACCAGACGCGGGATCAGGTGCCCAGGAGGAGTGAGCATTTCCTGCCGACCGGTCACACCCGCCGTGTGCCCGTTAAGATAAGTCATACGTTGAATTAAAATTACCACTAAATTAGATTTGAATGAATCACTGTTTAGGAATACAAAACTTACGTGCAAGAATCTGGAACAATATAATAATGATATGATTTGAAAACTCAAGACCGAAAGGAAGTTGGATGAGTTGTGCTTGAATTGACGATTTAAAAGATAGAAATACTTTTTAAAAATCAGTAATGTTACGATTTAGGAGTAAAAGGTCGATACGCAAGTTCAATATGATATAAACTGGGTTATACATTGAAACACTGTTTTGGAAGACTTTACGGGGGAAAATCTGGAACAATACAATAATGGAACAATTTGAAAAATCAAGGTCGACATCCAAGACCGAAACGAAGATGATGAGTTATACATTATATTATATTAGGCATTTAAAAATGTATTAGATTAAGGATCCTGTGGGGATCCGGGTTAGAATAGGTCCTCAATACCCCCTTGTTTGTCGTAGGAGGCGACTAAATGGGGCGGTCCTTCGGTTAAGACCGCAAAAAAACGAGGTCCCGTGTCACAGCACGTGTGGCACGATAAAAATCCCTCCCTGCTCAATGGTTCATAGGCCTAAATTTTGTAGCCCTTCACCGGCAGTGGTGACGTCTCCATATGAGTGAAATATTCTCGAGAGGGACGTTAAACAATACTCAATCAATATTAGATTAAGGCGAGTCCACCAACAAATATGAATCAAACGACAAAGATACATACACGAAAACACTGGCAAACAAATGAAGTGTTTACAAGGGAGAGGGGTTACAGGCGGATAATAATTATACAAAACAGTCATAAAATCCAACAACACCCGAGTACCCGATACCTAGAAATGTCGGATCCACATTGTGGATACAAGGTCATGTGATATCACTTCATATATGCGGTATTTCTATTTTTAAGAAAGTTGACCGGGTCTGTCGTGCCAAACTATCCCCTGCTGCCTTATCAGATACGCTGTTGACAGTATTAGTTACACAGTTAGTGACCTGATACGGAAAAATACATGGTGTGAAAAGAAAACCCGTATCGGGCTCGGCGAATCAGGTCACTAACTAACTGTGTAACGAATTTATCACGTCGAAGACCTCTAACTGTATACGTTGGGGGTTAGCTGCAATAATGTAGCCCTCTCTGATTTTTTTTTTTTTTTTTAGGGAGAGGGCTACAACTCCTTAGGATCTCCGAAATGGTGCAAATGCGGGAGTGATTCACTCCCGCAACATTTGCGCTCATTCTAAACATTTCCTGACTTTTTTTACGTAAATAAAATGATATTCTATGTTTCTTGGTCAATATATAAATTTACAACCTGCAACTTAAGATTTGTGAGGCTCTATTCTACCGTCTTCAACAATTTCGATAAATTCCAATTTCTCGATTCATATTTGTGCGCCATGTTTGATGTACTGAAGTTTCAACTTCCGATTGTCAAGTCATTTGCATATGCCATATAAGGTAGTATTTACATCAATAGACAAGTATGGAGGCGAAAGCTATTTCGTCGGTATTGAAAAGGTTTGAATTTAATATCAAGTTAAAAACCGAACAGCAGAGCGTAAATTCTTTCTGCAACAATATGATTTTCCTTTCTTTGTACATTATATTTAATGAAAAACACCTTTATTAGACATACCCGAGCACAAAGTTGGTACTCCTTTTGGTGTAAACAACATTTGGGACTAATACACAGAGTTTATTATCGGTTATTCATAAAATTATTTTGCACCATTACGGAGATCCTATGGAATTGTAGCCCTATCCCGAAAACGTCAGAATTTAAAAAAAATTGGATAGGGCTACATTATTGCAGCTAGTTGGGGGTATATATCATACAACTCATCGCTTCGCCAATTTTGTCACGGTTGCCAGTCGAGCCCAACAATAAATTACTCGCTCAATACGGATTTTTCTGTCACATAATACGGGGTTTTTTCACGGCGTCGTGTGACCAAGATCTGACCAATTCGATTTCAACAATTTTGTCTGAGGCGTGGTAAAGCAGTATACACATTCCAATACACTTTTATAGTTAGGGATTGTTTATTCCTTAATCTGTGTATCATTTTTTGTTAACGATGTAGATTATTAATATTTGTCGTTTTTTCGTAGTGTGTAGTATATATTCGTTTATTTAATATTTGAGGTTTAAATAACCAACAGTGTCGTGACTCTCTCTCTCTCTCTCTCTCTCTCTCTCTCTCTCTCTCTCTCTCTCTCTCTCTCTCATTTATAACATGGTCAAAATATTTCAAAAATGTTATTAAAGCTTTTTTTAATATTACTCCGATGAACGATATAAATGAAGGGCCGGGCGAACACGGACCTCTGGACGTACCAGAGGCGGGGTGAGGTGTCTAGAAGGAGTGAGCATTCCCTGCCGACCAGTCACACCCGCCATGAGCTCATTAAGATTTGAATAAAAATCCTACATGCGGAGCAGAAGGGACTACTATATTAAAGTCCGTCCGTCCTTTTCCGGACGTTTTACATCATCAGTTGAAACTGAAATTTGGTGTGTGGTTATAATTACTAATGTATGTTCAAAGATCAAGTTTACGTTTCGTCGCAGTTGAGTGATTTTACGAGATCCATAGGACTTTGCGGAATATAGTTTTCCGAACTTTCTTACCATGCTTCAACTTAGGGATTCGAACTTTGCTGTTTGGTTACCTATTCATGAGTAGAAACACATCAAGTCTATTTCCTGGTGTTAGGAATAATATCCACCATCTCGTTCTGATAAAAATACCCGATCCTAAATTGTCTTACTTTTTTATTCAAAGACACAAGAGGTCTAGACACCACGTGGCGACAGAAACGCGGGAGTAACTTGGGACTGTCGACGACGTTAGGAAAAAGCGAAAATACTAATCTTCATATCATTCATTGTTCGAACTACTGGAGGTGAAGTTGTTCAATAGAACTCGAGACTGAGGATATGAATGAAGTGAAGTTTGATGTCACGATAAAGACATCTTAGTTTATAGGTGATTGGTTTTTTTTTATTGCATATTTTGTTTAACGTCCCTTTTGAGAATATTTCACTCATATGAAGACGTCACCATTGTCGGTAAAGGGCTGCAAAATTTAGGCCTATGCTCGACACTTGTAATGGCCTTTGAGCAGGGAAGGATCTTGATCATGCTGCACCTGCTGTGACACGAGGCCTCGGTCTCATTCGAAGGACCGCCCCCATTTAGTCGCCTCTTACGACAAGCAAGGGTACTAAAGACCTATTCTAACCCGGATCCAGGGGGTACTGAGGACCTATTCTAACCCAGATCCCCGGGGGTGGGGTACTGGGGATCTATTCTAACCCGGATCCAAGGGATACAGGTTTTGAATATGCATTATTACGCAAATGACTTGACTTCCGGAACGTGTATTGCTATGCAATTCGTACAAAATGCTTTGTAATAATGCTTTACATAATCATTAAGATATTTTGAAATTGTTTTGATACCTGTTCATTTTACAAATTGTACAAAGTCTCTACTTGAAGATGCCGATTGGGACTCGAAATTCTATTTAATTGTACTGATTTCATAATCAAATCACAGCATGCACAAACAATGGATAAGAAGGTAAGTGCTTTGGATACGACACCCAGTGCTATTTTACATGATTGAGTGTGAAAGTTATGCGCTGATTTTTTCATCGGCCACAATGACGCCTCCATATGAGTGAAAAATTCTCGAGAGGGACGTTAAACAATGCACAATCAATCTACACCCATCATGCATACCGCCTCCACAGTTAAGTGTCTTTGAAGTTTTGATTCGTGTCATAAATGAGGTTTATATTCTATAAGGACTTGGAAATCATGACCGATATTTACCAACAAACGAGGACAGGGCTGGCACTCCCGCCGTTGATAAGCTTACATCAGTTCAAAATGCGAAACGTTTAATCCAGTACTCTCTATCGAAACGGGATCCAAAATGTTCTGGGCTATTATTTCTCTTCAAGGACTCCTGTGCTTTTATCTAGCGTCGGGTAATGTTAATATAATTTTCTTGACTTTTCGGCTACCAAGTTCAAAACATAAACTTAGATGCTTGTCATTTGACAAAAGTACGTAATTCAACACGTCATTTCTGTTTTTATTAGAAATTTATATTACATTAAAGAATGTGCAAATGATATAGATAAGCAATACGTACATTCTAGTAATGATAAATATTTTTGTAGGTGCCCTAGATAACAGAGGAACCGAATTTATTATTACTTTTATGGACAACAAAATTTTAGAAAATAGAGATATTCAGCCGGAAATTTTCATCACAACAGCGAAAACTCATCTGGTTCACGTGACCATCACATCACCAGGTGTGCAGCATTCCCGCCTTCACGAAAGCTTTTCTATCACAAAAGGGCATGTTAAACGCATTGCAGTGGATACAAGTTATCGTCTGAATCAAACAGAACTAAGTAGAAAGGGAATTCTCATTCAAGCTGACGATGAAATCGTGGTATATGGAGTGAACAGGGAGGTGTACTCAGACGATGGCTATTTAGCTCTGCCAACTGACGTTCTGGGAACTGAATATTATACGATGTCATACTCTCCGTCGTACTATTACTGTGTTTTCGCTGTCATTGGTATCCAAGACCAAACACAGGTTTCAATCCATCTACCAAATACCCCTAGTTTAAATGTCACATACAAAGGCCATACTTATTATAAGAATCAATGGATTAATGTGACCTTGGACAGGTTCAGTACATTTGAAATTCATGCTGTTCCTGATCTCAGTGGAACGCACATTGTGTCTGATAAACCGGTTGGAGTTTTAAGTGGAAACAAAAAGGCAGTGGTCGGAAATACGGGTGGTTCTCGTGACCACTTGGTCGAGATGTTGCTTCCGGTGTCATCCTGGGGTAAGAATTATGCGACTGTGCCCATTCCAGAAAGAGACGTGGGGGACATCTTCCAATTCCTTGCCAGCGAAGACAACACCCATGTTAACGTATCTGGCGTTATAAATGGCAAGGCATTCCATGACCAGTTTACCATTGCAAAAGCTGGATCATACGCCAAAAAGCAATATAGTTCTCATTTATATGCCCACGTGACATCAGATAAACCAATAGCTGTGTTCCAGTTTTCTTTGACTCAGAAAGGAGGAACGGATTTAGCTGACCCTGCCATGTTGATAGTCCCTCCCATAGAACAATATGCTGCTGACTATACCTTTACAACACCTGAATATTCAAAAGGGCAGTATACCAACTATTTCATGTTTGTAGTAGACGCTTCTCAAAAGGCTGGTTTACGGCTTGATAATAAACCTTTGCCACACAACCAGAATTATGTGACCATACCTGGAAGTAATCTAGTAGCTGGGTTCGTCAAGATTTCCGTTGGAACCCATTCTGTCACCCACACAAATCCAACCACTGTCATCGGAGGGATTCTTTTTGGAAAAGCAAATCTTGAATCGTATGGTTTCCCCATCGGGTTGTTGTTGACCCCAGTTAACACGGTAATTACATTTCAATACTGAACAATAATTCCCTCAATTTTGATATCACAGTTATACATGTTTCTATTTCAAAAGAAGTCGAGTAACATGCATTTAAAATTCCTTGTGCAAGGGTTGCCGGGCCAAACCAATGCAATATGGAGACGAAATAGATAATGACTGTGACGGCGAAGTCGACGAAGAAAGAGCAGACGGGAAAGGTAAAGGCGGTATAAAGTCTGTCCTATTCTTACTGTAAAGGCGGTATAAAGTCTTGTCGTATTCTCACTGCAAAGGCGGCATAAAGTCAGTCGTATTCTCACTGTAAAGGCGGCATAAAGTCTGTCGTATTCTCACTGTAAAGACGGTATAGAATATGTCGTATTCTCACTGTAAAGGCGGTATAAAGTCTGTCGTATTCTCACTGTAAATGCGGTATAAAGTCTGTCGTATTCTCACTGTAAAGACGACATAAAGTCTGTCGTATTCTCACTGTAAAGGCGGCATACAGTCAGTCATATTCTCACTGTAAAGGCGGCATAAAGTCTGTCGTATTCTCACTCTGTCGTATTCTCACTGTAAAGGCGGCATAAAGTATGTCGTATTCTCACTGCAATAAAGGCGGCATAAAGTCTGTCGTATTCTCACTGTAAAGGCGGTATAGAATATGTCGTATTCTCACTGTAAAGGCGGTATAAAGTCTGTAGTATTCTCACTGTAAAGGCAGTATAAAGTCTGTCGTATTCTCACTGATAGGCGGTATAAAGTCTGTCGTATTCTCACTGTAAAGGCGGTATAAAGTCTGTCGTATTCTCACTGTAAAAACGACATAAAGTCTGTCGTATTCTCACTGTAAAGGCGGTATAAAGTCTCTCGTATTCTCACTGTAAAGGCGGTATAAAGTCAGTCATATTCTCACTGTAAAGGCGGTATAAAGTCTGTCGTATTCTCACTGTAAAGGCGGTATAAAGTCAGTCGTATTCTCACTGTAAAAACGACATAAAGTCTGTCGTATTCTCATTGTAAAGGCGGTATAAAGTCTCTCGTATTCTCACTGTAAAGGCGGTATAAAGTCAGTCGTATTCTCACTGTAAAGGCGGCATAGAGTCAGTCGTATTCTCACTGTAAAGGCGATATAAAGTCTGTCGTATTCTCACTGTAAAGGCGATATAAAGTATGTCGTATTCTCACTGCAAAGTATTTGAGAGAGGAATTGATATAAGTACATGCACTTGTTTTCCAGTCTCAACAATTCAAATGATATCTATGTAATCACGTTCTTGTTTTTTAAATACAGTTTAAACTAAACTACATTATTTGTAGAAGGTGCATGACAGGATGTCGGGGCTACTTTAGCAAGCTAGAATTACCCTGACTAATGTATTTTATATTAGTTATCTAACTAAGGTGCAAATATGGATCTATTTAAGAACCGTCTGTTTTCACGGTTTGGGATAATTACGCAATTGAACACGTGATAATGCATGAATTCATTTTTTACTCCGTTTGCTTGATCAGGATATAGGCACCTAATACCATCTCTGATATATCCAGGTGTCCGTGTTTGCCCAACTCTCTGTTTTGTATTGCTTATAGGAGTTATGAGATTGATCGCTGTTCGTTATCTTCACCTTTCACCTCATATGTCTCCAAACAGTTATTACCTTGACATGAAATTATACATTTTGGCGAAAAGTACCGGATCTTCTTTTCGGTCAGGGCATGTGTGCATTTCATGTTAAGGCCAAAGCGGAAAAGGTTATCGTTAACAAAATGCTTGCGAATTTCAGTATTTATCGAGGTATCAAACCTTAACAATCATTCTATATCTTTTAAACATTGGCAGACAATGACGGAGACGGTCGCATTGATGAGGATTGTGATGCATTCCACCCAAGTAAGTTACTGATTCTAAAGTTCGAACCGAAAACGTGTTGATTATTGTATGTTAGTAATTGTAAAGTTGGTACCAAAACCTTTTTGATTAGTTTTTGTTTAGTTCAATTCATGCAATAGTTTAAGATCAATCTGATTATATGTTAGATCCATTCGCATCACCTTGTGTAGTGAGCAGACCAAAGAATCTAATTTTAGTTAAATTGTTTAAAGATTCCACATTGATTCTTTATTAGTGGAGGAGATTATAAGATATGAGAAGAATACCCTTCATATGCATAGGATTGTTCAAACATCTCTTCACCATCGAAAATGTGATACAAGCTCAATCATTTTACACGTCTTTTTGGTGATTCTTTTCCGGAATGATAAAAATGTGTTTTGTTTGCAGCAAAAAGATTCTAGAGTCCAAAGTTTGCAGTGATTTGATGCATGATGTGAATATCGAATACAAAATGCCTAAACGACTCAGATAGACGTTCTAAAAAAATTAAATAGAAATTGAAAACGTTATTTGTAAATATTTTTAAATCTGCGGATAAAATCTTCAAAAAAACATGTAAAATAGAAAGAAAAAAAGTTTATCGGAGAAATATATTTCACAAAGAAATTGAAATGAATTGGTTAAAATTCAGAAATATTTCGATTTTTCAAATTTGAACCAATCCCGATCGGAATTATATTTTTTTAATCAGGCAACTATACATTCCCTTGATGTAAAATGATTTACAAATTGAATAAATATATAAAGCAAACTAATTTCTTGATGAAAAGTGCGTACATATAGCAACAATATGATTATTTTAGCAATTTCTATCAATTTTGATCGGGACCCGCTGTAGAATGGCTGAAATATTGCGAAAACTGCGTAAAACCATAATCTATCAATCAATCGGGATCGGTACTTTTTTTTCTCTCGTTTGATATATAACGATATATATCAGAAATTTACTCATTTCATTTCAATTTCTTTTTTTGAGTATATTTGTCTAACATATATCTCTCTAATTTACAGGTTTTTTGGAAGATTTTATCCGTAGATTTTAAAAATATTCACAAATAACGTTTTTCATTTTCATTAATATTTATCCCTAAAACAATTAGAACATCTATCTATTTTTTTAAGCATGTTTTATTAAATGTTTACAGCATGCCCCAAATCTCAGCAAAATCTGGAATCTAGAATCTCCTATTTGCAACCAAAACACCTTTTTATCATTCCGGAAAAAATTACAAAAATAATATAAAATAATTGAGAGCTTAATTGTATCACTCTTTCGATGGTCAAATCATGCTTCATACGGGGTACTTGACCGAACCAGTGAATAAAATTTTAGAGTAATGGGCCACCTTTTTGAAAAAGTTGATGTCATATGAAGTATTAAAATTGGAAATTCTTCACGAATTTAACCACTTGCTCATTTGATATTGCGTCCGTCTTCAAAATTATTGTGAAATTTTAAACCACTACATCAATCCGACTAAATCTCAGCAAATAAAATAAAAACGATCCTTGTGACAATAGATCCCTTAGTGTAGTGTTCTAAAGATGGAAGTCTGGGTGTATTTTCTAATTGTTACGAATATGTACAAGAATACTCTGAAACATTTTCACGGTTGAATCATTCAATTTTATTCCAGATTCTGTTCCAGCAGTGGGAAAACGGATTTTAATGTAGAACTGGAAAAATAGAAAGCATTCAATTTGATTAGATATAAAAATGAGTGGATAAAACATAGTATTCCGGAAGTCATATGATGCAGAGAGAGAGAGAGAGAGAGAGAGAGAGAGAGAGAGAGAGATTTCGCAGGGAAATAAGGCGTAGGAATCGGGTGACAAAGATACCGGTTCCTGTGAAACAACCAACCAACAGTCACTCTGGAACTATTTTTCTCATCTGAAATACAGTTTAAGGACAGCTTGTAAATTATGTAAGTTTGTTCAGCTTTGAAAAAAAATCGAATAACGGATGGTGTATTGTGCACAAGTATCACTTAGCCATGCTATCGATTTTATTGCGCTTCGACATATACACAATTTTTTTCGCCAAGTCATCACCGAATGCATACGAACTTACCGGAAGTATCATAAAAAATTGTATGGCCTGTTAATTCTATGTGTGCAATTTTAATACAACCTATTATCTCTCCATTTTATCTAGATATTATTATTCACTTTTCATTACTCCTTTCTTTCCGTGCTTGGCATCGTCATATATATATATATATATATATATATATATATATATATATATATATATATGTATATATATATATAAACCACTTGAACAAGCGAATTGTCATTGTATGTATGTTTAGCTGTAGTTATAGAAGCCTAAAGGTGACAAATACAGAGTAGCATATATTTATAACCAGACCTACATACGTTTTGTTGCTTCGTTTGAAAGGAGGAATAAGCGAGGCTAAATATGACGTAACAATTTTCCTTTTAGTATGAGAGAGTGAATGAGAAAGATCCCTATTATGTCGCTCATGTCACCAGAAAAACACTGCTTTGAAAAAACTTTGCCAAATGCCGCTGACTTGGTCAGAGAAATGTCGCTTAACGCTGGGATTTTTACCATACCAGCAGCAGTGTCTTGGAGAAAGGCCTCTAACTGTAGCTATTTTTACCAAATGTCTGAGAGAGAAAAAGAGGGGGTCGCTACATGCAGTTGACTTTAACAGAGACGTTAACAGCGACAGTTTCTATGAAAGATATCAAATACCGCCAATTTTACTAAATGCAGTGTCTAAGAGAAATGTTCCCTAATGCAGGTAAGTTTACCAGAAGCACAGTGTGTATGAAACGTCGCTAAATGCCACTTCTTCTTTTCACCAGAAGCACTAGTCCTGAATGTCGTTGATTTTAACAGGTTAACTATTTTGAAAATACGTGTATCGCTATATGCCACTGGTTTCACAAGACTCAATGTCTGGGGGAAATGTCAGAAAACACAATCTGTTTTTTTTCGAAAAAAGTATCTTCAAATGGTGTTTACTTTGATAACAGACAGTGTCTGAGAGAAATATCACTAAATGAGTGATATACATGTAGTGAGCAAATACCACTATTTTACCACCAGCAGTGTCTGAGAAAAATATCACTAAATGAGTGATATAGTGAGCAAATACGTGTACCACTGTTTTACACAGAGCAGCAGCGTCTGTTAGAAATATCACTAAATGCATGAAATAGTGAGTAAATGCCACTATTTTACTAAAGATAATATCACTGAATGATGCTGAATCATTTGTGTGGAGAAAAGGTCGAATTTTGCTGACTTTACAAAAGCACCATCGGGAAAAATATCTCGACAGCTGCCTTCATCAGATGCATTATTTGGAAGATTTTATGTCCCTAAATACCTCTGATTTTCCAGCAACAGTGATTGGGAGAAACGTCCCTAAATATCACTTATTTTACAAATGTCGCTTAAATGCTGTGTTGTCACTAGAACCGGTTCTTGGGAGAAATGTTGCTGAATGCCACGATGTTACCAGAAGCGGTGCTTGCGAACAATTTCGGCAAATCCTGTCGAATATTCTGGAGACAGGTTCATGTACTTCATATGTAGGGGAAAACTTTCGTGGCTTCATTTACATGAAGAAGCCAATGAAAACGTTTGTATATATCTTAGATTTAACAAATTGAACCATTCAGAATCTCGAGAAGAATTATGAAATATTCCCTAGATATGTGTAATCCTATGTGAAACTTAAAACCTCCATTGAGGACCCATACGTTCCAGATGGTACTTTAATTTGGGTTATGCTTTGTATAATCTTGAATCTACATGTACATTACATGTAATTCCACATTCTCTACCCAGAGTTCCGTGCACTCCTCGCACTACACCTCTCTGTCAACGGCTTTTTACAGAAATCTTGTAAAAGTTTCTTATATCCAACATTTATGTTTGGACTAAATATTTAGTCATATTATGTAATGTTTTGGTGCAATTAAATTTATGCTTACTGTAAATTATTTAAAATCGCCGTTTTCTGATCCTAAATTTGGAACTACTTCGTAATATGTGTAAACAAGGAATCAAAAGTAAGAAAGGCTGTAAAAATACGATAAAACTTGTAAAATAGGAGATAAACAGCTAAGTGGTAAATATGCACTTATTAAAGTGCCAGTGGACTATAAAAAGAACCCGATGTATCACCTGTTGCCAGAACTTTTAAAGGGAAAGGAAACCGAGAATGATTGTTTATATCATGTGATTCTATTGTCACGTGATTCCAAGCGTTGACAGAGGTGTATGTGAATCTTACGTAACACACCCTCTGGTGAGAGAATGGTAATTCCAAGCATATGTAAAGTTTAATAAATTATATTTTTGTAGTTCTTTTTGAGGGGATTTTTAAAGAGTTTTCATATCAGTAGGACCGCACTAGACTTATTGCTAGCCTTTAGAACAGTAATAAGGGCGAGAAAACAGACCCAGATCAAGTCCACTGGTTCTCTATAAACAATACTTTATTCTAAGTCAAAGTCCAAAATACACAAATATGATATAATTACAATAATCAGGAAAAGAGATGCCAATCGATAGAATATTTCAATAACATAGATGACAAGGCATATTTCAAGCACATATGATCCTTATAATGTAATTCTATGCACGACTTATTTATTAACGGAAGTAGGGGTTGGGTAGCAGGGAACAGTTTCGCACTAGAGTCCCGCAACTTTCTTTAAAAATTGAAATACCTCATATTTGAAGTGATATTACATGTGTAAAAATGTGTACAATAATTTTAGGATACATGTCAATTGTCGCTGAGTGCTCAATAAAAATTTTGATATACAACATGTTCTGCGTATAGTCAGTTTTTAAATCAAGGCAAGCTACTGACAAACAATTTGATGGTACAGGGGTTTCAACAGTCCCGATTGAAGTCAGCATTTCGCAAATTATGTGGTCGTTATAACGATCTAGTCCGTCATTACAACCTATCATTGGGTCAAATGCTGTCTGACAGGTTTCATACCGATTGTTAGGCCGTTCTTGGCACACTGATTTTGACTACGGATAACTCCGTTTACCTGATCACGATATAGGGCTCACTGCGGGTGTGGCCGGTCGACAGGGGATGCTTACTCCTCCTAGGCACCTGATCCCACCTCTGGTGTGTCCAGGGGTCCGTGTTTGCCCAACTATCTATTTTGTATTGCTTATAGGAGTTATGAGATTGATCACTGTTCGTTATCTTCACCTTTCATGTAGGTGTCACCATGATTCCTAGCATATAAATGGGTACAAATACGATACTAAGACGCGTGGTCAGTTGCTGAAGAAATTCAGGTGAAAACATGCAGGGACCAGCAAAAGGTCTGTAGCTGAGAGGGAAGGTGGATGGCCCCCTATAAAAGGTAGATTTTTAAGAAGGGCAGACAGGGTTCTTGATTGTGCACAGTGTCTAAATCCCATCGCTTGGTACTGTGATAGTGTGGGGGTACATGGTGCGGATTAGCCCAAATGAGAGAAAATCAAAGCAAGAAAGGGGCACCTGCTCAGAGCATGTTTTGTGTACCAGCACCAGTAAGTATAGATTACATGTAATTTAGGGTTTCCATTAGTCTGTCGTAATCTGATTTTGATTAATACCCCTTATCCACGTTTCAGAACCCACAAAACTGTCTCCGGTCTGTCTTGGTTGTAATTACCGCCAAGTATGTGTAGCTCTGAATAAACCCTATTAACTACGTTTAAAAGGTATCTGAATATACTACGTGTGACTTGAACTTGATGGTGTTAGAAGGAACTCAGAATGACAGCTCTTTCTTTCGATAGAACCATGGGAGATCCTATATATAACCATATAGTATATCGGTATTTTATTTATCTCGCATATATACTTGTATATCTATGTACAGCCATGTATATAGTAACATACATGTATGTAAGAACTTTCAAGTATCCATTTAGTATCAACCTTGCTACCTATAAAATGAATACAACACACTAGCTATTATATTGCCCGACAGCCAGCCGTACCTGCAGGTCGCCGCAATTTAAGCAGTATTACGCAACTTCCGAGATATCAGCTCTTTTGTGATGGAGGTACGTTCAGTATTCTGTTACACGCGTTGGTGGGTACAAGATGTATACATACATTATAGACTGGCTATGTAGATAAGGATGAAAGTTTTAAAGGCGTAAATTTTGTTTATATCATTAACAAAATTAAAACTGACCATATCAAGAATAATTTGTTTGAATTAGGCCATTAAATTAAACATGAAATTATTATTTATTTCCTCTGCTACACGAGCGATACTTTTATCAAAGAAAGATGGTGTTTATCGAATTATGTTTGAGCGATTTCATAATGAAATACTCATAAACTTACTAAATTTGTGTGCTCCTGCAGTTCGGGTGGTTGCATGACGTTAGGTAATCACCCTTTGTGGACCCACCGCGTGAATACGAAAACGTATTTTGCGCCTCACCGTGCATAAGAGTTCAACAAAGGGAAATAACTATTGGGCAACTCAGAAATTTCACATGAGTAACACATAAAACCGATTGCTTTGCTTTTAAGCTTTGTGAAAACATTGTAAGTCGACAACATATCATTAAACCAATGTCATCATCTGTGTTACTATATATTTGTATATTAATCCTAGTTATATAGGCGTAGTAACCCTGGGGTGGGAGAATTGAACTTGTACATGTAGTATCATTATTTACCTGTTATCAACTTTTTAGTCGACTCGCGTAGAAAGCTATTCCTTGGTATCGGGTCCTTCTTGCGGATTCACCGCTTCATTACCACCCTAGCTCCTACACAACTGAATATAATGAATAAGATTTAGATTGAAAAAGGAAATGAATTTCATCCTCAATTACACCAGTATTGCAAGCATTACAACATCTTTCATTTTTTGATATAATGCAACGAACGAGTTAACATCATTTACATACGCACGTGGTACATTTTCGCGGGAATACTACATGTAAACAGAACAAAGGAAGAGGCAGTCAAGATATTTGAAGACTTCAAGAGAATAATTTGTATCGATACTTGCTACAAATTGTGTCCGGGCTGTTACTGTTTTTTTCTTTTGCGGTAGACTTTTGATATTTGAAATGTACCGATAAGTGATCATCTCGTGCAGATCAATACATGTGCTGAGTACCGTGGATAGTGACCTTGAACTTCTATGGTAACACAATTCTTGAAGTTTTTATAGGCAAATTCCTCCAGCCGATGTATCTTGTTTCCAGTTTGTGACGTTGGAATTCCATTAATATATTTAGATAAGCATAATATTTATAATAATTTAATGCATGTACATTATGTTTTATCATGCTTTAAAGATTCAGAATTAAAGTTGTATATACCACCACTACCCCTTGTTGGAAATCGTGGACGAGTCTACTCTGAGGCCCTTATATATAAGGCCTTTGCTTTTATTTGATATTTACCGTGCGGGTAAAATATTTCCACACACACTTTATTTATGAGAGTTGTCTTTCCTATTTTAAGTAGGTTTTGCAAGTCATCATATTTTACTCCATCAGTTGATACATGTAAATGATAATGTAGTTTAGTCTAAATTAACCTTACACTGTATATAGTATATAGGTATATTAACGATGTGAAACTGTCTTTAAAAAACTTTAAATTCAATATTTTATATATTTTTAATTAACAGGTATAATAAGACCGCGTGGCCTAATGGATAAGGCGTCCGACTTCGAATCGGAAGATTGCGAGTTCGAGTCTCGTCGTGGTCGGAGTAAATGTTTTATTATTATTATTTTTATTTTACAAAAGTGGTCAATGTGAGTGCTCAATACTGGTTAAAACTAGTCAATTGAAAATTAATTCGTCATAATAGTCCGTGTTATTGGTTATTTTGAATATCATCGTCAGAGTTTAAGTAGCCATTATCTTGATTATGGTAAATACTGTAACTCATAACATGCACTATCAGTTTATGATATACTTATAAGTCATAATATTATATAAATAATGTAAATGACTCTGTTGAATTAGGGAAGATGTAAAGGTTTCTGTTCAAATTCCCAAATTTAACAAGAACTACCTATTGTTTTAGATCTTCATTTTAACTGTTAAATAAACATTTGAGGGTGGGTTAGTGATGTTTTCATAACAATAATATGCACGCTGATTATCTCTGATCCCAGAGTAGGCTAATTATCACCTGTCAACTCTGCTTCCTGTGCCGAGGTAATGTCCAGCTACCTTTTATTCTTAATCTGTCCAGGTACATGTAAACAGGTCTGTCTCCAATTGTCAAGCTTTGCTATCTGTGACCCTCTACTGTAGTACTGAAGATATATCGTTCACAGTTTCAGCAACCAAATGTATTAAACTCATGAATTTAATGAAAAATATTAATCAACAATTGATCCATATAATGAAAAGACTTAATTTATCTTTATCTCTGTAAGAAATGAACAAAAATAGGAAAATGGACAGTTTAAGTCATAACTGACCAGTATTGACCACTTGGGGAGTATTGACCGGGACGGTTAAAACCGGGGATGGTTTTAACCGCCCAACCCTGTTTAGAAATAATTATAGTTTTGACGGCCACACATAAAATGACGGATTTCATTTTATTGGAATATTTTATTGCTGTAATAACAATACGTCAACCATTTTAAGAATTTACTCAGAAATCCAAATCAATGCAAGTTGGCAAAAGATGTTCGTGCACTGAATAACGATTATATAGAGTCTCAACATTTAGAAAATGATACGATGCAATATTAGTATTTCAAGTAGAATGCACACACAAGGAGCAGGAAGACATGGATTGACGCCTAACCCGGCTTAAATGCGTCGGTGTGCTTGTTGTGGTTGACGATTTCCCAGCGACCAATCCAGGGACCTGTTATTGTAGTATCAAAGGGGTCCAAGTCATCTTTCTGTTAAGAGAGAGAGAGAGATAGATTATGTGATGCAAACTATCAACAGCAAAAAAAAGAGACAAAAGTAGAATCTTTATATAATAATTAAACTTTTTGATAAACGTGAAATAGTCACGAGAAAGATTGTTTTTAAAGAGTGTAAATGCAGGACTTAAATTACATATGAAATAAGTATGTACAGCTGCGATGAGGAAACATGAGTAAATATTAACAATATGATTGTAATAATAAATCTTTGTCAAAATGAAGTAATGTCATTTCAAACACTCCAAAAGTCTTCTAGAGTATATAATCACCTGTTTGAAATATTTCTTCTGCCATATTTCTTTTCTGTCTACGGAGAAGAATTTGTCCCAGTCAGGGTCCTTGAATTCCTTTTCGGCAGACCGGAACAGAACCCCCTCCCCAATGTCGTAAAACCCCCAGTGATGCTTTGGTGATTGCCATCTCAAGTCAACACTCCATCGGATTTCATTAGAGTAATTCATTAGGCTGCAAACAATAGAGCAACGATTAATTCAACAAGGATCATGATTTGTAATTACATATAGCACGTATGAAACGTTTACTAATGTGAAGAAGTTAATCCATTAGGCTGCTGCTTTACAATGCACAATACTCGTACCTTCTGTGGGGCGTGAGATTATTGAAGAGCAGAAATCCTCCATATGTTATTGGTAATGTCATGATATCCGTGTCAGTATCAACATCTGTATTAGAATATATTCATTGTTTCTTTATATCAACTTTATTTCACCCTTTCGTGCATGTCATTTCATTAGAACTCACGTGAGACTTTTATACCAAGAGTTTTCGCCATCTCCTCCTCCTCCAGCATAACGTACCACGTGGGACCTGCACAGCACTGATGTGTGGCGACCTTCCCCTTCCGGTGTCCATTTTTTGCAACCTGGGAAATATTATTACTATACAGTAACATAAAATTGTATTTGGGAAACATTTCTCAAATGTCTCTAGTCTATTTGTTGCTAATTATATTATCTTGTGCTTCATTTCCTCTAACATGTAGATTTATTCAGAACATGAATTTTAAAAGATGACTTTCCCCAATGGGAATGACAATTTCTGGGATACTTTATCATATAAAGAGTTTCTGTTCGTGTAATTATTGCTAGCTCCAGCTATAACATCTATAGATAGGTTAGTTTTTATTGCTATAACATCTATAGATAGGTTGGTTTTTATTGCTATAACATCTATAGATAGGTTGGTTTTTATTGCTATAACATCTATAGATAGGTTAGTTTTATTGCTATAACATCTATAGATAGGTTAGTTTTTATTGCTATAACATCTATAGATAGGTTGGTTTTTATTGCTATAACATCTATAGATAGGTTGGTTTTTATTGCTATAACATCTATAGATAGGTTGGTTTTTATTGCTAGAACATCTATAGATAGGTTAGTTTTTATTGCTAGAACATCTATAGATAGGTTAGTTTTTATTGCTATAACATCTATAGATAGGTTGGTTTTTATTGCTATAACATCTATAGATAGGTTGGTTTTTATTGCTTTAACATCTATAGATAGGTTGGTTTTTATTGCTTTAGTGCGAAAACTCGGTTCTCTGTTGGATATTCTGGAAGCAACTACGAATTCAATTAAAACATCTCCATGCATTTGAAGAAACAGGGGACCAGTTTTACATGTACACACACGAATATTATATGTCTAATTGACCAACGTGATTATTTATACTTTAATTTTTAAACCCAAATTGCGACCCAAGATCATGGTTGAAACAAACTTGAATATGAGAATGTTTCCACATCAATTTAATAATTTGCACCCTTGTGGTTCTTTAGAAGATCATTTTGACTACTTTCCCTATATCATATCCCCCATGTAAACTTTGTACCTGCCCTGGTCACGGGGTCATGCCTAGAAGAATCATGTAAACTTTGTACCTGCCCTGGTCACGGGGTCATGCCTAGAAGAATCATGTAAACTTTGTACCTGCCCTGGTCACGGGGTCATGCCAAGAAGAATCATGTAAACTTTGTACCTGCCCTGGTCACGGGGTCATGTCTAGAAGAAACATGTAAACTTTGTACCTGCCCTGGTCACGGGGTCATGGCTAGAAGAAACATGTAAACTTTGTACCTGTTCTGGTCACGGGGCCATGACTAGAAGAAACATGTAAACTTTGTACCTGCCCTGGTCACGGGGCCATGTCTAGAAGAAACATGTAAACTTTGTACCTGCCCTGGTCACGGGGTCATGCCTAGAAGAATCATGTAAACTTTGTACCTGCCCTGGTCACGGGGTCATGTCTAGAAGAAACATGTAAACTTTGTACATGTCCTGGTCACGGGGTCATGCCAAGAAGAATCATGTAAACTTTGTACTTGCCCTGGTCACGGGGTCATGCCAAGAAGAATCATGTAAACTTTGTACCTGCCCTGGTCACGGGGTCATGTCTAGAAGAAACATGTAAACTTTGTACCTGCCCTGGTCACGGGGTCATGCCTAGAAGAAACATGTAAACTTTGTACCTGTTCTGGTCACGGGGCCATGACTAGAAGAAACATGTAAACTTTGTACCTGTTCTGGTCACGGGGCCATGACTAGAAGAAACATGTAAACTTTGTACCTGTCCTGGTCACGGGGCCATGCCTAGAAGAAACATGTAAACTTTGTACCTGTCCTGGTCACGGGGCCATGCCTAGAAGAAACCTGTAAACTTTGTACCTGTCCTGGTCACGGGGCCATGCCTAGAAGAAACATGTAAACTTTGTACCTGTCCTGGTCACGGGGCCATGCCTAGAAGAAACCTGTAAACTTTGTACCTGTCCTGGTCACGGGGCCATGACTAGAAGAAACATGTAAACTTTGTACCTGTCCTGGTCACGGGGTCATGCCTAGAAGAAACCTGTAAACTTTGTACCTGTCCTGGTCACAGGGCCATGACTAGAAGAAACTTGATTCTACACTACATGAGGATGCATTAATACTTGATTCTACACCACATGAGGATGCATTAATATCGATTTGACAGATATAGTGTTGTGATTCTTCATCAGAAATTTATCTCTAATATTCTTCGATCATATTGCCCCAACATGACTGCGGTGGTCTTCGTTGAAACAAACTTGAATTCTCATTATCAAAGAAAGCTTTCATGCAAGTTTTGGCCTCTATGGTTAAATGGTTCTTAAGGGAAATTTTTTTAAACATTCCGTCCTTTCCTCCCAGATATATTCCCTTCCAAAGGGATATAGTCCTTGATTTGAACATCCTTAAACCCCCTTCATCAAATAATGTCTTGTCTTAAGTTTGGTTGGAAATGACCAAATTGGTTCCAGAAAAGAATCCAAAATATGAAAACGGTAAATGACAACAACAATGGCAATGAAAAAATGTCGATCAGAAAGGTTCAGGTGAACAAAAGGCTCTACGACGGCCCGGAAGAAGCCTACACGCTTTGATAGTGCGACTATGATTTTAAATGGACGCTCACGTTTGAGATATTTTATGTAAACAGAAATTGATTCCCTTTCCATATATACAAGAAACTTGCGAATATTCTACAGACTATCATAATGAATTAAATGTATATATATGTTAACTCCATTAAAGCTGAAACTGTGGCACTCTAGTGAGTTCAGATTTTGATGAAATTTCCGCAATTCATCACATTGATTATCTATGTAGACATGCAAAGTCGAATTTTCATCAACCTAAAGAAAATCCGACATTGACGTTTATATAATAACCATCTATAAAAATTTGCAAATTACTCTATTTTTAAAGTTATATGAACACAAAAACAAATATAATTGCAATGTTTTCATCATATTTTTAGTAGATGAGCATACATTCATTGAAATATATTTTTAACCATTTATAGCAATATTTAAACATATACATGTACCTGCATGCAGCCATTCTCTTTTGTTGCATCCAGAAATGGTATCCAAGCTGTAGCAATCATGTGATCATATGACTCATTGCTGAAATAAGCGCTGTCTGAAATCAACCCAGAAAATGTACTGCAGGGTACCATTAATGTGTAAAGTATATCATGATAAACACCTATGCACTAGTATATACATATATTCACCTTGATGCCAGGGGATATCGACTGCTAAACTGTTTGGTGTTTTTGTGCGCAAATTCCAGACGGGATGTCCCGCGACTTCCGGTCCAATGATTTGCTCCATAATGTTTAACAATCTTTCATTGCACCACAAATTTTGAAAAGACTGAAAAGGGAATATCAAACTCTTTACATGCACCTAAATGAAAAAAGTAAACAAGGCAATTTTCTAATCTTAATGGGCGACATTTACCTTAGGCATCTTTTGGGACTTGAACAGAAGAATATTTGATCCAGGGTATGCCTCTTCTAGTTTTGTGAGTCTCTGGAACAAGTCGTATTCCGTAAACTTTTCTGTAAAATTCATATCGAAATAGTTGTTGAGAGCATTTTATCAGTTCAAGGAAATGAAACTTCAAAAGCCTACATTCTACAACTTCATTTTCTATAAACTATAGCATCATTCTATAAACTATAGCATCATATGACAATCAGAAAGTTTTTGTTCTTTACTGGGAACATGTGTAAATTTTCGTCGCCGATGATGATATTATTGTCATTATTAAATCTATAGAGACTGCTTTCAATGAAGACGAAAGCCAGCGTGTATGCTGTTTTATGGACTATCGACCGTGTGCATGCTATAGAAGTCTTTCAATGAGTTGAATAGATTAGAGAGGCCGTCGGTCTCCTTATGGAACCTGATGTCACCTGTTATCTTCCCTGCCTGGTAGAGTTTATCTGCCAGATTATCGACCATCTCGGAGATAGAGTCTCGACAAGGCTGAAGCTCTTCTGGCGTGAAGAAATCCTCAACTACTGTGTATCCCTGTAGAATGTATTACCGAGGTCAGGTTATGTAAACTCACGAACACCTAGTCAGCAAACACTTCATGCTTGTGCAACAATTATGACAGAAAAAATCATGAGAATTTCTGAGGTTATAGTAGCCATCTTGAGAACATTTTCATTCGAATAACTGACAATCATTTAACAAGTACAGAATGATTAATGGTATGAAATGTATTGAGTGAGGAAAACTGACTCTTAAACACCACATTCAATCATGCACCCACATTCACCCTCTGTAAAAAAATGAAAAAGGATATATACCTCATCAAAAAATTGTTTGAGCTGTTTCCTGGATAACTGACCCAGTTTTTTCTCATTGGGTTGCGGGGGCATTGTTATGAAGGGTAATGGATGTACTTCATCCACTTCTCCCGGAAACCTGACCGGCTCCTCTTTAGAGAGTTTCCTCTTCTTGCTTTTAGACATGTTTTCTATCTATAATATTGAAATCATGATATTCCTATCCACTGAATTGACACAGTCCTGTTTCTTGATAAAGATGCTTCAAAGTGATCACTGTGTATCTATATCAGAATTATACAAAAGATTATGTTTATACATGTGGTAGTATGGCATATTTCTAATTTTGTCAATCTTGCTGTAATTAATTAATTAATTAATGAGGGAAGACTCACGTGAATTGTTACATCTACGGAGCTAAAAGTTTCCCTTACCTTGTTTGTCGTTTGATACCTTGCGCAGGTAACCAGGTCAGTAGTTTAAAATTATCGAGAAGTTCGATATAAATAGACTCATATTTGTCATCTAAGACAACATTTTGCCATTTTTGTTTTGCTTTTCTTCAGAGAAAACGTTATCATTTGTAGTAGCATAGGAATATAGAGATTTGATTAGCTACTGCAAATAAAGACATTACCGTATACATGTATATTAAAGGGGCATAGACACGATTTAAACTTAAGGATTTCAGATTTTATTTTCCCATTTTTAATGTTTACAATGCTTAATAAGGTATTTCTAATGGTCAGCAAAAAACTTGAATGTCAGTTGTTGAGTTACAAATGAGATACAGCACTCACAATTCTTTGTTATGTAAACAACACCCGTGCCATGTTTTTGTTTACATATAGATTGCTTAAATAAAAAATCTTTTTTTAAAAACAAAACTAGATGTGACAAGCACTAGAAACTATTTTATGGTGTTCAAAATTAACTTGTAATTTGCAAATTCGGCTTTAGAGGAAACTTTTGCTTGTATATTTAACCTATGTAAACGAAAACGAGCCCTGTTTACATAACAAAATTGTAATCTCAATATCTCTCTTGTATTTAATTTTTTTTCTGACCATTAGAAATACCTTAATCAAGCATTGTAAACATTTCTAAGAATTTACAATTTTCAGTTTAAATCATGCCCATGCCCCATTAATAGAATATCTTCAGACGAAATGTGAATTGGAATTGAAAATTACCCCCTCCCCGATCCGTAGTCCTCATCAACGATGATAGTTTATTTTTACATGTGATCTACTCAATGTACGTATTAGAATACGATGTGAAACCTCCACGCCTACTTTAAATAAAGGTCTTGATCCGCTCACTGAGCATACCACTGTCTAGTATATCCCAAACACCTACTCACAGATCCGAGTTAGAATAAATCCTCAGTACCCATGAGGCAATTAAATTGGCCGGTCCTTCGGATGAGAACAGCAAAACCTGAGGCCCCGTGTCACAGCAGGTGTAGCATGATAAAAATTCCTCCCAGTTCAAAGGCCGCAAGCGCCGAACATAGGCCTAACTTTTGCAGCCCTTCACCGGAGGGGATTATAGCTTTCTTCTCCATCTGTCCCTCCGTCAGTCTGTCCCATGTTTAGTTTTCATACATTTTTTTCTGTTATGGTTGCGTGGATATATTATGAAATTTGCAATGTAGTTTCAGAGTGGCAAACTACATATCAAGTTCGAATTTTGTAAGGTTTGATGGACAAGTTTTAAAGATATTAAATCTTATATTTTGCGTTTTTTATTCAACGGAATTGTGTTTCGTTGAGAAATGCGGTAGAAGTTGGACGTCTGAATAGAGGCAGTCGGCGAGCCTCGATCGCTGATTTTGTTATTCACAAACCGGTTGGGGACATATAATTAGATAATTTGGCTTTTAATCATTGTTTTGTGGCTTAAAAGGTTGCGTACATTCATACATACATTGCAAGTTGGTTGGTTGTACATGTATATTGTTTAACGTCCCATTCGAGAAATGTTTACTCATATGGAGACGTCACCATTGCCGGTGAAGGGCTCAATAATCACATAAGAAACATATCAATGAAAATATATATCAAATCTCTTAATTACGCGAGTAATGTATTTTTGTGTAGTCGGTGAGAGAAGTCTATGATATCGAAGTTTCACATTTAAACATATAGTAAGTTCACACATTTTTTATTTGCAAAATAAACAAAATGCATATTGTTATTAGACTGGGATTATTCTTGGAAAACTCTGGCAATTAATTCCCCTGAGATCCCTTAAAATGGAAGGAAACCCTTTCAGAATAATATGTTTAGCAAAGAAGAAACAAGCTTTAAATATGCTATTAGTTAAAGGAGACATTATATTTTACACATCATACATGTCCAACCAACATGGAATTATAAGTTTCAAACACCTAATAAGGATCTACCCCCTAGGGTGTGTAAATCCTATAAATTCTTTTAAAAGCATTTTCGGAAGACGCTGAAAAAATTGGCCAGGGATTCTATCATACATGTACGTTAAAATTTTATTCAGAAATATGACGCATTTTGGCGGCCATTATGAAGATGGTGGCCATTTTGAAAACTTCCAGTTCACCATTTAATTAATTCGCCATCCTCAACTTCCACTACATATATGTACCAAATTTTGTTGAGATCGGACAAAAATAGATTGACTCTTTTTCAGTGGCCATTTTCAAAATATCGGCCATTTTGACAATTTCGAGTTTAACATTTTACGCAATTACTAACTATCCCTACTTACCAAATTTCGTTGAGATCGGAAAATGTTCAAACCTTGACACGTTGAATAGGGGTTTCCTATCAAAAGAAAGTTTTATTGTGTCCTCAACATCATGCGAAATGCTGGAAATGCCTTAAAACATTTTCAGAAACCCCCATGGAAGAAAATTTGGTCCTTTTGAATCAAAATTTATTCAAAGATTTTAGTTTGGTCATTTTAAAAATGGTGATTTCCCTATTTTATTCGCCATCCTCAAATACCACTACATACCAAATTCTATTGAATTTTGTAGAGATAGGACAATATTGAAACATTGACGCGTTTTCGGCGGCCATGCATTTTGAAAATTTCCAGTTCACCTTTCTATTTGCCATTCTCAACTACCCATACATACCAAACTTTGTTGAGATTGGACAACATTAAAAATTTGTTGTATTTTCGACGGCCATTTTGAAAAAATCGAGTTTACGATTCCCCTCTACCAAATTTCGTTGAGACCAGAAACGTTAAAATTTTGTCGCATTTTTTGGCGAACATTTTGCAATTCTTTTATTTGCCATTCATTTACAACGGACAATGTAAAAATTTTGAAGCATTCAAATTGTGTTTTATAATTTCCCCATATACTTCCATAGTAAAAATTTTAAACCCCGCTCCTTTTGATACCCCAAAAATATACTTTACCTCTCATAAATTGCAAAACTTGAATGCTTAGGATCATCTACGAACATTGGCCTGCCATACCATAAACTATTGTGAACTTGCATCTAATTATTCCCTAGATCCGCTCCGAACAACGTTAGCATCGATAAAGAAGGAGAAAATGATAAGATGAAATATTATTTATTTTCAGATCAAAACAATAAATACTGCAGCGTCTCTTTTGAGCAATATTCAACAAGATACCTATGTATGAATTCAAACGATACATAAACAAAAACATGTTTGTTTTTAAAATAAAAAATGTATAACAGATGCATAGAAAAAGTCTTATATCACAGAACACGTAAAAAATCGTACAACAAATAGTTGCAATTAATTAGAAGGTAGAAAAAGGTCCCAACACATGCGACTTTTCCCGCCTTAAACTCCTTATCGTGAAAGCTGGGCGCATCAATTTGCTCTGTTCAACCCTGGGGCTGTATGCAGCAGGGCCAGGGGTTTTCTCTGTAAAAGGAGAAGTGATAAACTTATATATCTGTCAGTAGTGAACTGTAGAAGTAGTGATAAACTTATACATCTATATCTGTCAGTAGTGAAGTGATAAACTTATACATGTATATCTGTCAGTAGTGAAGTGTAAAAGTACTGATAAACTTATACATGTATATCTGTCAGTAGTGAAGTGTAAAAGTACTGATAAACTTATACATGTATATCTGTCAGTAGTGAACTGTAGAAGTACTGATAAACTTATACATCTATATCTGTCAGTAGTGAACTGTAGAAGTAGTGATAAACTTATACATGTATATCTGTCAGTAGTGAAGTGTAAAAGTACTGATAAACTTATACATGTATATCTGTCTGTAGTGAAGTGATAAACTTATACATGTATATCTGTCTGTAGTGAACTGTAAAAGTACTGATAAACTTATACATGTATATCTGTCAGTAGTGAAGTGTAGAAGTAGTGATAAACTTATACATGTATATCTGTCAGTAGTGAACTGTAGAAGTACTGATAAACTTATACATCTATATCTGTCTGTAGTGAACTGTAGAAAAAGAAGTGATAAACTTATACATGTATATCTGTCAGTAGTGAAGTGTAAAAGTACTGATAAACTTATACATGTATATCTGTCTGTAGTGAACTGTAAAAGTACTGATAAACTTATACATGTATATCTGTCAGTAGTGAACTGTAGAAGTAGTGATAAACTTATACATGTATATCTGTCAGTAGTGAAGTGTAAAAGTACTGATAAACTTATACATGTATATCTGTCTGTAGTGAACTGTAAAAGTACTGATAAACTTATACATGTATATCTGTCTGTAGTGAAGTGTAGAAGTACTGATAAACTTATACATCTATATCTGTCTGTAGTGAAGTGATAAACTTATACATGTATATCTGTCAGTAGTGAAGTGATAAACTTATACATGTATATCTGTCTGTAGTGAACTGTAGAAAAAGAAGTGATAAACTTATACATGTACACGTATGTATATCTGTCAGTAATGAACTTTTACACGAGAATACGTATTCTAGCTTTAACTTCATATACACAATACTTTCTTACAATGAATTCAAAATGTCATTGCTGCTTTAAAATTAAAGATGGATTACTCATCAATATGACTCTCACGAATTTTCAAGTCAACTTTTACAATAAATCAAGAACTCAAGACAATGGGGAGTTCAGGGTGCTGACTGTTGAGCTATAGATATTTTTTCACTGGACGTTTTTAACTTCTAAATATTTCACACTTGATTTTAAGTTACACAGTGGCGTAGTTTCCATTGAGGCAACCGAGGCAGCTGCCTCGGTAAAAAAAAAACAACACACCTTTCACGTTGTTAAAATGTCGATAGCTTCTGGATGGCTGCGCCCCCAGACCCCCTGCCTCGGTAATACTAGCATAACTAAATTTTAACATCAATTGCAAATCTTCTTGAAAAGTAATGTAATATATAGCTGCTGAACTATAGCTCTGGGGAAAATATTGGAACAGATCAGAGAGCTACAGATCTATCTCTTATAAAAACCTTCGATTTACGGCGCACACAAAAAATGCGCACGGTTGAGGCCTCATACCGTTGTATTCTTGTATTGCCGTCTCATGAATTCAATATTTAAAAGAATAGTATTTTCCTACTATACTCGTGTCCAAACATACCTTCAAATATTTATTAAAGCCCCATACGACCCGAAAACTCACAGCCTCAAATGATTTCGTTTGTTGACGTACCCAGTCAATTTGAACCCTTTTGCTATTGGTATATATTCATAATATTTGTTACAAGTCATTTATCATAAACACAAATTATTAATAGAAATTTAAAATATATATATATATAGTTTATCTAATGTTAAAACAAGCTGTTGATTATTGAAAATGCTACAAAAGCCGCGCATGGTCCCTTACACTCGAGTGGAAGGGAACGAAATCATTTGAAGCTGGGAGTTTTCGGGTCGTATATGGGGTTTAAAGGTATATTTGGACAAAGTATAGTAGGGAAATATGTTAGGAATTGTTTCATTTTAAATTTATGAGACGGCATTACAAGACTACACCGATATTAGACCTCAACCGTGAGCATTTTTGTGAGCCGTAAATCGGAAGATTTTTATAAGTGTGGATATGTAGATCTCTGATCTGTCCCAATATTTTCTCAGAGAGCTACAGTTCTCCAGCTATGTAAGATATTATTATCTGACGAAAGGGATGTAAATCATATCTAGTGAAATTTATTAGTACAGATTTGACTTTTCTGCACTTCAAATGTGTTTAATTGTTAAAATTGAACTTTGGAGGGTAATATGAAATATTTTATCTTACGTATTTTCAAAACAATTCTGTAATTCACATTTTAAAAGCCCAATTTCTTAAAATGAAAAATAAAATAAAGAGGCGAAACAGAGATTTAAAAACACTCCTCTGAGTAGTCATTGACATTTTCATAGTATACGTTAATCGTTCAATCAAATAAAATAATTTGCCACTAACTATCTGCCAAAAATAATAGTCCCTATCAACATTTTTTGGAGTGGGGTTGCAGAATTATGGCAATTATCAAAATGAAATTGCCGTTACACTTTATATTTGTCAGACAGATCCGAAATGCGTCAAAAGCACGAGGAATGCACCATTCCATTGTGAGGCATTGTGGTCTTTCTTTGATAAGGCTGGGTTACCGAGAATACTGTACATTTTATTCTACATTTGGACCAGTGGTGAAGCTTACCATTGTGTGACCATAGGATCGTGCCGTCCCGTCGTAATTGGTGGGAATAAGCGGGGCTGGATTGGAATACCACTTTGTCTGCTAGTTTTCTCTCATAATCCACAGGGGATGGTTGCTTAGTCGACTCTGTAAGAAATTTGGGGGAAAGGCTTAATGTTTGTGTACATGTAGTAAACAGCAATGTTTCCTGAATACTTGTGAAGCATTCAAAGAAATTCATCACACTGTGAGTTACACATTCAACTTATTATAAAGGGTACACGCTACTTTGACCCTTTAGAAATTGATATACCAGGTTTGGCTAAATCGAATTTTCTTCTTATGCCAATACTGAATGAGGGGGATTCCATGACTGTCCTCTGTCGAGGCCCCAGGAGAGGTCTTTGTGAGTAGGTGCTGGGAGTAGGCCACTGGAATATAAACACATAGTATATCATGTCTAAAAAGAAAATCTAACTCGATTATCCCAGATCCATCAGGACGACTGTTTCATTGCCGTAACATTAGGCAATCAACATTCAACTAGTTAGTACTGTGTTGAGAAAGAGATGATCCATTAAAATTGATCTGGGTAATAAGTATATCATTGAAAATTGAAAAGTATTCCAAATAAATACCGCGTTATCACTGAAAAAGTCTGTTTTCTGTTGGTATAGGTGAGGACTCTGAAACCAGGACTTTTCCCAGGAGGTTCTCCCTCCCCCTCCTCCATCTGAAATCCACACAGGTATCAAAGAAATCAACCACAACGAAACAGCAGGGCTTTCTTTTTATCAAAAGTCGTATGATTTGATCCTATCCCTAAGTTTAAAGGTTCAAATCTTCCTGTTGCCATTATCTTTACATCAAATACATACATTGACAAACATTTTGTCCTCTTGTCAAACTGAATTAGAGTTCATGACTGTGATCATGATAGATAAATACTATTCTGTAAATGTTTTGGTGCATATTTCAAGCAATTGTTCGAATGAAGCATCATCACAGCGAGAGTTAACACGCCCAGGAGCATGTGGTATATCTACAAAATTCATCAACATACCTTTGTCCGGCTGTGTTTTGCTTCCAAATGACCATGATGGAGCGTTTGTTTCATATAGTGGTTTATTCTGTGGGGAGTAGGTACAGGGCCCTGGGCCCTCCATGTCGATCCTCAATGGGGGTCGGGCACTGTGTGCTTCATCCCATCCTATCACCTTTTTAGGCTTTTTCGGTTCTTCATAGTACAAACTACTCATTGGTGGTCGTGGTGCTGGTTTTGTTCTACAAGTAAAAAGTCCTTAAGTATTAGAATATCAAACTCCGTTCTTGTAAACCAAGTAAATCACTGACAATGTAGCGGCTACTTCACGTGCAGGACGTTAAAAACAAACCTGACCTATGTAATCTCTATCTACAATGTATCTATCTATCTACAATGTATCTATCTATCTATCTATCTATCTATCTATCTATCTATCTATCTATCTATCTATATATATATATATATATATATATATCGCGAAAACAACAGTCTTGTTGAAATACCTTGATTTGGGGGTCGATTTGTTGGAACCGTTTTTTGCTACAGATGATACTCCAGTAATAGAAAAAGATTTGTTCGCAAGAACCACTTGAAAAGTTCCATTTGTATGCATGATTTGCTGTTTTGCATGTCAGTGAGTCGCCATGTTAGGATTTGTTTCAGAAAAGTTTGGAGAGTTTTGTTGTTAAAGGTATAAACCTTAACGTTCATGTATTTAATCAAGTTAATAGGAAAAGGGATTAATGCAATGTTAAATGGTGCAAAGCGGATTTCGCTCTTTTTAAAAAGAACTTTCTGTCGTAACTTTAAAAATTCGAATTTCCATACTTGTTTGATGAAGTGGGGGGTAAATAAATCAATGAGACCGATATATGTGTGGGAATATCTACTTCGACATGCTGTTTTCTTTGTTGACCTGCTACAGCAATACAAAAAATGCTGTACAACATCACACTGACATGGTTTAGATATTACACCATACATGAAACGATGTCTTGAAGCTTTTAGGGACCTGCATGGCAGTCACACTGTCAACCACGTTAACCAGACTCCTCGTGTACTGAATTAAGGACTACAAGTCTCAGTTGTTGGTGTCATGAAGGTATAAAGACAATGAAAGTGTGGGTACATGTAATGCGTATGATAGGCGATTATACTTCTCATTTCCATAGCTTTACATTCCCCACGATACAAGCAAACAACATATTCATTCTTTACATTCAGATTTAATAAATGTTGACTTGTTTTTGTTTATAAACAGATACCCCTGTACACGTAGGTTTCATGACAATTTGAAAGGTCAATGTTTTATCGCGAAATGAAATAAATCGATATCATTGACAAAATATTGACAAATACACTCGTGCCCTGGATTAATGGTAGAAGCACTTTTACAATCAAATCATTTTGAATTTTAAAACAAAATCTTGCAATATCTGAGCGATTATTGCAATGTCAAAGAATCAGAGAAGATGGCAATTCCATTAGAACATGCACAGAAAACTCCATCGTATTGCAGTTTAAAGATACATAGAAGCAAAGATTTGTGATAGATGCAATCAAACACGGAAATCAGACTAAATTCTTCCGAGCAAACGAGCAAACAACAATGGGATAACACATTTTCAGTGCGTCGGCATCCCTCACTTAACACGACAGCATCCTTCACTTAAATCGACGGCATCCTTCACGTAACACATCATCCTTCACTTAACACGACGGCATCCCTCACTTAACACGACGGCATCCTTCACTTAACATTCCGGCATCCTTCACTTAACACGACAGCATCCTTCACTTAACACGACGGCATCCCTCACTTAACACGACAGCATCCTTCATTTAACACGACGGCATCCTTCACTTAACACGAGGGCATCCTTCACTTAACACGACGGCATCCTTCACGTAACACGACGACATCCTTCACTTAACACTGTAAAACAAGTCACTGTACTCTACAAGTAGTACCAGTCTTTTTTTCTTCTTCCAATAAATATGTACAGTAGGGTTCAGTTTATTAGACGCTGAAACAGGCAGGCACCTACCCCACAGAAAATAGAACACTAAAGCTCTTACAGAGTCTGAATCCAAACAATGCGTCAGGCCCGAATAACATCAAACCAGGAATACTTTTAAAGAACTAGCATCAAAACTACATGTAGCTCAAATTCTTACCATCATTTTAACAAATCAGAAGTACAATCGGATTGCAGATCCGCAAATGTGACCCCAGTTTATGAGATAGGAGAATGCTTCAAGATTGAGAATTATCAACCTATATGATTGTCAGTCAATGGAACATATGTTGGTCAGTCATGTAATGTACCAGGCAAAGGCCATGACATACCATTATTATACAATGTACTATCATATTATTTACAACATGGATTCTGCAGCAAAAGATCTTGCGAAACACATCTTGTGGAATTTGTAGACGGTGCCACCATCAACAAGAGTAACGACAAGCAGACATTCTTATTATGGATTTTCCAAAAGCCTTTGACAAAGTGACAACCTGTCAATATACAAACCAGCACTGCGGCATCAGAGGAAAGATCACCCGATGGATAGAAGGGTTCTTTCTAGATCGATCGTAGTCAGTTGTTGTGGACGGGGAGATCACTCTTCTTAGGGGTAGCGTTTGCAGTCCCCCAAGGAAGGGAACTAGAAGAAAACACACACCACTTGCTATGTTTTACAAGATCGGAAACGAGAGAGTTGCATTTAGTAAGGAGGGACGTCTTGTACAACCCAATCGCATGACCAACTATACCCACAACAAGAGCTGATACCGTCCAGTAATAGAGTACTCTTCCACCACGTGTCCACAACGTCACAATAAAACCTCATTCACTAAACTTCTAAATTAGGACTCTCTGTTTTAAATATTATTAACTTTTCAATCTCCATGCGCACCCAATATTCATGGTAGAACAATCAAGCTGTTGATGATGACCATTATCAGGTAGAAGCAGAAGTTTGGATAGAACGCCTACTTACCCATCTGAAGCTTTTTAGATCTAGTAGTATCCACGTATAAGTGTCTTTGTCAACATTGTATGCATGAATGTTTTATATTATGTTTCTGTTAGACAATATAGTCTTTGTTTAAAGAGTTATGGATTACTGTTCAAAGGTTGAAATCATTGAAAACGTTTTCAGTGTCTACTCAAATATGGCCTAGTAATGGCTTCTTACCTTCTAGCATTCAAAACTCCATTTAGTAAATTATTTAAAAACTGCCACAGAATTATAAAAGGTATTGATCCGTGCAGGGTTTTATTCAAAGTGTTTATCTAAATTGTTTTAGCAGTTGACAGTCGCTGATAATAGACAAAAATACGACTTGCATGTATTATGCACGACGACAACAGAGTCCACACAGAACTTCCTAAAGAGGTAGTTTAAATGATACACAACGTGCAAAACATATAAACACATCCGCACTTGGATTTATTGTCTAGAGTTTAATAATTTCCCGGTCTCCATTTCATGTCAAGTTTGCTTCCTATTCGTGCCAGCCCGTTGGGATCCGGGTTAGAATAGGCCCTCAGTACCCCTTGTTTAACGTAAACCGCGACTAAATGAAGCGATCCTTCTGTCGAGACCGCAGATACCGAGGCCCCGTGTCACAGCTGGTGTGACACGGTAAAGATGGCCGTAAGCGCCGGGCATACATGTGTAGGCCTAATTTTTTTTTTACTCTTTACTGGCAATGGTGACGTCTCCATATGAGGGAAAAATTCTCGAGAGGGACGTCAAACAATATAAAATCAATTAAAACAACCAACCAACCTATTCATGACAATCTTTCATAGTTTTTATAACGTAGTCTACATGTATCTCCAAGACTTCACAGCATATATTCCTTACAATGTATTTCCACTGTGATAAAAGCTGTATCATTTACATGTACCGTTGTTACACATAGCTTGGCACAAGGATGCATAAATTCATTATTTCATTATGCGTTTAATGATAAATTCGCTTTAAAGGGCTGTCGAATACAGAACATCATTAGCGCTTCATTACAGGTATCGGACTGCAAATCACGACATACGATGCATCACAAACACTAATTTGACTTGTACTTGCCTTCCATGGTATTGCCAGCATCTTATTTTAACGGAATCCTGTAATGGCGGGAACATTGAAACAGACGTTCATGAAGGTCGAGTAGCAGACCGCACTAAAATGTATACTGCTCAGCAACCATTTACGACTAGTTGCTAAACGCTTAAACTTCCCTTTAGTTTCATTTCTTCTTTTTGATGATTCAATAATGAAGCCGATACTGGATCAATTTTCTCTTATTTACAAGCGTCCGTGGCAGGTAAAAAAAATCTATACTTTGTGAGGGTTTTTCTGTAAAATTCTTCGGTTATAATCACTATTGTGAATTTTGCGCGACTCGTTGTTTGTCATTCATTATATAGGTATTGATGCAGTTAGCGGGACTTCACAGTGTTACGGAAGCTTTGTCGGAGTTTTAGAGGCTTGCGTGTGGTGAATGCGCGACAGAATGTTATCATGAAATACTTTGGTTCCTTCCCTATTGTAAACATATGATATACATGTACTCTAACGAAATATATACGAAACAATATTGAACGTACATTAAAATGTTTCTTTCACGAGGAAAATCCTGAGTGTTCAATATTAAGATTGTCCAAAATCGATGAATTTTTATTTTACATTTAAAACCTGCTTATCAAATGAAGGGACGGATCAAGAACATTTTCAAAAGGGAAAGCGACCTAAGTTTGAACCTTTTCCATCCAAAATGGCCAAAAAATCAGCATATTTGTTAAAAATGTTCAACTAAATAGACTCTAGATATATCACGGGAATGAGAGAGAAAAACTTCAAATTCATTTCCCTACTACTATCAGTTTCAACTTTGCTACTATCAGTTTCAACTTTGTCATGCACTGCGCAAATGTTTTCTCAAATGATTAATTAAAGGTATCATACATGTAGGTATATAATTAATCGATACGGAAATTTCAATATTTTCATTATACAGTATATCAGTGTTGCTTTGTCATGATTTTGATTTTCATGAATGCTTTGATCCAAAACATCTTCATACACTATACAGCTGAAACTAGGTTCAATTACTATTTCAATATTTCTAGCATTTAAATCTTTATGTTGCAGAGAATTATCATCTGCGTACAAACTACAGAACGAAAGCATGTTAACTGCTACACCATTACCGTAATGTAAATTTTAATAAAATAACAATGAGCTTAAGACAGAACCTTGAGGCACACCAGCATTGGTACATATCGGTGATGATAATTTGTCTTCATCCATTACCTTTTGAGATGTGTTACTTAAGTAATGTGTAAACCATTGTAAAAGATTATCACAAATACCATAAGTATGAAGTTTAAATATATATAATAAGGTTTTGATATGGAACTGCTAGTACCTCTGAATGTTCGGTGACTTATATTACCTGGGCCAATAATTTTATCAACGGGCAATATCTAAATAATGTCGAGAACCTCTTGTTCTCGTATATAAATGTTAGAGATGTTTTCTCTTCAAAATTTCAGAAATATCGGCCCTTCTGAAATTCAGAAATATTGTTCCTTCAGAAATATCGACCCTATTACGTAAGAGGTCCTATATTTCACCTTTTAAAAGTCCAAAAACATGGGAACTGTTTTGTTTGTCACATGCATTCTATTTTTATTTCGGAAAACTACCTGAAAAGTTGATCATTTTTATTTCTAAGCAAAGTTTGTATATCGCCAACGCCAAAATAGTAATAGTTCGGGGTGGGGAAAGGGGTAAATCTTTATTATCGTTCATTTCGCTTTCAAGACGGAGATACATAGAATGACTTCAAGGCAAAAAAAAAAAAAAACCGGCCATTGTCGCGCCTAAATACATGTACATGGGTTACATAACATAGCATGGATAAATTCTTACTTCGCAGACATGGTGACTGTGGCCAGTCGAATAAGTTTGGTAGGAACTCGGATGTGTTTAGGAGGTGGGCTGGGCATGCTTCGATAATCTCGGCTGTTGGGGGTGGGAATTGGGTCGAACCTGCCCTTCCCAGGAGCCAAAACAGACTGTCTGGCGATATTGGTTGATCTGCCATATTCGGAATATGAACGTATTCCGTTCCTTTTAGAAGGACTGTGGGCATCACGTGCAGTGTCCGCTTTCTCGTCTCCCACATGTTTCACAGAAACGCCTGTAACCGGCCGAGAAGATGCCGTCACTTCCGTTTTGCCATCCGAATCATTTTTGGCGACATTGTCTTTTGACCATTTTGCAATGTCATGTTTTACAATGTCTTTCTCCGTATTTTTAAGTGAGCCCACTAAATGAAGATTTTCTTTGTCTAAAACTGTGTCTCTGTACTGAAGAACGCCATCCTGATTCAGTTTGGCTTCTTTCAATTGGATAAACTCTCCAGTATTTAGCGAGTCGTCGAGAGCTGGTTTTGATCCAGACAAATTATTGTCCAATGGATTGTTTACCAGCGTGGCCATTCCTGCAGGAAAAGAACAGTAACATAATAAAATATCAAATCTAAAAAATCAATATAAAAGTGAACTGAAAGATAGCAGTTTTAAGATAACCGTAAGAATTATCCAAACACCTTTAGAATTTAAAGCCTTGTTATCCTATATGTTTTCTATTATAGTATACAAACCCAATTCTAACTGTTTGATCGGCATAATCAAAGATAATTTTCCTTAAATCAATTTTTTTTTTTAAATCGTGTTTTTCGAGTCAATCTGTATAACAGTTAAAAAGATATTAATGAAATGAGATACAAATTCATATCAACAGTTTAAATTACATTTACCCCCTCGAAGGTTTAAATTACACGGACCGGATTGAACTTAGACGTCACACCCTCTCGATATATAGCCAGTAAAAGCGTATTCATGTGATCTTTGATGGAATACAATTATTCGATCGTACACGTATGAAGGTTTATTATAATGAATTCGTATCTTTGTAATGCAATATATCCAAAAATATATCAATATTGAATCATTTTCACTTTTGAATGCATAGAGTAACAACTAGATGAGAGGGAAGCGTATTTTTTTTTTCCGTCGGAATATTAATGATGGCCCGTAATTTTTAATGGATGTACTGTGTGAATATCTTTTACAATAACGGGAATATTTATGTCGTTGCGTGCGTGTAAACAGCAAATGTGTATTCAATCTTTCTTTGATAGAAATTGTGTAAAAATGATTAGAGATTGAAACCTCGACTAGGTCTGAAAAGAAACTGAGATATAGGATATCACATTGTTATGATCTGGGTCTGCTACCTCGTACCGGCCCGAGTTGATGATATTGGCCCGAGCAAAGGGGCGAGGGTCCGATACCTCTTGAGGGCTGATACTAAGGCAGAAAGCAAAACAAGGGCGTGATATCGATGATGTTACATTATATGCCTGAAACACTAATGTTACCGGTAGTTTATTGCATTCAATATAGAACCTTCGCGTGTTGTTACAATAGAAAAAATGTTCTTTACGTCTCTTATTTGTTTGTTATAACTGCCTCAAATTACTCCAAGGGAAAACAGATCCGAATACTAACATTGTATAGTGTATGAAGGTTCACAGATAATGACATTGTATAGTGCATGAAGGTTTACGGATAATGACATTGTATAGTGTATGAAGGTTAACAGATAATGACATTGTATGGGTATGAAGGTTTACGAATAATGACATTATATGGGGTATGAAGGTTTACGGATAATGACATTGTATAGTGTATGAAGGTTCACAGATAATGACATTGTATGAGTTATGAAGGTTTACGAATAATGACATTATATGGGGTATGAAGGTTTACGGATAATGACATTGTATAGTGTATGAAGGTTCACAGATAATGACATTGTATGGGTATGAAGGTTTACGGATAATGACATTGTATAGTGTATGAAGGTTCACAGATAATGACATTGTATGGGTATGAAGGTTTACGGATAATGACATTGTTTGGGGGTATGAAGGTTTACAGATAATGACATTGTATAGTGTATGAAGGTTCACAGATAATGACATTGTATGGGTATGAAGGTTTACGGATAATGACATTGTTTGGGGGTATGAAGGTTTACGGATAATGACATTGTATAGTGTATGAAGGTTCACGGATAATGACATTGTGTGGGTATGAAGGTTTACGGATAATGACATTGCATAGTGTATGAAGGTTTACAGATAATGACATTGTGTGAGTTATGAAGGTTTACGGATAATGACATTGTATGAGTTATGAAGGTTTACGGATAATGACATTGTATAGTGTATGAAGGTTCACAGATAATGACATTGTATGGGTATGAAGGTTTACGGATAATGACATTGTTTGGGGGTATGAAGGTTTACAGATAATGACATTGTATAGTGTATGAAGGTTCACTGATAATGACATTGTATGGGTATGAAGGTTTACGGATAATGACATTGTTTGGGGATATGAAGGTTTACGGATAATGACATTGTATAGTGTATGAAGGTTCACGGATAATGACATTGTGTGGGTATGAAGGTTTACGGATAATGACATTGCATAGTGTATGAAGGTTTACAGATAATGACATTGTGTGAGTTATGAAGGTTTACGGATAATGACATTGTATGAGTTATGAAGGTTTACGGATAATGACATTGTATAGTGTATGAAGGTTCACAGATAATGACATTGTATGGGTATGAAGGTTTACGGATAATGACATTGTTTGGGGGTATGAAGGTTTACAGATAATGACATTGTATAGTGTATGAAGGTTCACAGATAATGACATTGTATGGGTATGAAGGTTTACGGATAATGACATTGTTTGGGGGTATGAAGGTTTACGGATAATGACATTGTATAGTGTATGAAGGTTCACGGATAATGACATTGTGTGGGTATGAAGGTTTACGGATAATGACATTGCATAGTGTATGAAGGTTTACAGATAATGACATTGTGTGAGTTATGAAGGTTTACGGATAATGACATTGTATGAGTTATGAAGGTTTACGGATAATGACATTGTATAGTGTATGAAGGTTCACAGATAATGACATTGTATGAGTTATGAAGGTTCACGGATAATGACATTGTATAGTGTATGAAGGTTTACGGATAATGACATTGTATAGTGTATGAAGGTTCACGGATAATGACATTGTATAGTGTATGAAGGTTCACAGATAATGACATTGTATGAGTTATGAAGGTTCACGGATAATGACATTGTATAGTGTATGAAGGTTTACGGATAATGACATTGTATAGTGTATGAAGGTTCACGGATAATGACATTGTATAGTGTATGAAGGTTTACAGATAATGACATTGTATAGTGTATGAAGGTTTACGGATAATGACATTGTATGGGTTATGAAGGTTTACGGATAATAGAAGTTATTAGAAATTTTAGAGCGGTACAACTCATTCGTAACAAGACGAGACAAAGATATTTCGGTCCCAGTTCTGAACGATACATCCCAAGTTCCATGTTTCTGCTAGTCCGTAGTACATGTACGAGGGCTGTTCGATATGTAATGTGTATTGTACGATATCTCAAAATCATTCGACTCAAATAGTGAAATGAACATTACATCCCTTCAAAGTATTCTCCGCGGTTTGAAATACATAATTTCAATCTCTTAATCCATTTCTGAAATGCGTCACGGTATGGTGATTTGGGTAGACCTCTGAGGCACTGACTGATGGCTGAGCCAAAGACTTGTCGGGATTTGCACATGTAACGACGACCAGATAAGAACGTTTTAAGTTTTGGAAAAAGGAAAGAGTCGCATGGAGCTAGATCTGGAGAGTATGGTGGGTGTTACAAGACGGTAACCTTGCTTCACAAGCTCAGATGTATGTGATGGAGCATTTTCATGAAGTAGACGAACGTGCCTAAATCCTGACACAGGGCGTCGTTTATGATAATATTTCTTGAGCTGTTTTAGTATAACATCTCGGCAATACCGACCTGTAACACTTTTGCCCTTCGGTACCGGAATTTGTACGGCTATACTATCACATGAGAAGACTATGCAATAAAGAACTTTCTTTGTGCTTATGGTTCTTTTGGCCACTACAGGCCTTCTACCGTATTTAGTTAGCCATATTTTGTTTTCAATTTTTCTTACTGGTTCGAAATAGTGAATTCATGTTTTGTCACCAGTAACAATGTTTGCAAATTGTCTTTGATTGAATTTGGGAAACATTTTGAGCAATTGCTTAGCGATTTGAACCCGTACCCGTTTTTGGTCATCTGTCAATATATACGGCATCAACCTGGCAGAAATCTTTCGTACTTTCAAAACGAAATGCACCCGCGATAGCGATATGCCAACAGCTTTGGCAATATTACGAATCGTGTATCTGTCATCACTTTCAATTAATTCCCTGACTTTTGAGACATTTGCCCTGCCTGTTACAGTCACAGGTCGACCAGATTTTGCTGCATCTTTGACGGACTCTGTGCCAGTCAGAAATTTCTTTTTCCACCTACAAACTGTTTCAAAAGATACCTTATCAGACACATAAACTTCCTTCAATTCAGTAAAATTCTGCATTACCGAATGACCGAGTTTTGTGAGCACTTTTATAGAAGCTCTAATTTCTTCAATATTCTCAACACGTTTCCCAACCATTTTTACAACAGTGGTCAACGACTGGCTTTATTGAAATAACTATAAAAAGTTTAAAACTATGTGGAGCTGAAGGCTCATGTTTATACCGTTGGAAAGGTATTGAATAGAGCTATTCGTGCAAAGCGTTACCGCGCTGTGGTACAATATACATTACATATCGAACAGCCCTCGTATATGTACAACGAAATATGCGATATCATCCAATATTCACCGACAAATGTAGAAAAGTATTGCCTTTGAGTTGTCAGTACTGATAAAAATTGTTGTCGGTACTGAAAAAACTTGGGCACTGGCCTACACCCCCCAGCCAGAATTTCTGAAAGGTGTAAAAATTAGCATGACAAAGAACATTAATTAACAAAATTATTTTACGAAACGGGTGTGCTAGAAAGATTGAATTGAATGGCGTATGTTTGTAGCATAGCGTAAGGTAAGAATAAATTAGAATGAAAACAAACAAAATAACCATCATTAACAACACAGGTGAACATGCAGATGTACATGTAAATATTTTGTTTAGAAATTCCATTTTCATTCTTTAACATTGACATTATAACTGGTTCAAAGTAAAGGCAGTGAAACATCTCGTCCAGCTAACGAATTAAAGATACCACAGCTCTTTAAATTAACAGTATTTAAATCCGTTCTGCGAAAACACAAAACTTTCGATTGTGCGCTTCTAGCATTAAAATGTTCCAAGTAAATTTAAAAAGCATTGTGTAAAGACCATCCAAGTTTTGCACGGATATTGTCGCGCTCGGGTCTTTGACTAACATCATTAATTTTAAGAGTTCGACGGGATAGTAGTTGACGTTAGCAATGAAAGAATTTCATCAAAAGTCGGAAATTGAGAGCAGGTTCGATGTTTGTGAAAGATTGCATTTTATAGCAATTGAGGGCTTAAATTGGACTGGAGTTTATCTACGTGTCTGAGTTACACATTCATTATGTAGTCTGAAATCTATAGAATATATAGAATGATTTGCAATGATTTCGCACGTCATTTCTTAATACCCTGAATCACACTTGTCAAAATTACATCGATGGTGTTAGCTTGGAAAAAAATCAATACGCATGCAGTGGGAAGGTTGATGTCACATTAAGTTGAATTTGATATGAGATAAGATTTTAATTGATGACCCTAATTTATTTAAAGTGTTTGTGTTCAGTTATTTGTTCATTCGCCAAAACATATAGGTCTACATATATATATATTTGTTCATTCGCCAATATATATATATATATATATATATATATATATATATATATATAACAATGTACATTTGTGTATAAATATGTGTGTTATCACTACAATATGTATGAAATGTATCTAAAAGTAAGACTATGTGTAAATTATGTGACTGTATGAGATTATGAATAAATACCTACATATATAAGTACATTTACATATCACAAATACGAAATCGCTTGACAAGGTCTATGATTGGTGTTTTGTAATTAATTTGAAATGAAAATGTGAAAATGATACACGAAACCCAGTTTTGTGAGTTCGGAATATTATTAATAAATGCGTAATAAACAGGAGGAATAACTATACTTGTGAAATAGGCATGCAATGTAGGTCTGTTCTAATCAACATCATATTAGAAACGGTTAATAATAACTGTATCATGCAAATCAGATAGTTTCAACAGATTACTTTGCGGTGTCATTTCATTTTGTAAGAACGTCAGGATTAGGTCTATCTCACGATTTTAATGAAAGAATCACTTACCTACTCTTCCCTAGTAAGACGACGTCCCACCATGAAAGTTAGATATTTCAAAATGTGTGTCAATTTCCTCAAAATATTTACATCTGTATTTAAAACATTTCTTAATCTGATCTTTGTTCGTTCGCCATATTGTATCTAGTCAAGCATATACTATCTCCAAGGTCTATTTCAAACGGTATCTGTAAAGAGAAGAAAGACCGTGCTCTTTATAAAGGTGTTTTAAAGTTTAAAATCCCATGTCAAGAGACAAATACATTAAATGAACACGAAGAAAATAAGAAAGATATCTTTCAGTAAAATGTTCAGTATTTGCTTATCAATGCTATAAATGATTGGATTGTGATCTTTGTTTGTTTTAATGAATATATATACTTGGTTTGTAGTTGTGTGCGTAGACATTTATAATGCGCTTTCGAGTTTCAATGTTCAGTGCGTCAAGACTTTGATCGCGGGACAGACTTCTAATTATTGAAACTCTAAAATTAATACTGTGGATTCTTTGAATAATGCAAATACTAACTTAATGATAAAGACATTTTATTCCACGAGAGAGAGAGAGAGAGAGAGAGAGAGAGAGAGAGAGAGAGAGAGAGAGAGAATTGTCACGAATCTATAAATCTATATGTATCGTCTTTTTTTTTTTTTTTTTTTTTTTTTTTTTGCCCTCATTCTTATTTTCGCACAATTATCATCTAATAAACCATAGGCCTATTTAAGCTTTAAGAACGTCTCTTTCCCTCATGTTTGGGTAAGAGCTGCTCAGATGTCCAGAGTTGTTTTGGTTTTTTAACTATAAAACAGGCAAATGTCACAGTGTCAAAGTCAGACGAATTCGATCGCCGGGTGGTCAGATAGCTCAGTTGGTAGAGCACCTGACCAGAGATTCAGGGGGCCTGGGTTCCAATCCAGGTCTGGTCCGTTGAATTTTCTCCCGGCCTGTTACAAATACATCGGGATCAATATACCAAAAATAAATAAAACTACGCTTTAGTTCGAATGGTCTCAGTAAATATTTAAGTTAATAGATCCTGTGTTTGTTTTAACTTTATCTCCTCATAAATATGTATGTATCAGACTCCAGCATCTTTCCTCAAGCAGGACTCAGAGTACGGATAACTAGCATGAGTGGACAGGATTTCGTAACGGAATTGAAAACTGATATGAAGATAGATGAACTAAAGATAATTTCATTAAACTATTTTTCTAGTCCTGCAGAAAGTATGAAGAAATCCCTTTATCATCGAATTGTATCAGTGCGTACAGGAAAAGTCTTATCAGAGGAAAAAACTGTTTTTGAAGAAGGAATACAAAATAACGGTAAAGATGTCATTTTAGCTTAATTGATAAAAGTTACATGTGAATGAAAAGTTGTATTCTGGGACTTCTTCCATTTTATTGTATGTGTATTGTAATGTACATGGGTCAATTGTTAATTTATTGCTAATTTGTTGACGGAACTACCGTTAGAGTGAGCGCAGCTACATGTATATGAGCGTATCCAGAAATTTTCCCCGGCGAAGAGGGTTCCACCCCATGCATTTTGAGGGGTCTGACTGAAACTATGGACTAACGTGTACTATTTGACAAATGGAAGTGCATATGAACAAATATACTTATATTCTACTTAGGCCAGGGATGATTGATTCTGACTTTAGTTTATGGAATTAAAACATGTACAGGGTTTGACATTTACTTTCTTGAGTACTAGACCAGTCGGGCTACTTCAAATGATATTTACTAGACCTGACCTTACATCCACTATCCAGAGAAAAGAAACCCTGATGGTTTCTCCATATTTAAGTACTCAATTCAAATGACAAACGTACCTAATTGTCTCAAAAACATCTTTAGTCTTGTCATTCAATTTGATGCTTTTATTTTCAAACGCATTTACTGTTTCTTTAAATTCTACTCGGCACGGAAATTCTTTAGTCTTTTGTTAGAATAAAATGACCTTAACCGCTTTTTTAAAATTTCTTTTTCATAAGCCCTACTTTGTTTCTTCCCAACCTACTCCTTTTTTTTTCTCAGAACATCCTTCCTTGAGGACGAGAAGTCGAGACATTCCCGCACATGTGTCAACAACGAAAAATGGTTATAAGTTGAAAATAAGATATCTTATGGTTTAAAATAAAGTTTCTTGTTTATTTTTTCAACACGACCAGTCGGACTAGTAAATCGACATTTTACCCGACCGGACCTATCATTTAGTAGACTCGGTCGGTCGGACGTGCCTTAGTGTCAAACCCTGATGTATTATATAAAAAAAATGTTGTGAACTGTAAGAGAATAAGCATATCATTACAAGCATCCTCATGTAGTTTAGCATCAACTGTGTTCTAGTTCTACCTACGAAACCTTAGGATGGGTTATCGGGGGGAGGGGGGGGGGGAATTCAAATATACATGTACAATGTTTAAGTATTGAATAAGATACCTCAGTGAACATGACATGGGTCTTTGTTCTGCTGGCATATTTTTCAGGAAGCACTATTAATTGTGCATCATTGAATACTTCTGCAGCCAGCAGGGTAATTGTAGTCCATAACATCATGTTCTGACTCTGAAAAATTTTATTTACTTGTTTAAGGTACGCTTTGTTTACTTCTTGAATGTACACTTTATTTACTTCTTAAATGTACACTTTGTTTACATACTAAATGTACACTTTATTTACTTACTAAATGTACACTTTATTTACTTACTAAATATACATTTTATCTAGAATAGATATACACTTTATTTACTTCTTAAATGTATACTTTATTTACTTACTAAAGGTACACTTTATTTACTTACTAAATATACATTTTATCTAGATATACACTTTATTTACTTCTTAAATGTACACTTTATTTACTACTTTGGTTTCTACAGTACTACTTTAATATGGATTTCTCTCTCTAAATCTATAAGTTAAAATCGGAACAAATTAGGTGAAAATTACTATTTTCAAACATCAAGGAGTAAAGTGCAATGTTTAGGTGAGGGATGTGACACATGATCGAATCTCTTGTTTGATATTTTGGCGTTTCCTAAATAATGAGTGCATGGTATGAAATTCATGAGGAATTAGAATTCAGGCTTAGCAATTTGTCTGGATTCATAGTTTATCATTTATGATTGATAGTGCCCAGTGAAAATTTCAACTTCAGAAAATTTAATACTTGACATTTCAGATGAACTTTTGTTACTGAAGAAAAGAATGCCTGCCATGAACTTTGACACAAAAGATCGCACATCAAATGTAAGTGATGAATGTTGAGTGGAAAAAAAACTTTAATGAGATAGCTAATTTATTAGGTATCATGCAGAAATTAATTCATCTTTTCTTATTGGATTAAAAGTTCTGACAAAAAAATGATTCTTTGTTGATAGGAAGTTATACATGCATATGAAATTCAATTTGTCTTAAAATCCAGCAGAAGGATGACTCAAAAAAGGTTCCCACCGAAGACATCATCACCAAACTCACATCAACACTGCCAAAGGCTCAGACAGCCAAAACGGTCGAGCAGTCCTCAATTACTGTCGATGTAAGTTACTGTCGATGTTATACTTTCTGTACATGTTATAGTTACTGTAGATGTTATAGTTACTGTAGATGTTATAGTTATTGTAGATGTTATAGTTACTGTACATGTTATAGTTACTGTACATGTTATAGTTACTGTAGATGTTATAGTTACTGTAGATGTTATAGTTATTGTACATGTTATAGTTACTGTAGATGTTATAGTTACTGTACATGTTATAGTTACTGTAGATGTTATAGTTACTGTAGATGATATAGTTATTGTACATGTTATAGTTATTGTAGATGTTATAGTTACTGTAGATGTTATAGTTACTGTAGATGTTATAGTTACTGTAGATGTTATAGTTACTGTACATGTTATAGTTACTGTAGATGTTATAGTTACTGTAGATGATATAGTTATTGTACATGTTATAGTTACTGTAGATGTTATAGTTACTGTAGATGTTATAGTTACTGTAGATGTTATAGTTACTGTAGATGATATAGTTATTGTACATGTTATAGTTATTGTAGATGTTATAGTTACTGTACATGTTATAGTTACTGTAGATGTTATAGTTACTGTACATGTTATAGTTACTGTAGATGTTATAGTTACTGTACATGTTATAGTTACTGTAGATGTTATAGTTACTGTACATGTTATAGTTACTGTACATGTTATAGTTACTGTAGATGTTATAGTTACTGTACATGTTATAGTTACTGTACATGTTATAGTTACTGTAGATGTTATAGTTACTGTAGATGTTATAGTTACTGTACATGTTATAGTTACTGTAGATGTTATAGTTACTGTAGATGTTATAGTTATTGTACATGTTATAATTACTGTACATGTTATAGTTACTGTACATGTTATAGTTACTGTACATGTTATAGTTACTGTAGATGTTATAGTTACTGTACATGTTATAGTTACTGTAGATGTTATAGTTACTGTACATGTTATAGTTACTGTAGATGTTATAGTTACTGTAGATGTTATAGTTACTGTAGATGTTATAGTGACTGTAGATGATATAGTTATTGTACATGTTATAGTTATTGTACATGTTATAGTTACTGTAGATGTTATAGTTACTGTACATGTTATAGTTACTGTAGATGTTATAGTTACTGTACATGTTATAGTTACTGTACATGTTATAGTTATTGTACATGTTATAGTTACTGTACATGTTATAGTTATTGTACATGTTATAGTTATTGTAGATGTTATAGTTACTGTACATGTTATAGTTATTGTACATGTTATAGTTATTGTAGATGTTATAGTTACTGTAGATATTATAGTTATTGTACATGTCATAGTTACTGTACATGTTATAGTTACTGTAGATGTTATAGTTATTGTACATGTTATAGTTACTGTAGATGTTATAGTTACTGTACATGTTATAGTTACTGTACATGTTATAGTTATTGTACATGTTATAGTTACTGTACATGTTATAGTTACTGTAGATGTTATAGTTACTGTACATGTTATAGTTACTGTACATGTTATAGTTACTGTAGATGTTATAGTTACTGTAGATGTTATAGTTACTGTACATATTATAGTTACTGTACATGTTATAGTTACTGTAGATGTTATAGTTACTGTAGATGTTATAGTTACTGTAGATGTTATAGTTATTGTACATGTTATAGTTATTGTAGATGTTATAGTTACTGTACATGTTATAGTTACTGTAGATGTTATAGTTGTTGTAGATGTTATAGTTGTTGTAGATGTTATAGTTACTGTAGATGTTATAGTTACTGTACATGTTATAGTTACTGTACATGTTATAGTTACTGTAGATGTTATAGTTACTGTAGATGTTGTAGTTACTGTAGATATTAAATTGAAACTAAGTGTATATTTAGAAAAGCAGGTAACCCTTTAACAAAATTGAAAATTGTAAATTTCATGATCTAAGGGGTCAAATTGGTCATAGTGATTAAATTACTTTATCATCTGAGAGACTTCTTCAGTTTTGTTAATACTGTATGAAAACTATGCATATTTAGGAAAAGCAGAAAGGGGTGTACCAAAATTGTGAATTTTGCAATCCCGGAATCCTGACTCTAGAATGGGTCCAGGATAGACTTATTATTTTAGTTTTGATATAACATATGTTATACTATGTAAAGTATACAATGAATTATAGGGCAAAATCTAATTGAGAGTAAGAAGGGACTCAACTTTTCATTGAATGACCAAAAAATAGCATTCAAAATGTATGGATTTAGAAAATCACAATTTAATTTTGGAGCAATGCTGGAGAAATCAAATGCTATATTCACCTCAAAGGCACATGCAGTTGGAACGTTTTAATTTTTCTAGTTTGTTGGATCAGAAATCTTTGAAATTGTTCAATCATATTTCAAACTGGTATATCTAATACTTTCATATAGTGGTTTGTTATCATAGACAAGTATTATACATTCTGTCTTTTCATATATTTGAAATGAATTATGTACCCACATGTAAGCTTTGGAAGAAAACAATAACTTTTTAAAATGTATTTTTCAGTTCCAGACAGAGCTTAGAAAAATATTGATATCTTTGATAGAGGCTTCACAGAAAATCTTAGGTCTAAATCCAGAAGCCTCCAAAATATTCAATCAAGCTGAAGGTAAGTTTCATTATTTCACTATACAAAAGTAGGTCATAAGAAATTACTGATTTCCTTGAATTATCGTAAAATGACTAATTCCCAGTAAAGCTGTGCAATAGTTGATGACTAATTCCTCACTGACAGTGTCCTATGAAAGTGTTTGGTAGCAAAACTTTCTGTGAATCGTAATGGTCTTCACCTGCATGTAACATTGCAGTGGTGAATCCAGAAAATTTTTAAAAAGGAGGGGGGGGGGGGGCTCCAGTTTGTACCTTTTCCACCTACGAAAGGTGGGTGGATGGGTGGAAGACCCCAAAATGGCAAACGGTGATAACTTATAATTCATCCAATGGGGAGGGTTGCAGCAAATCCATTAATCCCTCCCCCCCCCCCCCTCTGGATCTGCCACTGCATAAAACATGTATGTTATGCCAAATGATGAATCCAAAATGATTGGATGTGATAATAGAACAGAACAATTTGAATTAGTATGTATAGTAAATAATATTAACACACGTTTACTAGAATGTGTAAACCATTGCGCGGTTTCAGTATAACGAAACAGTTTTAAAATGTGTGTTTGGGGGAAATGTTGCCACCTCTGAAGAAAATTAAGGGACTATGGATTTTTCTATTGCCTCATGTATCCATTCTATATTAGGTCACTCAGGTGACCTATTGCTACTGGTCTGTGTCTGTCATTGTAAGTATGTTAACAATTGAACATTTTAAACTTCTTCTCAATGAATACCATTCTAATTCTTTCCAAATTTGGTATGTAGCATCTTTGGGACAAAGTGGGCCTAAATTGTAAAATTTTAAGACTCCTTCACCCCTGGGGCCTAAGGGACAGCCACAGGGAAAAACAGCCAAAATTTTGAAAAATTCTTCTTTACAACCGTACATCTGTAAGAAAAACTAATCGGAAAGTCATGTAAAGCAGGAAGGCCTCTACCAAAATTGTATATTTCATGATCCCTGTGGTAGAGGTTCTGACTCCAGGGTGGAAACAAACTTTATATATATATAGTGTTTATATGTATGTGTATAACATTTAAATAACATCTTCTTTAATACTATTGATACTACATTGAAAGTAAATGGATATTTAGAAGAAACAGGTAGCCCTTTACCAAAACTGTAAATTTCATGATCCCAGGTGTAGGGGTTTTGGTATCAGGGTTAGGCCAAAATGGTCATAGTGATTAATTTTCTTTATCTTTTAAAAAACGTCTTCCTTAGTTTTGCTAATATTGTATAAAAACTAAATGCATATATAGGAAAAGCAGAAAGGGATATGCCAAAATTGTGAATTTGCAACCCCAGCTAGGGTTCTGACTCTAGGGTGGGCCCAAAATAGTCATATAGTGTTGATATAGCATATTGCATTATGTAAAGTCTCATCAGTATGGGAATCCCGTGGGGATCTGGGTTAGAATAGGTCCTCAGTACCCCTTGCTTGTCGTAGAAGGCAACTAATTGGAGTGGTCCTTCGGATGAGACCGCAAAAACCAAGGCCCCGTGTCACAGCAGGTGTGGCACGATAAAGATCCCTCCCTGCTCAAAGGCCATAAGCGCTGAGTATAGGCCGAAATTTTGCAGCCCTTCACCGGCAGTGAATATTCTCGAGAGGGACGTTAAACATTATTCAATCAATCATCAGTATGGGCACTTTTGGGGGCATTTCATTTGTTTTAAAACATATCTTGTTTTATATTACTGCTGAATATTAGAAATTAACTTGGGTATGCAGAGCAGAAAATTATTATAGTTTTTCAGCCCTTCGGGGCTAGTGATACTTTTAACTAATACTCAGGTGACCAATAAGGCCTGTGGGTTTGTTGAAGTGTATAATATACAGGTGGAAAGGCTTGGTAAGCTAATCAATACAATGGAAATACTTGTAATTTGATTATGCATTATTATCCACAGTGGAAAAGGGTCAAATATAAATTTAATAATTCATTACAGAAATGTTGAAAGAGCCAGTTCCAGAACAAGAGATAGACACCACGGCACTGAAACAACTGTGTGACATGGGATTCCCTGAAAACAGAGCCAGAAAAGCACTACTTCTCAATGAGTCTGTTAAATGTGTTTTACATCTTATAAAACAGAGCCAGAAAAGCACTGCTTCTCAATGAGTCTGTTTCATGTTTTACACCTTATAAAAACAGAGCCAGAAAAGCACTGCTTCTCAACGAGTCTGTTAAATGTTTTACATCTTATAAAAACAGAGCCAGAAAAGCACTGCTTCTCAACGAGTCTGTTAAATGTGTTACATCTTATAAAACAGAGCCAGAAAAGCACTGCTTCTCAACGAGTCTGTTAAATGTTTTACATCTTATAAAAACTGCCACATGCATATATATATATAAACAGAATTTAGAATAATTCCAGGATTACCTTGATCACTCTGAATGAGATGATGGCTTACTATATAAAAATACACTAAAACAATGGCAGAGTGTGGAAATGTACTCATCTGTCTGCATGCACTTGTTCTAAAGTAGGGGTACTGGGAAAAAATGCACAGGGCTCGAAATTAACATATACCTGTCAGTCTGTGACTGGTTAAAAGTCTGGCGGACTGACTGAAGTTTGTTTTAGTCAGTACGATGGGACTGGTCAATTTTCTTAAACATCATTTTGGAAAACATACTTATGGAATCTTAAACACACATTTGGCATTCCTCTGTAGATATCAGAAGATTGGTGCATATTGTAAAATAAATCTCACATAAGTGTTACAATATTGTATGAGGCTTATCAAGTTAAATTCTGATATCTTATTTTAATAACATTAACGAAATATATTAAATTATTTCTGAAAAACTTTGGTACACTGGTAAATTTTTCTGCAGACTGGTTGAAATTATACCCCATCAATCCGGCTGGACTGGTGACATAAAAAGTTAGTTTCAAGGCCTGATGCATTGATTAAATTTAACGATGTATCAGACATTGGGACATATTTTGTGAGTCACTGGTTTACAGCAATCATGCTGATCATGCTTATTCGCTTAAATTCTTGAGTTTCTTATCTCTTAAATTCTGTTCAAGAAGTTCTTTCTTTCATCAAGGAGATAAATAAAATAAGGCATTTGTTTTTAGCATGTCAGTGATGTCCTCTATGGAGTGGCTGATCCAGCATGAAGCTGATACAGATATTGATGAACCTCTCCCTGGGACCTCCATTACCAAGGTAGACTCCTAAGAAATAAATTTCACTTTTGAAAATGCATGAAATTATGAACTGCCAACACTTCACTCCGACATAATTGATGGAATGTGTGACATCTTCACTAGCCAAGGGTGGCACTCTATGGTGTTCACAGTTTTCACCTGAAAAGAGAAACACTGGAGCATCACACCTGGCTAGTGAAGATGGGTGTGTGAGTGCTTCATGAAAAGTAGCAGTTCATACCCTTTGTGTATTTTCAAAACTGAAATTTACTTTATATATTTTAATACATTCTACTTTCATTTCTGTCTCCCAGCCATTAAAATAGACGTACTATATTTATCAAGATTCATACATCCATTGTTCACAACTGCAGAGCATTCATGAGAAAATGGCTATCATTACAATTTGTAGAGATCATTGGAAATATAAATGTAGATGTATTAATATTCTTTTCAAATGATACAAATCGACACTGACAAATGCAGTCAGTTTGTTAGATGCAGAAAATCAATATGTATTGAAAATAATGACAAAGTCCATGATAACTTCAAAGCTTTATTCAACAGACTCTATTGCTACTTCATGTACACTGTATGTCATTTTAGGCCAGTATGCGTTTGTTCATTATTCATAACACTGACGAATGAAGGCTAAGTGAACAACACAAAAGTACTCAATTTGCCACAATTACTGTGTTTATTTTCTTGGGAAGGAGGAAGGTGCTGTTGGTGGGAAGGAGGAAAAAACTTCAATGAATACAACTAATGGGCATCAAACTACGAAGTTAAACATTTTACAGTCCCTCAGAGAATACCGCAGGCGGGAATTCAAGCCAAATCATAAGGTACACCAAGACAAAATGGACAATGGCGAGTCCTATAATTTAGAGTTCTGTTTAAAGGAAAACAGGGGTGAAAATAGCCCTGTATACAGCATGTGAATGTATTTTTTATCATTAAGTGTATATTTTGATGTTGAAATACTGCAGCTATTAGAGGCAACTTTTCTTTTTGATTGGTAGATGCTGCAAAACCTGGTTGAAATGGGGTTTGAAGAAAAAGATGTTTTAGATGCATTGCGTATCAGCAGAAACAATCAAAATGATGCAGTAAGTTATTCTTTAAACATATTTTGAATTCCTGGGTTTGATATAGACCTACATAGTTGTACCCTGACATGAACCGACTTAAATGAAGGTGTAATTGTTATGTATATATCTCAGTGTGATTGGTTGTTGGGTGACAGAAAAACACAACCTCAGGACCTAGACGATGGACTGGATACAAATGGTGCTGTTTATAAAGCCATCATGGCAAACCCACAGGTGCAATTAGGTCTCAACAACCCAAGATGTTTATTAGGTAAGTCATACTCTTATTTCAAATCAAATTAGTTGTGTCATTTCAAACTTTTTAAAACAGGAAATACGATAAAGTTTCATTTTAATTTGGCATGCAATATTCAGAAAGCGTTCTGTTGTTTCAAGAATTTGAGATTTATTTTTTTCCCCCTCCATTTTCAGCATTCTTACAGATGCTTGACAGTCCGCTTGCTGCACAGCAGTGGTTGTCGGACCCAGACACTGGCCCACTTTTAGTGCAGGTGTCCAGAATTTATCATGCAGAAAAGCATGCAGAGATGTAACTGAAAGTTCATTTGTGTCGAATGTGAAAATGCAACAGTAAATGTACAGTATGATAATACTCTTCATCTGTGATAATGTTTCTTAAAAAAGATTGATTTTAACTTTGTGCTATGTGCTAGATGTTGTGAATGTTTCTTAACCATTTCAATGTGAAATTTGCTATGCAGTATTGCAATAAATTATTCATCCTTAGAATAGTTATTTTCATTGATTTTCATAGACTGAAAATTGGTAGAACGTGAGTTTACAGTTTGTTATTATGGGACTTGATTAGAATGTTTTAGAATCTTTGAAATTTCAAGATGTTTTTGGCTCCCAAAATTGTTGAGTACAAAAAGGATAATAAGCGCACTCGGTAGGCATTTTCTCCTATATAAATATTGTTTCCTTGAATACGAAATTTTACCAATATCTTGTTATACAATCTCTCTTCTTCTTTTTCTTGGAATGAAAAATTTTGTGTAGTATGTATAAGGAAGACAAATTGCATATAATTTTGTGTACTTTAGAAACATGAAATGAATTGAACATATTTTTATTGATAGTTTTACATACATTTAAAAGTTTTAACGGACGTTGCTTCCCTTGTTTTAACACAGAGTGTGCTCTACAGTATCAGGAATAGAAGATTTATTGAAAATTCTAACCAACATTTTGGCAATCACTAATTTGAGGAATTTCAAGTAGAATATCCTGAAGCATTACTTCTTATATCAAGTGCTATGATTTATAGGTTAATAGGTACTGCATTGTTAATCATTTTGTATATTCTCTTCTGTTCTTACAAAGGTTCCCAACCTGTTTCTAAGTATAGTGAATTTCTAGCTCAGCAATTATTGTAAGACCTGTAACTGTTCTTGCAGCAAATAACTGAACATTTTCTATATCTACTTTTGTACACCCAGACCATATATTGAGTTGTGGTCTAAGATCAAAATGATGTATACAAATGGGATAGAATATCCCTTGAAACAGAAAATTTGAATTTTTTAAAGTAATCCAAGTTTTTTGTATGGAATGTGATCTGGACCCAGTTGACACCTGGTAGCAACAAGTAATTTTGTCCAGTGTGAAATGATAGGTTGATAGTGTACATGTATATGCGTTGGTTGCACATGTTTTCAGGCATATCTTATTGTGGTTTGGTTGTCAAAAATATTGATAAAAATTAATAATGAAGAATTGCTTATATACTATCTTATCTAAAGAAGACAATGACTAGTTAATATTTACATTGCACATACATTGTACTTTGTTACATCATGACCATACATTGCTTGTGAGAAAATCAAACAAGTGACAGATATAAACATGTATTATAAATGTAATCAGTGACTAAAATATTATTGTTCAATTATACTATTTTTTAAGTTATTCCTTAACTGGCAAATAATTACAATAAAAACAAAAGGCCCTAGGCCATATTGCTCACCCAAGTCACCTTGGACCATATCTTAAAGATTTTCCAAATATATTTGCATGTAAAACTTTGATCCCTGCTATGGCCCCAACCTACCCCCGGGGGCCATGATTTTTACAAAGTTGAATCTGCACTATGTCAAGAAGCTTTCATGTAAATGTAAACTTCTTAGGCCCAATGGTTCTTGAGAAGAATTTTAATGATTTTTTACTATATATTGGTATGTAAAACTTTGATCCCCTTTTGTGGCCCCACCCTACCCTAAAAGGAGGGGGGGGGCATGATTTAACAAACTTGAATCTACACTATGTTAGGAAGCTTTCTTGTAAATGTAAACTTTCCTGGCCCAGTGATTCTTGGGAAGAAGATTTTTAAAGGTTTTCCCTATATATCTGTATGTTAAACTTTGATCCCCTATTGTGACCCCATCCTACCCCAGGGGTCATGATTTTATCAAATTTGAATCTGCACTATGTCAGGAAGCTTTCATGAAAATTTCAGTTCCTCTGGCTCAGTGGTTCTTGAGGCGATTTTTAAATGGGTCCCACCCTATTTTTGCATTTTTGTTATTATCTCCCCTTTGAAAGGATCCTTTGTGCCAAGTTTGGTTGAAATTGGCCCAGTAGTTCTGGAGAAGAAGATGAAAATGTGAAAAGTTTACACTGAAGACGACAGACAACAGACAAATTTTGTTCAGGCCTGGAGGTTTTAAAACTTTTAACATATGCATACTCAAACCCAACCATGTTTATTTTGAGTACAACTCTGAGTACGCTTCCAAACATACTCGAAAAATCTTGAACATATATGTACAGTGGAGCCTCGGTAATCCGGACGCTTCACCTTCCGGACGATTTTTCTCGGGAACGGAATTTTTATACGTTATTTTGCATCACTTATCCGGAAATTCGCGTTCCGGATCCGGACGGTCACTTTTTACTAATCCGGACGGTAATTTTGTTTAGGGGAGGTCTGTGTCGGACAATTTTAGCAAGGCGTAAATTATAAAGAAAACAAGCCAAACTGTCTAATTGAAGCGATTACCTGTACCCTGTCAACACCTCCCTATAACTAGGTGGTGTGTTATGATGTCAATTAGATAGCACGTGCCGATCGAGACATTGTATTGCCAATTTTCGCACATAAGATCTTTATTGCGTGTAGTGTTGAATTTTGTATATAAATCTGTAGCATATTATTTTATACTCTTGGTCAATAGCCTAATAGTATTAATAAATTAAACATCATGCTGTAATGATAATTTTGTTAACTGCTAAATGTGCTACACATATCAGTTGTACTGATTCGTAAATTGATTATCGGCTTATGCAAATCTAAAGAGTGTAGATTATACTTCTAGATTCTGGATTTTATACTGTTGATTGGCTTGAAATATATATGTATGTTCATGCACACGTATACGTAGTAAGTTTTTAACGTTTACAATGTCACGCATGTAGAATGTACCTGTGTACGATTGATTCTTCTTACGATGTTGTAGAGCTTTATTGCTTTCAAATTTTTAAACTCTGGGTAGAAGTGAGAAAATTACCATTTTAAGGACAATGACAATTAAATTTTGTATGTACCCGTAATGTTAGTTTCACCCGAGTTTTGTTCCGTTATTATCGCATCATGAAAATAATAGGTGCGCGTAGCTAGATCAAAGCAGTAGTAGGTCTTGATATTACGAGCTTAAATGATTTGTGTTCTCCCGATATTGTCTTGGATAATTATAGAATAAGAAATATAAACTCTGGCAGATGGAATTTTAGCTAAAGAATGTTGTCAACTGACATGATAATCACGAAATTCTTATATCAACTTTGGACGATGAAGATTGTTTTAACAGACCGCCGAACCCGTGAATCGTGACAGATGGAAATTACCGGCCTCTTTAAGAAGTGAAAGTGTGATGAAATGTTTAAAGTGTAAATGATTATGTTAGTTACTAATGATTCATTTACTTATAGTTAAATAAAGTGCTTCATTATTTGTTTTAGTGCATACGGCACACATTTTTGTATATTTATTTGTAGGGCTCATATATATGTACAATATAAACACAGGCAAATGCACTGAACACGTATTAAATTTTAGTGTTTTGAAATACATGTACATGTTAACATCATCATAATTCATTTACTAATGCAAATTGTCAAATACATGCAATGATAGAATGTGTTTAATTCATTATGCATCAATAAAGTAGGCATATATTGGTTACTTATGTAAAGATAGAAAATATGCGATTCAATTATCCGGACGCTTCATTTATCCGGACGATTTTGCTGGGAACCAAAGTGTCCGGATTAACGAGGCTCCACTGTACTCCATTTGAGTATGAGAATAATTTTATACAAGTTTTATAATCTTCACATTGGAGTATGAGTACGATTTGAGTTTGAGTATGAAAACGTGCTCAGAAAAGTTTTATAACCTTCAGGCCAGAAAAGCTCACTTGAGACTTCGGCTCAGGTGAGCTAAAAAGTAAATTCTAACTCTTCTCTATATGGCAACATCATTTGAGGACCCACATTTGGTCTAGTACCCGATGCTTGCACTCGAGTACTAGGCTAGGACCGCAATGTGCTGCGCGCCCTCTGTAATCAGGGAGAAATTCTAACTCAAATATATTGTATATTCCCAGAGCAAAAACAGAATATTTTAGAAGATCTTTCAGCATTTCAGGGAGCACAATGTTGAATGCCTTGAGTGAAAATATAAGAAACTCAACAAGTGTTATGTGTTTTAAGAGAAATTATCTTAGAGATTATCACCGACACCATACTTTTTAAGCTCCATTTTGTTCCTATTTATCTTACATTCATAATTATTTCTTAAGATTATATGTATTCTACTTCTTTAAATCTGTGTTTATATTACTAATAGTTGTCTGTATGTATGTTATATGCAGGAACATATTGAACACTAGCGTTATCGCTAAATATGTCATCCTGGATAAATAAAGTCTTTATCATTATATATTATAAATAACTCACACAGCAGTATGAAAAATGGGCAAGTTGTAAAAGCCGAATGGAGGTAGTGACACAAACAAAATTCGCAATATCTCCGCTAGTACTTTAAATATTTTCATTCGGTAAAGTTTCCGCATATCTATGACACAGGGGCTATTAGAATATATAATATTATTTGAAATAAATTAAGAACATATATTCATAAACCTTGTCGGAATGGGCCGAACTCGAAAAAATACTAATCTAAACTGAGGGAATGGACTTGTTTTACTGGCAATATCTCCTAAATTACTCAAAGTATTTTCATTCGGTAAAGTTTCCATCCATCTACAGATGTATATTGAAAATACATTATGTCTTCGAAAAACTTTTTCATTACTTCTGGAGATCAAGAAGACAAAAAAAATATTTGCATGATTATGATGAAAATTGTAATTGTCAATTGCATAAATGAACAAGCATGGAGTTTTGTAATGAATATTCCTAAAGTACATATAGGACTTTGGACCCTATGATAAATTTCCAAATGACATATTAGATGTTTATGCAGTAATGAGTTTTAAAATTTCATACACACGAATTATGAGTTTTGTAAATTTTGGTGCGTGGTCATATGTGTGGCCGCGCCCACGAGCTTCACGTTTAATTAACCGAAAGTTTTAAAAACTCAACTGGTATTTTGACCTTTGATTAATTAGCATGTTATTGAATCATTCCCTATGTAGTAGAACTCGCGAAAATGAAAATCTTAAAACCAATATCCAAACAGGCCGTCCCCTTCGTTTTGACAATGTTCCTTTTCCGGTATTTTAACATGCAGGTTTGGTTTTCATATACAAAGTAAGAGGTATTGGATGACTGTCCCCTATTCTGTAGTAGTATTGAATGTAAGGTTGAACTGAGGAACTGAACATATGTAAATGAGAGAGAGAGAGAGAGAGAGAGAGAGAGAGATCCCCGTTCTACCCCATGATTTAAGAATTTAAGAAAATAATGGAAGAAAAATAATTCTTTTGAAATTCTTCACTATCATTTGATGAACAAACTCCCAAAGCTGGTCTGTGTAACTGTATACTCGTATTTATATGTGGGCTATTCAATGTAATTTAAATATTCCCAAGATGAATGTGAATTATTCAGCAAAGGCTTGGGGGACATATCTAAAAGTTAAATGATGAGAAATTAAGTCGTATAAAAGATTGCTAGGGTTCAATATTTCCACATATACATGTTACAGAAGTGCATGCATGGATCAGGAAATTTTAGGGAATGGATGGGTTGCGATCCAAGTTTGTACCAGTTTCTGCCAAAGAAGTGAGAAGGGGTTGATGACCCCAAAACGGAGAGAAGGAAAATGAACATTAAAAAAAATAAGACCAAAAAAAAAAACAACCCAAAAAACAAAGGTTGCAACCCTCGTAACCCCCTGTAGACCCACCAAGTGTTGCGTTAACAACAGTATATAATTTGAGCATGGAGGTAGGAATATTTATGACAATCAACTCTGATTATTAGCACAACACATGAACATGAAGCTCAAGTGACGAAGTATTATATACACCCTTCCTATTGTTTGTTTTAAAAATGTGCAGTCTTTGAATGTCACTTGAAAATTTTTACATGAAAACTGATATCGGATGACATAAAATTACGGAAGCTTTACCTCGCCCTAAGTAGCTGCTTGAATTTTTATCCGAAATTGATCATTTGATAATAAGTCGTGCACGCGAGATGTTACATGTGCGCATGCTGGCCAATTAACAAGCCCAGTATGGGCCACATCGCTCACCTGGGTCACATTGGTCCATATTTTAGTTTCTCCCTATATATTCGCCTGTAAAACTTTGATCCTCTGTTGTGGTCCCATCCTATCCCTAGGGGCCATGATTTTTACGAACTTAAATTTATCTGCACTATGTCAGAAAGCTGCCATGTAAATTCGAACTTTTTTATCGGCCCAGTGGTTTTTGATAAGATTCTTCAAGATTTCCCCTATATATTCGCATGTAAAACTTTGATTCCCTATTGTGATCCTACCCTACCTCGGGGGCCATGCTTTTAAAAAACTTGAATCTGCACCGTGTCAGGAAGCTGTCATGTAAATCCTAACTTTTCTGACCCACTGGCCCTTAATTATACGAGGATTTGAAAAGATGTTTCCTATATATCAGGATGCTTCCATGTAAATTTGAACTTGTCTGGCCCATTGTTTCTTGAGAAGAACATTTTAAACGACTCCACCCTATTTAATTTTCATTTTGTGACTATCTTCCCTTTCAAGGGGGCATGGCCCTTCATTTGATCAAACTTGGATCCCCTGCACCCAAAGATGATTTGTACCAAGTTGACTGAAATTGGCCTGCTATTCTTCGGATTTTTTTTTTAAATTTGTCAGTGTATTTTTGATATTTTGCTACTATCTCCCCTTGGAGAAAGGCGTTGTCCCTCATTTGAACAAACCTGAATACCTTTCACCCATGGATGATTTATGCCAAGTTTGCATGTTTGTGGATCTGGAAAAGAGTTTACGCCAACGACATACAACGGAAAGTTTTGATCACATATATTCACTTAAAGCTGTATATGGTCCGAATTACAATATTTTTTTCCATCTCATAAAAACGCTATTAAATCATCGCACGTATGTAGTTATGAGACTCTACGACATATCATAAATTATTTCACCTGTTTTAACCCAAATAATTTGATTTTAAATCGATGTTTACAAATAACCGCGTCACTCTGCCATTTCAAGTGACAGTCACGTGATCAGTTCAAACTTTCAGATCATCGGTGGTCTTATCAATCTAATTAGATTGGTGGTCTTATCTGTGTAAAGCTGTGTATTTTGTTATAACAGTACCGTACCATAAGTTTAATAGAAATAAAAATATCAAATACCTCTTAGTAATTCATTGTTTTACGCTCTTTCAGCCTTAAAACTAGAGAGTTGCGTATGAGTTAATTAATACATCATGTTGGGATTCCCCTGACGTGCGTGGGTCTATTTATAGACGTCTATTATGGGATGATTTATATATGTAGCCACTATATTTACTTTCTAAATAATATTCGCACTGTTTTCTTTTACATGCAGATGTTTTCAAGCATGTAATTAAGGGAAAGTTAATAACTTTATAAAGTAATTAATCTGCTTTAAAGTAATTATGTACAAAAACAATATATGAACATCGGGTCATACAGCTTTAAGCCTTTGGTTCAGGTGAGCTGAGAGAGAGGGAGAGAGAGAGAGAGAGAGAGAGAGAGAGAGAGAGAGAGAATTTAAGATTCATCGGGATCGAGAAGCAGAATATTCAGAAATCGAGTCTCGTTTTCAGCCGTGGTTTTCATTGGATGATTTAATCGAAGAGTCGCGGTAACTTTGAAGACTTTCATATTCGAGATAAAGAAGAGGTAATTAATATGTTTTACGGTGCAGTGTGACCGTTGATGCGAGCGCAGCTTCATGTATGCACATGTGCTTTGATCAGGTTTAATTTAAACAATATCTATTTGCCAAATACTCATTACATGAATTTTGTCCCAGGGTTTTATATCAAAAATCATTAAAACACGTATACATGATAGTGATTGAAATATTTTCATGCTATATACATTTTATTTCTGCTGCCTTCACTGTGACTTGCTTAATTGATGCACGACTTGTTCTGAACTAAATGCTCTCAGCAGTAGACTGCCTCTACTTTCCTTTTTTCTACTCTAAATCTTTTCAAGTAGGGTCATTCTCAGATATTCAGCAACTTTTATGAACTGAAATTTTAATTTGTAAAGTTGAAGAATTAGCATATTTTCTTTCACAAAACCAATGTTCAGTCATTGCTTTTACAAGATTTGAAGCTGAAAAGATAGTTTGTGCTCATACTTTCAAGATATTTTGATTTATTTGGACCCTGTGGAAATGTTATGGACATTACTTCATATCCATGGACATCATTTATTTGTCAAAAAATTACCTATTAAAGTTGTTTGAAACATGTATAAAAATGAAAATGACCATCTCTATTATACTAATGTGTTTTGAAACAGATTTCTCACTAGTATCTGATTTGGTATCAAGTTAAATTTTGGTGTGGACGTTACTACGAATTTGGCAACTGTACATTTTTTTTATTCATTGCAAGATAAGGTTTAATACAGTTTATGTAAGTTATCTCTGAAAGTATTAAAAAATAAGAGATTTTGCATGGAGGAAGGCTTCTGAAGAATACCTATAAATGATTATTTACCTATATGTTAGTATGGACGTTATCAATTGACAGTTGACAATTTCATCGATGGTATCATCCACAACAATGTACACTAAGATAAAAAAGAAACAAAGATATACCTTACATAGCAACAGCCTCAAAAGGCACCTACACTTTATTCAATTTAATTCATTAACATTGATGCACTCACAAGGATAAATAACACAAACGTTTTTGGAAATAAATGAAAATGGGCACTGAACATATACATGCCCATGTACTTGTAAATAAAATGAATACATTTCACCATATGCAATCTTATTTTTGCCATTCATTAGAACTCCAAGTGTAAATGTTTTAGGCTAGCATAATTTTCTGTCAATTCATTTGTTATACAGAACAATGTTGTGGAGAAAAAATACATCACAATGCTCTTTTTTTTTTTTATTATTAAATAATTTTTTTAAATTTTCTATAAATTTCCACTTCTGTAGGCAAGATTCTGAAGGAAAAAAAACAACGTTCTTCAATATCTTGAATGTTAACTAATATCATTATCTCCATTATGTATTTAGATATGTAATTATACAGGCATATACACAAATGCTTCTATCATTATACAAGATGCTTTTTCGACACCGTTTTATATATCCGTGTCAAGTGTCACATCCACAACTTGACTTCAAATTAATTAATTTGATAATGTTTTATCTATGGAAAAGAATGGTTTGAACATTCACTATGAATTTTAGATAATTGATAACATTGTTTGCAACAATCTTGGGTAAGATTAATTTCATCGAACGGAAAATCATTAATGGACGTGATGAGCTTTAGTCAACTTCATTGTCAAAAGTGTAATGTCCAAACACGGAACTGTGTACAGCTGGTGTAGGTATCGCTGTCTGAAATTATTTCATAATTTGTAAATAAAAGTATGTGACATCATCCAATTATTCTTTCAATAACAATGTCATAACAAGAAATTATAGAAATATGGTTGCATGTTAGAAAATTTTTCCCGTTATGGACGTTACCATGTACAACAACATTGACCGAATTCGACCTACCTCCATCTTGAAACAATTTCTGTTTATTGTGGACTAGAACTGCTGACGCTGAACACAGGGCGAGTCTATTCTTCAAAACCGCACGGATGTAACAAGTGTATGTGATTCAGATTCGCTCCATTGGCTAATCGCACGGACGTTACTTTGTGACCGAAACTTCGTCTGTTATATTTGAAGTTGAAAATTTCCGTAACTGTAAGATATACAGTTGTTGAAATAGCTTAGTTGTGTAAAGATAACCTATTTAATGTATTTGACAATGAAAAGAAGCGATGTTTGTCTTTATTGACAAATAAGATCGGTGCGTATATTGTGATGTACGTTTGACAGATTGCATAACGTCCACATGCCAAACTTTAAAGCTTCAAAAATCAAGTTCACTGTGGTTTTTTCGCTTTAATATTGACACCAGTTTCTTTATTAATCAATACTGATTACATTTTAACTGGTCAATCGCTCAGTATATTAACTAAATCTGAGAAAACAAATTAAACAATGCCCTACTCTGAAATCTAAAAAAAAATGGCGCCCTCAAAACTACCAGATTTCTGACAATTTTATTTACTTTTTCCCTCTACACTGTATCTAATCCTGATGAAACTATTTCCTCTATCTCCTGAAATATAAATGAATAAAATGAAGACAACAACAATTGTATTTTACTTCTTTATCTTTTTATAAAAACCCTTTGTTCTGTTACCGTACATAGTTGCTGAATATCTGAGAATGACCCAGTAACTAATATTGTATGATAAAAATGCCCAAACTTTTTAAGTTTGTAAAACTGTTTAAACAGCTCTGCCTTTGAACATAAAATATGCATTTCAATATAATGATAATTTAAAATTAAATTGATAAATTCAACTATTGGGCATGTATATGAGTGGACACCCCACCCACCACCACCATGCCCACATATCTAATTTAAAAAAAAAATGAAATTCATATGATAATCCCCTTGTAAGTTGTAGCAATGGTATGTTCTAAAAGAGAAAATTAGAATAATTTTCATAATATATACATAATCCTAGTTGTAACACAATGATAAAATATTTCAGTATTCACATATTTAATTATTGAATAAAATTGCAACATATTTAAGCCCCTCTCCACTGTTGTGAAGATACATTGATCATTAATTAAGATTAATTCACAAAACTAGAATTAATTAATGATTTTTAGTCGTTAATACAGTCTTCATTTAAAACTTGCTGGCCAGTCGGACCAGTGAACTGTCTGAATTTACTGACCCACAGTGAAATTTACTGGCCCCCCCAAATTTTTTATTTTACAACATGTTTATCACATACATTATGGAATGCATTGTAAAACTGTACAATTAATTTACTGAAACTATGCTTATTACTCATATTCATATCCACCCTAAGGCATCCTTTCTGTCGATACCAGAAAAACAACACCGTACATAGTATTTTCTCTCTTTCTTCACCCGCAAACAACAAATTCACGTATTTTTCACAAACATGAAAACAGCCCGAGTGCACCTTAGGAAGTAGCCTTCTCTACCAACATCAAATGTAAACGATTGATTAATTCTATAAACTATAGAAATTGCATAAAATCAGAGATAACTGCAATTGACGAAGTTCATTTTAATTTGACAATGCAATAAAGCAGCAGTTACCGGTGTGCAGTGCGATACAGAACGCGGTCATTTTTGTTGTTTCAATAAGTTGTTCGTTGAATATTCACGTGATCAACGTACAAGTTATCTTGACAATTACAATTATAGACATAGTTATCGTTCTTTACTTTAAAACGATGTCAAAACACTTTTTGCGCTATTATTGATTCATTTTTATTTTGATGGTAATTTAACTAAATAAGACGTTTAAAATATCTAAATCCAACATTATATTCAATGTGACTTACAAAAAGTCTACAAGCCTATCGGACTTCCTGATTTTTTAATTTCACTGACCCGACCCTAAAATTCACTGGCCTCAGTCTTCGGACCACTGAGTTTTCGTGAAGACTGTTAATAGCAAGTGGCATGGTTGGTTATCATTGGGGGGGGGGGGGGAGGCTTGTGGTTTGCATTACCGGGCATGTTAAAAGGAAATGGATTCAAGGACTCATTGTTTTTACTCGTGAAAAATTAACCCCCCAAAAACCTGAGATTTTAATTTTTTTTCCAATCCCACCGAATTCCATCGATTTTTTGTAATTTATTAAATAGCAATACTTCAGTACCTGTGCTCCCTCACATATTTTAACAATTTAATTTAGTCTCCCTTTTTCCTTGTTAGAATAATATATTCCTATTGAGAATTTAGTATTTTAATCAGATTTGTGGTTTGCAGTTGATTTGATACCATATTACGCATGCGTAATGTTTACGTATATTCAATATTGTCCCGGTAGTATGACTAATAACAAGTATGTATTTAGATCCGCCACTTTCAGTCTTATTATGACGTACGTCAAAACATAGACATGACGGTCACACATCATCTTAGTCTGCCTTTCATAAACATTGCAATTCATTAAAGATTTCGTCTAATGCTGCACTGAATTTTGGAGCCAGGAGGCCACAAGATTAGGATGATAATCCATGTAAGTTCACAATCATATTCGAAGGTGTGACTTTGCGAGATCTCAGCCAATTTTGACAAGGGACTTCTGGGATTGGCGTCAAAAATTTTTCCTTGTTAGAGGTTTAAATTTAGCTCGCATTATTTCCCACGCTCTAGTCATTAGAGCTCGCTAGAACCTTCAGTTAGCAAAATATTTATCCAAATTAATTGTTTTCTTTATGACATTTCACGTATTGACCTTGTTATAATGTTCCTATATTAATACTCATATTATTACAAGTTTGTATAGTATTTCTAGTGATGGGCAATTGGGAAAATAAAATTAATCGATGATCGGATTAATCGGTTGTACCTTTTCGATTGATTAATTGATAAATAATCGAATTTTAATGATTTCAAATTTATGGCATAAATATATTAAATTTACTTTATGTTTTACCCTAGATATTAAGTTATTTAGAACAAAATCATTAGATTGATTGTATCTTGTTTAACGTCTCTCTTGAGAATTTTTCACTCATATGGAGGCGTCCAAAATCATAATTAGATATATTTGAAGTTAATAATCCCATACTTTCAATTTTATTTTTCCGGGATAGGGATAGATCTCTCGACTTTTGTTATTCTTATGGGATCCGGGTTAGAATAGAGCCTCATTACCCCTTGTTTGTTGTAAGAGGCAAAATCCGAGGCCCCGTGTCACAACAGGTGTGGCACGATAAAGATCCCTCCCTGTTCAAAGACTATAAGTGCCGAGCATAGGCCTAAGTTTTGCAGGCCTTTACCGGCAATGGTGACGTTTCCATTAGGGCTGAAACAATTAATCGCAGTTCACTCGAACTGCGATTCACGGCATTCGGTTCAACATCTTCAAATTTCGATTCAGTTCATGTTTACATTTTTTCCTGGAAATAAAGAATTCAACACGGATTTGGTTTTTTACCTTACAATTTATTACAACAAAAATGGCGGACGCTAACTCGGGAATCGTGATTAAAAACTCTCCGGCAAATCTAAGGTCTCCTGTATGGAAGCATTTTGGTTTTAAAGAGAACGGAACTGCGGCTGTATGTAGAATTTGTTTCACAGAAATAAATTACCAGTGCTCTTGGATATTTTATAGCATGTGATATAATAAAGACCATATTCCGTTGTTGAAAACGATGATTTTCAGGGGGAAAATGAAATAAAAACATGAAAGTTGTGTATTTTTTATTGTTTATTAGAGTTTTTGACAACTATTGAATTGAATCGAAAATAATCGAATTGTGGTCTAAGAATCGAAAATTGAACCGAACCGTTAGGTACCTGAATCGTTTCAGCCCTAGTCTCCATGTGTGTGAAAGATTCTCAAGAGAAACATTAAACAATATTCAATCTTATCGGACGATTCAGCTTCGTCAGCCATTTTTGATTTTAGATAAGTCGCGGCAGGAATATTCGTATTATCAACCAAACAAATTTTTTTTTAAAAATACCGACGTCGGCGATTTTCAAAATGACAATCGATTATTCACATCGTCTCAGTTATAGCGACCGAAAATCGAAAGTCGGCGACAATCGGTACATCACTAAGTATTTCTAGAGTTGAATTTAACATTGTGATTGATAATGTTGATTAGATCAAATTCGGATTTTAACTTTGATATGTTTGTTTTTTTTAAATCTGCAAAGCGACCTCCCGATATGCACAAATCATGAATGTCAGAAAAATGTTTAATTTATTATGTCAAGACGAGGCTAAAATTCGCCATTGTATGAGATTGTAGTGACATGATTATGATAGCTTGAATTTAGAAAGAAAAATCAAGTATTTTAGCTTCCTACAGCATTTAATCTGAATATGTTGATTTATCTGTAACTAAGAAGGTATCAAATACAGAGAATGCTGTGAGTAATGACATTATCTCTCTGAATGATATGTGGTGACTTATTTTTCAAAAAGGTCCTCTGGTTTTCAAATTGGGAAAAATTGTCAACATTTTGATCAAATTGGGAAAACCCTGACATTATTGTAAACATGCTAAATATATTATATCAAACAGATCAAACACAAATTAATGTCATTCTTCTTTTATTATACATTTATATATGACTCATTATTTGTTTTACATGATTTTATCCCCAAGGGTACTAAAACTGTGTATATATCATGCAAATCAATTATTTTCCTATTGATTATGGTATTTTCCTGTTTATTATAATTTTGTTCAATAAAATAAATAAAATTATTGTTGTGACTTGAATTGTCTTAATTTAATTAACACTGGAAGTTCAATTTCATCCCTTTCTGGAAGCCATTTTTTTGGGACATGGTTAGTGTCACAAACTTTCAACAAAAATCTCCCTTTTATGTCCCAAGTTGTGTCATAATTGTCTGTGATTTTTAAAATATTGGTATTGTGTCTTAAAAAATCATATTTTCAAAAAATTAAATTTTCTTCCGTATTACACGAAATTATCGACTTTAGTAAATGGCTTATTTGACGTGCGAGTCTGTCAATGCCGGCATACAACTTTCACACCTAATTTCTATTCATTAAACCCTCCTTAAGCCGTATTTTGCTTGTAACATTTCGAAAACAACTTGTTTTCTTTATATATGTACAACGGTATGATTATCCAAGGTCTAATTCGAGTATTTTCTCGTTTTGAAAAAGTATATACTAATTATCTGTCCGATTTTCGTGTTACGTGAAATCTACTTTCATTATGCAAATGACATAGAAATGCTATAAATATTCGGGGAAATCCAGTTGCTCAAGCGCAGTCGGTATATCCGGGTCTCTTTTTAACTTAAATACGTCAGACTCTTCATCGACAACAATTTCAAGATCAGCACGAAATATGACTGTCCTAAGAGTTACGTGATGTTACGTGAAGAGATGAGTTACGTGAAAACAGAAAAAAAGTTGGATTTATTTCTGAACAAGTGATTACAAATTCAAAATGACAACATTATACATAAATGTGAGGTCCATGGTAATTAAAAAGAGCAGATTTTTTGTTGGCCAATCAATGGATTTGACTGTTCCCAGAATATATCAAAATTGACAGACATGCTAAAAATAGACACGTAACAATTACAGACATCAAAAACTTAAAGTGGAAAAATACGACTTCAGCGTTTTGAACCGCACAAAATTGTACCGATCATTGCTTTAACTATGAAAATAGAATGTTAAAATTATTGTTTTGTTCTCATATCTGACGGAATCCCATTGTTTTTATATAGATTTTGTGCATCACGTAACAGTTCCAGACATTTCACGCAACTAAATGTTTTTTATCAACACAAAACATTCCCTGTCGCTATATAACTTTATGTGCATTGGTGTTCAAGCACCGATGTTTTACAACATTGTTTGGGTGTTTGTTGTTGGTGGGGGTGTCTATTTTATTGCCCCTCAATTTATTTTACTATACTTTTGTCAATATTAAAAGCACAAGAAAAAAATTACAGGGGGGGGGGGGGGGTGTTGCAGGATAGTTTTTTAAATATAAACCATAGAGAATCTAATGGATGCTCCCTTATTCAATATTATTTCTAAACATTTTTTCCCTTTAAGCCCATAAACAGTGACCAGAATGGTATACATATAAAATGTCAAACATAAAGATTCTATATCATTGTAAATGTGGATCATGTACAATGTAACCCTCAAATGAGTACTGCTTTTTCAGATTTTGTTACTCTTGTCCCAATCACTGGAATTATTTCAATCAAAATGTCCAGGATATACATGACTAATGTGTTAGAAAGTGCCCAATTTCAAAAACACTTGTTTCCAGCTCCTTAAATTAGAGATCTTACTATCTGTGCTTGTTAATATTTTGTGTTTTGTATATTTTTGGTTTTCTGTATATGTTTCTCAGGTTATTCATACCTGTATCTTGGATATGAGTTAACTGTATCATGCCTCCTTCATATCCTTGGTACTTCTTTATTACATATCTTAGACTTTTAAAATTCTTTAAACATAATGTGAGATTGCCTTACAAAAAAAAAAAAAAGAAGAAAAGACAATAAACATGATAAACGTCTGTCTTGTTACGTGATTATATTTCTGATTACTTTGCTTTTTTCCATTTATACCAAATATCTACCACTCACCATGTAGTTTCAAAGATAGATATGGTTTAGCAGCTGTTGTCAAGAATGAAACTATAGCCATCATGTACAACATTTTGACACTATTTTGAAACTGACAAAAATATACTGCTAGTGTCTGCATTTAAGACTATGTTTAACAAGTACGATTACCAAATAAATATAGAAAGTTTAAATACCATTGGATATGTCATAAAAAAGAACACTATTATTTGTCATTATAAAGTATGATACGTGTGAAATAAGTTTCTTGGTTCTTTGTATTAGTTAAAAATTCTTTCTTATGTCTGTCCTGTTACGTGAGTTTTTCGGTACATACAACATGCAAAAAATGGCCTCTAAAATTAAAAATAAAAGTTAAACTATCTTTGCATCATTTTTTCTTGAAAATATAGGTATCATTGATTATAAAACAAGCAATTATAATGCTATAAAGCAAAGTTTAATTTTCACACTGTATGTCCCACCTTCTAAGACGTAAAGCAAATAATCAGTCATATGTAACTTTCTTTTCTTTTAGCATGTTAAGCTCTTAAAATTTTTGACTATTCTTTCTAAATCATATAGAATTGATGCGTCTTTGTCATGTCGTACATAAGCTATTCATATTGAACTTATTTTTTTACAAATACGTTTTTCGACTGTTTTTATTATTAGGGAAAAGTATAAGTTAAATTGGGGGGAAATTGATAGTTTTTTGGAGGGGAAAGGGTCGATATTCGAATCTGAAATGGGTATTTAAAACAAGTCGCAGAGTGAATATTTTCTGTCAAAGTTGCAATACATACTTTCATCTCCATTTTCTCATCCGTGACAGAGGTTTGACTGCCAGAACACCTTTTTTGTTGTTGATTTTTCAGAGTTGTCTACTTGCATGGATTTTTATTCAAAATACACTCTACATATTGATGTTGAAAATCCACCATTTCCCTAACTCGTGGCCAATTACTGTATGTATAAAGTATAAATTTATGAAATCACTTGCTTGTTTTGATAACTATTAAATTAGGGATGTTTTATTGTCATAGGTTAACTGACAACAGGAAGCTGTTCCCATTATGTCAGGGGGGAAGGTAATCCCAGTAAGGGTTGCTGTACGTGCCCGTCCACTCATATCAAAAGAGGCGAATGAAGGGTGCCAGATTTGTGTCAGCGTCACACCTGGTGAGCCACAGATCATCTTAGGAAAGGATAAAGCCTTTACATATGATTATGTCTTCAATCCCGCACAGAGTCAGCCATATGTATACCAAGAATCGGTTTTCCCATTAATTAAACACATTTTTAAAGGTACGTATATTTTATACATATGTAGTATTATTTTATATATTTAAAATAAAAGATGTGGCAATAAAATAACAAAAAATTCATATTCAAGGTCTTGCATTATATCAAAAAATATAATGTAATATATATATAAATGAAATACTGGTCTATGGTATTGGAAAAAGAGTTTTAAAAGTTTCCAAGTTTTTAAACAATTAGTAGGGTTGTCACTAACTGAAAAATCTGCGTAGACGCAGAAAATTAATTTGGGACACAAGTTTGTCTGATATAGCGAGTCTCACGGACGAGTTACAGACTCCGAGTAAAAACCATAATTTTACTTGGAAGCCCTGATATTGTATATTAAAGCTCATAGTAGGAAAAAATGTTACGCTCTATTGAACCAAGACAATACCACAGAGTTCACAATGTCCCAATCTGACTTGTGTGTTTAAGCATCAGTCAATTAGGTGTGAATTAGAATATTATAGTAAAAAGATGATTAGATAAGATGCAAAATTAAGAACATTTTGCCACTGGCAGTTATTTATTTTTATTTCTTATCTAATTATTTATTTATATTTTACAAATCAGGATCTATATTTGATAGGGCTGCAGCGAGTACCCGAAATAACCGAAAACCGCGGGTCTGGTTCGGTTCCATTTTTCCGTATTTTGGTTCGGGTTTGGTTTTTAAAATAGAGTCATTATGTCATCAAAATCCTCAAAGGTGGCTGTATTCATTGTGGACAAAACTGTAAATAATGACTGCATGTAAGATATGTCGGATGCATTGAAAATACGCCACAGGAGCTACATCGTCAATGACAAAACATTGAAAGCATGGATGGAAAAGAGTAGAAGTGACAATGCTGTTTCTAGTACCATGGATGTCGAGTCTAAACCTCAGTCCACGTCCCCGAGTAATTATTGTGACTAAATACATTATAAATGTTTTTGATTTTAACTGTATATTAGATTCTTAAAATAGTTATATAGACCCGAACCGAAATACCCGAACCCGAATTGAAATTTTTTTTAGAACCGACCAGACCCGAAAATTTTTTGAACTGTGACAGCCCTTTGGAGAACTCAATTTAGTAAATTAGTTTCTACTCATTATCTCAGTCATAGCATAGACATTTTGAATTGAAATTTGAAATATAGATATGTCAGGGGTGTGCAATTAGGACCACTCACTGTTACTGGGGGGGGGGGGGGGGGGGGGGGGGGGGGGAATAGTGATATATTGCATAGAGGTAGTCTGTGGGCTGGTGAAAATTTGCCGGTTGTACTAAAAGATGTTTTGAGAAAAAACATTGTCCTGTCATGTTTTGTTTATATTTTTTCTCCCCTTCATTTGTTAAATTTAATAAATATATATTATTACTACAGTAACCAGAGTTGTCAACATTTTTAGATCACTGTCAGACATTTGTTCTGACTGATTTAAAGGTTCTGTCAGACCAGACAAAGTTTTGTCAGACCAGATACATTTACCTTGACCTTGTATTGCATAGAAAGAACGAAGAAGAAAAAACTGCACCAAAATTCCTTTTATTGTTTTAACATCAATGCATCTCTCACTCATATCCAGCCAAATACGGTCAGTTTTCCAACCATCTTGGAACTCATGAACACCACGAAAACCTTCATAATTTTTTAAGTGGTCCAGGTTCAGCATTCCCCCTTTTTTATACGCCCGTCGAAGACGGGACGTATTATGGTATGGCGTCGTCCGTCTGTCCGGACCTTGTGGGCAGGATACAGACCGAACCATAAGCCCTAGGGCTTTACAACTTGGTACATTTGATCACCATGATGAGAGGAAGGTGCCTATTGTTTTTCAAGGTCAAAGTATCACTTATTAGGAAAACCTTGTGGGCAGGAACCAAACCATAAGCTCCTGGATATTATAACTTGGTATATTTGATCACCATGATGAGAGGAAGATGTCTATTTTTTTTTCAAGGTCAAAGGTCATAGGTTTACTTAGTAGGAAAACCTTGTAGGTATACAGACCGAACCGTTGGGGCTAGGAGTGTCAAATTTAATACGCATATACCTTATTCCAAGTGGAGGAAGCCTATTGTTTCTCAAAGTCAAAGGTCAAGGTGGTTGTAGCAGGATACAAACAAAACTGTTGTGGCTAGGAATGCCAATACTTTTCTTTTTCAAGTTTCTTCTATAACTTGGACAAAGAAATTGTGCACGGAACATGTGAAGTTTACTATTCTGACCACAAGATGATTTGGCTTGGTTACTAATCTGGTATAGTAAGTTTATAGACTTGTGTTTTAAATATTACATTTCAGTATACTGTACCTGTACTTATACTTTAACACTAACTGTTTCCAGCAAAGGTGTGTAGTATATTAGCATATTTATGAAGTAGTGCATTCTAAGGCTATATCCCTATTTATATCTTGATATCCATTTCTACAAGCATAATAATGAATTATCTCACAGAGGACAGTGCTAACTTCACTAAAATATGAATCCCACTAAAATATGTTTTCCTTGAGCAAAATCTACGGGCGTATTATGCCACGTTGGAGTTGCTCTTGTTCATTTTATGCAACTATGGCATGTGCTTTAATATCCCAATCACTGCTTAAACCACATTTACCATCACTTCATTTAGTAAAACAGCTGTGACATTCAAGTTCTCCTTTTTTTATTCGCTCAAAATTGCTATTTGCCAAAGGAATATTTCACATTATGCACCTAAAGTAGAAAATGAGTGAGAGACAATTTTGAATGTATTCTTGCAGGATATAATGCTACAGTGTTGGCCTATGGACAGACAGGAAGTGGAAAGACCTTCACCATGGGAGGATGCTATGAAGCTTCACTGAGCGAGGACGAGACTGAGATGGGAATTATACCAAGAGTAATAAGAGAACTCTTTAACGGTATTGCAGACAGGCCAGAGTCTGACTTTGCAGTGAAAGTTTCTTATTTAGAGGTGAGCTTTTCACATCACTAAAGTCACTTAGGTAAACTTTTCCTATTGGTCTGCATCTGTCATGAGTTAACAATTAAAAATTTATAACTTCTTGATAATTACTATTTCAATTCTTTTCAATTTTTTTATGAAGCATCTTTGGGATAAGAGGGGGCATAAATTGTAAATTTCAAGACTCCTGCACTCCTGGGGCCTTAGGGACATGGCAAAAACAGTCCCAAATTGACCATACAATTTATGGACTCCTGCACCCCTGAGGCCTTAAGGACATGGCAAAAACAGTCCCAAATTGACCAATTTAAAAAAAATCTACTCTACTACCGCACGTGTAAGAAAAAGTAAATGCATAGTGATGTAGAGCAGGAAGGCCTCTAACAAATTTGTAAATTTCATGATCCCAGGGTTAGGGTTTCCGACCTCATCGTGGGGCCAAACTTACTATATATAGTGTTTATGTGTAATACACTTAAATATCATCTTCTTTAGTGTTATTGATATTAAATTAAAATTAAATGGATATTTAGAAAGAGCAGGTAGTCCTTTACCAAAATTGTAAATTTGATGATCCCCGGGGTAGGATTTCTGATCCCAGGGTCATAGGATATGGTATTTATGTGTAAGTTTGCTGATACTGTATAAAATCTAAATGCATACTTAAGAATAGCTGAAAAGGATGTGCAAAAAATGGTGAATTTCACAACCCAGAGTTTTGGGTCCAAATACGTCATATATCTTTTAATGTTAAATGCACATATTTTTATGTAAAACCGTTCGTCAGTGTATGCATTTGTAAGGGCAGTGAAGTTTTAAAAACACATCTTGAACATAAGAATTTAGCTGAGATATTCAGAACAGGAAATATTTTCTAGATTTCATACCTCTTGGTAGTAGTGATACTTTTCACTAGTACTTAGGTGACCGATAAGGCCTGTGGGTCTCTTGTTGAAATATTCACAAAGATCTTTTAAAATATTTTATTTTTTTATTTTAATCAGACACATATTAACACATTGCCGCAAGTGTACACTAGAGGTGTGCAGTATTACCGGTGTACTGGTATCGGTATGTACCGTGGTACATGAGGCTGAATACCGGTATATTCAAGTCTGATAACTCAACAAAAAAATATGAATTTGAAACAAAGTTAAAATATCAAGAAAAAACAATTACAGAAATCTGCACGCAGTGAATCACTTTCTTTACATCGTTCCTTCGTTGTGATGTAATGAAGGTAAGTCTAATAACTGTACACAATCGATAAAACATACGAAGTATAAAACGCGATAATTTGATTATTAATGATATGAAAACAAATCAAAATTAAAAAAGAAAAGAAAATATTTCATTAAGTAAACATTTTAACTTATAAGGTAGATTATCAAAATTGTTTTTATGTTGTTTGTTTATGCGGGTCGAATAACATAACCCCGAGTAAAGAATATAAAATGGCAGATGCAGACTTGTGCGTCCGAAATCACCGTTCTTTGTGCGAGTACAAATTCCTGTCGATTCTGAACGCCGGGTTTGAGGTACAAGAATTTAGGAATTGTGGTCGAAGAACAAGGAACACGTTTGTGTGCACAATGTCTCATTATTCTCTTTAGAGAAGTGGACAGGCGTATCCTATATGTAGAAGTTCTCATCATTCGCAACTCTAAGAACTTCTAGACTTTGAGATTGTGTCAAATAAATTCCAAAGGTTTTTTTATTATGCAAATACCGCAGTACATTTATTTTCTCAACTCTAGTGTACACCCCTTGTCCGTTTTTTAGCTCAAGTGAGCTTTTCTGATCACCCGTATTCCGGCGTCCGTCCGTCTGTAAACTTTTCACATTTTCAACTTCTTCTCAATAACCACTGGGCCAATTTCAACCAAAGTTGGCACAAAACATCCTTAGGTAAAGGGAATTCTAAATTGTTAAAATAAAGGGCCAGGCCACCTTCCAAGGGGAGATAATCAAGAAAAGGTAAAAATAGGGTAGGGTCATTAAAAAATCTTCTCAAGAACCACTGGGCCAGAAAAGATGAAATTTATAGATAAGCTTTATTAGGTAGTGCAGATTCTAAATTGTTAAAATCATGGCCCCCGGGGGTCGGATGGGGCCACAATAGGGGATCAAAGTTTTACATACAAATATATAGGGAAAATCTTTAAAAATCTTCTTCTCAAGAACCACTGAGCCAGAAAAGCTGAGATTTATATGAAAGCTTCCTGATATAGTGCAGATTCTAAATTGTTAAAATCATGGCCCCCGGGGATCGGATGGGGCCACAATAGGGGGTCAAAGTTTTACATACAAATATATAGGAAAAATCTTTAAAAAAAATTTCTTCCCAAGAACCCCTGAGCCAGAAAAGCTGAGATTTATATGAAAGCTTCCTGATATAGTACAGATTCTAAATTGTTAAAATCATGGCCCCCGGGGGTCGGATGGGGCCACAATAGGGGGTCAAAGTTTTACATACAAATATATAGGAAAAATCTTTAAATATCTTCTTCCCAGAACCACTAAGCCAGAAAAGCTGAGATTTATATGAAAGCTTTCTGATATAGTGCAGATTCAGGTTTGTTAAAATCATGCCCCCCTGGGGTAGGATGGGGCCAAAATAGGGGATCAAAGTTTTACATACAAATATATAGGGAAAATCTTTAAAAATCTTCTTCTCAAGAACCATTGGGCCAAAGAAGTTGACATTTACATGAAAGCTTTCTGACATAGTGTAGATTCAAGTTTACAAAAACCATGGCCTCCAGGGGTAGGTTTGGGGCCATAATAGGGACTACGGTTTTACATGCAAATAGATATGGAAAATCTTCTGATATGGACCAAGGTGACTCAGGTGAGTGATGTGGCCCATGGGCCTCTTGTTTATATCCCTACCTTGGCCTTTTTGATTTTCTAAAGCTACATGTATATATCTGACATTTGGTTTTTTGCAATTTATTCTTTGCTGTAATCTCTTTTCGTATATCGAATATCATGTAAAATAAGTATGATATAAGGAAAAGATCCAAGATATTCTGAATGAATAGTTCATCTTGTGTTCACTGTTCGTACACTGTTTTCTTACTGTGCATTCACTATTCAAATGGGAAAGTAGAACATTTCAGGGACTGTAAGTACTGACAGGAAGTATTATATTTTTTATCTGTATATATTAACAACAAATTAAGCAACTTTTGACTTCTATTGTATGTAATGAAATGATAGCAGGGTAGCAATGATGAAGTATTACTTACCAAATGTACAAGTCATTTAATATGTCATGAATATGTATTTCATTTACAGATTCATAATGAAGACATTAATGATTTACTCTGCCCACCTGCAAAGCAAGAGCCATTGTCCATCAGAGAAGATTTGAATGGAGAGATAAGGGTATATGAAATTCTGATAGGAGATGTTGTGATAAGTAGATTTGTTTGATTTGTTATGAGAGGATTGAACATGCATGCTATTTTATGTTACAGTTGCCAGGTTTGTCTGAAGTTGTTGTTCAGAGCTTTGAAGAGACCATGAACTGTCTTCAGAGTGGTTCAAGTGGACGAACAACAGGTTCTACAGCTATGAACACACATTCTAGCCGTTCTCATGCAATTTTCACTATTCACATTGAGCAAAAGAAAAAACAGGATATGTAAGTACAGAAACCACCTCGCTAACCAAAGTAATGGTCTACATTTACCCTTTGTTAAACTTCTGGATCAAGCCTAGCAAATTTTAGAGAAGCAAAGAAAATAATTTAGAAAGAATTAGCCAATCGGCAACTTGTGTTGCAGAATCATACAACCTAATTAAAATCGTTTTCATATACACGTTAGGCTAAAAGAAACACTGCAATGCATTTATGATTTCATGTTACATTATGTAGAAGTGATGAAAAATGAAGTGTGAGGACTTTTGTGAAAAGGTTAACAAAATGGAGTAGCATTTCCAGAGGATGCCACTTTTTTGTCATGGATGATGGTTTATCAAAATGAAAAGATTTCTGAGATTTACAATCCCAGTGTGGTTCATATTTCTATTTTATGTTTGCCTCGTAGTCACGAGTGTTAAGATGGTTTCTCTCAGTGACAATGTAGCAGGTTTATATGATTGGCATTTTGGTTTCTATCTACCTCATAGTTCAAAGTATAAAAAATAAGTAAAGGTGTTCCATGTGTTAAGTGGAGGGTATATGTAGACTGAAAATGGTTTGTGAGGATGTTACAGAATGTTTAACTTCTTTTTTAGGTTACCTGAGTGACTCAGGTGACCTATTGCTATCCGTCGTAGTCCGTCGCCGTGCATAAACTTCTTATTTTTAACTTCTTCTCCAAGACCTCTAGACTCAACTAAACTTGCCACAAAGCAACTTTGTTATTAAAAAATGGCACAGAGTTCTGTGATTGCAAACTAAATATGTTTTAAGAAGTTTAATTGAATAGGTAAGAAGAGATGCATATGTTTTATTCATGGGATGATATTTTGATATTTATCAGAGCATCTGTATTATTCCTTCTTGTCAATCTTTCATACGTGTGTACTTGCTATATATATGCAGATTGGCACATGATTCTCAGGTGACTGTTAAGGCCATGGGCCTATTTTTTTATAATTAGGTTTAACAGTGAAAATATTTTGTCAATGATTTTCATTTTGCTTATGCTTTATATCTGAATTTTAGTTTGTTGTACTGATAAATTAGATTTTGAATATGTGAAAATGCATCACTCAAAAACTTGCATATATTCTGAAAAATTGTATTGCAGGGATGATGTTTGTAAGTGTAAGTTTCAGTTAGTTGATCTGGCTGGTTCAGAGAGAGCCAAGAGGACTCAGGCGGTAGGGGAGAGGTTTAAGGAAGGCGTCAACATAAACAAAGGGTTATTGTCACTAGGTAATGTCATCAGTGCGCTTGGGGAAGAGAATCAGGCCAGAAATCACATCCCATACAGAGACAGCAAACTAACTAGGCTACTGCAAGGTACACGTTTCGTACCAAAGAGTCATTGTTTTCGTTTTACTGCACCTACAGTGTAAGAAATTTGTTGATATTATTCAACATTTAGGTAAATGTATGTCAGTTCTGATCTTTCTTCATAGACTCTTTGGGTGGAAACAGTTATACTCTGATGATTGCGTGTGTAAGTCCAGCAGATTCAAACATGGAGGAGACCCTGAACACTCTGAGATACGCCGACAGAGCCAGGAAAATAAAAAACAAACCCATCATCAACAGAGACCCTCAGGCGGCGGAGATCTATCGTTTGAAACAACTGGTGGGTGTGCTTGAAATTCATATCTACATGTAGTTATACATGTATGTTCATGTGATTTGAATATGAACATGGGGGAAAGAACTGTAATGAAAATTAACAAACGGATACTGCATTTTTAAAAATTGATGACATACTGTAAATTTTAACAGGGTTTAAACTAAACTAAGATTTCTATTAGTCAATAGACGCCACTCCACAAGTTATGAGGACATGTAGAAACCTTGTCATCACCAAAAGTGATGACGTAATACGCGAGAAATTTCGGTGATTCCCCTTGTACCCGTTTGAATTCTCAACCTCACTCTTGATTGTCCTCTCGAAAAATTTTCACTTATATGGAGAAGTCACCAATATCGGTGAAGGGCTTCAAATTTAGGCCTATATTCAGTGCTTATGGCCATTGAGTAGTGAGGGTTCTTTAGTGTGCCACACCTACTGTGACACGGGACATCCCTTTTTAAGGTCATCTCTGAGGACCAGTGACATTTACACCTCATGCCAAGCGTTTGGTGATGGAACTGTCACTACCTGTTTTAACGACTTAGGACTGTTGGAGTCAGGATTTAAACTCTGACCTAGCGTATGTGGGGTGAGCGCTCTACCTTTAGACCCTGTAGCGGTTTCATGCTATTTTAAATACTCACCATTTGAGATGAAGGAAGAGTGAGGTCGCTTCTGATCGATGAAAGACGAGGACAATTACAGTTGTCTCATCTTGCTTGTTTTGTTAAGTTTTACAGGTCATTGAAACACTTCAAAATGTAGAATTGATCTTGACTTCCCATAAAGCTATTTAGTCATATCAACCTGATGTAATTATAAGAAATCAATCGATATTTTCATTCTCCATGTGGGTGAACAATTTATGAAATTTACAAGCATTCCTCAAATTTTACTTGCTTTTAGCGGATGTACAGTACACGACACGAGTTTTATACACCCCACCGTGGAAAGACCACAGTGGAAAATCCACGGAGATACACCGTGTCCTCTGTGTTCCACGGTGTGTGTTATTTGCGAATACACACAGCTGCTAAGAGCTTTGTTCTGGCCACAGGCGCCTTGCGGGAGATGGGAAAATGTGCCGCAGGCCAAATAATCAAGATAAGGGTGGAATTTTAAGAAAAGAAAAAAATGTCAATATTTCCCCCCCCTGATACTTATATTGTTTTTCAGCATTTTGAGCCAATTCCAACGATACCAAACACTATATGTCATGTTTTTAAGAAAACCTGGTTTTGAATTTTTTTCTTTTAGTCTTCTTTCTTCATTAAAATATTCTTAAATTCTATGTTTAAATAATGTATACTTGCAGGCAATTCCTGTTTTGAATGCGAATTAGTATATTCAGTAAATGAAAAACATACATGTACAACATGTGATAGGGATATTTAATAATTACCGATGTTCTCTCTCTCTCTCTCTCTCTCTCTCTCTCTCTCTCTCTCTCTCTCTCTCTGACAAATGCGCTGTTTAACCTAATTACTTCCATCATATTGCGTTGATATGCATCTTGACAAATATAACTTGATCCAATATAGAAATTAGAGCATTGTCGATGATTAACAAATTGGAATTAATTTATTACGTAATTAATAGAAGCAAAAATACAAACCATCGAATGATTCATTTTTAAAATCCCGAGTTAATTACATTTGACCGAGACTTATGTTCGATGTACTTTGATAGAGGTTTTCATAAAAAAAAAGTTCATCGGGAGTGTCTGGATAATGCAATGATTTTTGTATGATAAGTATATACCATGCAAATTCCTACGGTCTTTGTCACAGTATAACTAAATTACGATTAGCTAATCTGGGTTTTGACTTTTCATGAAAAGTGTGAAATATATTGGGTCGGCGCGATATCAGATCTAGTCTAAGATCACGGGTATCTTGCGCCGACCCAATATATTTCACACTTTCCGCAAGAAGCTAAGCACTTTTGTTGATTTCAAATACACGGATTAGCTGACCCCCATTGTTCTACTGAAGCGAAAACCCCTTCGAATTTGCATGGAATGTACAAGTTATACACAGGTCATTGTTATAGTCATACATCATAGTACTGCTAACCCGACAAACATTTTTTTTTTATTTTGAATAAGTTATTGAATGACGAAGTATGACCAAACTGCAGATTGAACTTTATAGAGCCCTGTGCTAACATTACTTATATTTTCCCATGTATCAATGTATCAAAAGGGGTATGTTGTCGGTTAAGTTGTGTAAAATTCTTGACAAGTAATAAAATAACAACAAAAATGGCTTAAATTGTCCGATTACGAAAACCATAAATTGGGAGCGTGTGTGTGTGTGTGTGTGTGGTAGTAGTCTGAAACTGTCTCAATTTCCCCTTCCGACTTCAATTTCTTAAATCATGCAGTGGGTAGGTCGCTATAAGCTACACTGCTAAATCCTTTTAACTTTCAAGTTTTCAAAGTACACTCTCTCCGATTCTATGTGCTTGTAATCAATATTTAAGGATGTAAATCCTCGGTGTCAAATGCAACTAGTTCATTGGAAAAAAAACAAACTAATATCAATATAAGCAGAAATGACTTAACGATTATTTGCTTTTATTCATATACGCTATCGATTATTAAAATCTTTAATTTAATCTTTAGATGCATTAGATAATGAGAGAGAGAGAGAGAGAGAGAGAGAGAGAGAGAGAATTCAAGTGGTAATCATTGATTATAATATTCATGAATGTATGCAGATACGGGAAGTTTAATACGTTCAGTATAAATCTTGAAAGTATAATTTCTTTCTGATTAATTATTCATCCCCTTTCATTCTTATTTCCCATTTCGTTTTCTTTACATGTTAAATTTTTCGGCTGGTCCGGGTTAGGACTAATGAATGAGCCCCCGTCCCCCTTCTAAAACGATGTTACGTGCTTAGCTGTCTATCTCCCTCTCAGTCAAAAATAAAATAAATAATGCTATACATAATGCAACATCATTGGATTTACTGGATAATTCTTCGATTTCACCTTCATAATACATGTTAATGCAAGCGGACTATTTAGGCTTTTTTTTTTCCATCTTCGCTAGCTGAGATTATTCGTCCACGAAGGCACAGTTGACTCAAAACCCATTGCTAGCGGAGATTAGATGAATTTTACCCCTGTATTATGTTATAACTGACCAAAACCTAGTACGTTTGTTTTACAACTTTCATTCAGAAGACGCGCAATTAGTTATTGAGTTACTGAATAAACGAGAAAACGTCTGCATTTTTATTTCAATCGTTGTCAACTGTATACTTTGTGATATTCCAAGACTACATGTACTTAATTTAATTTATTGGATCTCATCACCATTATGCAATGGTATACAAAAATATAAAGACAAAAGGCTTTTATATATACATTTAATAAATAATACATGTATGGGCATTATAGGTAGGGGAGCACATTTTATTTTATTATTTTCTTAATGAAAGTACAGAGTTTTCTAAAAGTTTTTTTTAAAAGTAAAGATATTTTTAATATTTATTTGTTTAGGTGATAAAAATTTGATTCTTTGCTCACATTGCTTCACAGTTGAGTTCATAATGAAATTCATATACAATGTAAACATGATTGTGTTATTCCTACCACTCGTCGGTACATTGTTTCACGGCACGTGCAGCACAATTTCACCAAATAAAAGAAGGGTCATGAACAACGACAATCACATGCCAGTAATGTCAATTTGATAAATAGCAGTTCAAAGAAATGTGTACCATAAGCAATGGTTTATTTTTACGTAAAGTTTTCATTGTAATTAGGAATATGTGATTAAGGTCAGCTATATACATGTACATGTGAACGTCTGCAGGGAAGTCTACATACGGATATGTACCGAAAACACCAACGTATCATTAAACAACAATTACAAGAATTGAATGATTGATAGCTAATTTCTAAATAATTAATGGGATGGGGGCATGCATGCTGGCCAAGCGAAAAGGTTTTTTGGGTGAATATTTCGGAAATTATTTCTTTGTTTTATCACACGGAGGTACACGGTGGCATCGACGGAGGTACAGGTGACATCCACGGAGATCCTCCGTGAACTTCAATGTCTAGCTCGTGCGGAAAAATAGGACTTTAAAGGTCCACGGTGTTTGGGGCAAATTTGTTCCACCGCGTTGCGTGGAACACGCATAAAACTCGTGTCGTGTACTGTATGAGTGGTAAGTTTAAATCCTGTTATACTAAAACAATATTTTTTTTCTCTATTGTATAGGTGCAACAGCTACAAGTGCAACTGGTCAATCCTGTTGGGGGAGCGTCCTTGATGTAAGCAATTTGGAGTGAATGATGGCAATATAGCTAATGAAGATTATTTGCTGTTCAAAATGTCCTCACTTTTTTTCAAATTTAGGAGTATTGACACAACGTCATCATCATCATCAGAAGATTTCAAATCTATCGCAGAGAAAAACAAACAGTTGGAGGTAATCTTAATAGGGCCATCCGTTAATAAATGTTTATTTAGAATTGCCACCGGAAGGGGGGAAGGGGTGAATTTTATTTTTCATGGAAGATGAATTTAGAATTCATGATAAAAATCACAAAATAAAACATTGTACATATTTATTTATCGGATTTTTTTCTTTTCTGAAACAAACAAACAAGCCAAAAGAAAGGTGATAGGAATGACTGTTCAAAATTTTATGATAAAAGACTCGAAGCCTTGACCTAGGTGACTGTTTTAATCGATAATTGTTCGCTCGCAATTGCGAAGATCTATTTTCCATGTATTTTGAATATTAAAAGTGTAAATTCTGATGCCGACTTTCATATTATTATCTATGTGTACAGAAACACACAAAGGAAAGAATGTTACATGTTGGTCCCACGGTCTGACATTACCAACACACAAGGTGCAAGACGGGCCTTGTGTTGTGCACAAGTGCCAGTCAGGCAGTAAAGTCCCAATGTTAGGCAGCATGTGGACATATTCGTTATATGGATGCTAACTGTTCGGGAGAATATAAACTTTGAACTTTGACTGGGAATATGCATCCATATACCCTGCCAAGAATCCATATAACGAATAATAGCTAGGTACTTATCTAGTCTGATTGTTGGACAAGTGATTTTTCTGTAAAGAATTCTTAAGATTTATAAAAAAAAAAAAAAAAAAAAAAAAAAAGCAAAGATTTTATGCCCTTTTTAATAAAGTTCAAAATTGGAAGCAGTACGTAAATAGCTAATCTCGATCCCAATATTGATCATCTGATGATTAGAGTGAGATTGTCAAAATCTGGATTGATGTTCACTATGATCTTTCTACTTTTGATTTAATCAGCGATCTCACAAAATTTTGTTTTACACAAGCTGATGAAACATGGCGCAGAGTGAAGGGGAAAAAAGAGATTAAGAAAAACGAAAAAGGTTATTTCAAACCTAAGGAATTGAGGAATTCCCCATTCAAACATGCATTCACTGTCACTCTTCCACTTAAAATTGATTTGAACAATACATGATGTTGATGTGTCCATACAGGAGGAGAACAACAAGCTGTCGTGTGAGTTACAGAGAGCCGTAGATCAGAGCACCAGTATGTGTGAGAAGGCTATCCGACTGGAGCTCAAGTGTGAGAAACTAAAGACCAAACTGGACAAGCTCAAGTCAGACACCAAGTAGGTTACAGTTCAAATTCGAACTTCAAATGTATCAAAATGTGGGTTTTTTGAATTCACAGCTGAGTTGGTATTTATAAGGAAATGCTGATAAAAATTATGCAGTGTTTATATTTTTTTTAAAAAGGGGTGGGTGTCAAACATTCCAGGGGCATGTATGAAATTGACAACACCCAATGCACTAAAAATTTAATTAAACAATATGGGGGGGGGGGGGGGGGATAATGATATTAAAAAGAAAGAAGTCTGTGTTATTTTTTTAAAGATAAAGCAGCTGTATAAATCTTTCAGTGTACATGTATGACATTAACTTTTAGTAGAAAATAGTTCAAAATATCTCAAACCTCATAACTTTGTGGGTTTTCCCCCTGGACCTGAGGGTTCATACATGCCAACTTTTAAAAATCCCCATGGGGGATTTTGCGCGCGACGACCTTTTTTCAAAGCTCAAAATTCACAACATTTTAACATGAAAATAAATATTTGTCTTTTCAAATAAAATATCAATCTAATCATTGTACATGTATCATATATTAACACAACATCAAGTGTGTTTGACCATTAACTTGAACAAAGCTATTAAAAAAAAAAAAAACCACTTTGAAAGATATACATAAATATTTTATTAAAACATCTATTCAGCAAAAAATCCTCTCCATCAACAAGTCACATACATATTATCAAATAATACTTAAAGTTTCATCCTTTTACACCATATAAACATTGGCTGGTCTATATATAAAAATTTAAATTAAAGCACAAAGTCATGCATTTAGGTACGACTACAAAGGCGATCTTGCTTGTCTGTAAGTATAAACATGGGCTTTCAGAGTCTGGTGGAACAATCTTCATTGCAACCAGAAAAAGAGTGATCTGCCCTCCTATGAAGTTTGCGAACAAAACCTTTGCACTCATGACATCTGAAATACATGTAATTACAAGGAAAAAAACACATCAAAATATACGTTTTTACAATGTACTTGTAAATTAAGGCTACTTGCTATAAATATAAAATTCAGTACAGACTTGTGCTAATTATGCATCACAAAGTCTATTTATTGAATAATACACTATATAGACTATATAATACATCGCTATAGACAAATAGATTCGGATAGCCTATATTATTATAGTTGGAAAAAATATATATTTGACGTACCTATTGCATATTTTGGATGCTGTCAGCGAGAGGCAAAAATCGGGAATGTCCGATTGTTTGGTAGTGACACTATCATCGTTGTCATTCACGTTTGTGTAAAGGATATGTCAATTTGAAATCCGTCTTCCCGATTAATTACTATCAAAACATGCTTCGCACTGTCCAATAAGCACCCCGACACAGGCAGACCAGGTAAATTACTCCACCCTGATACCATGCGACACAGGTAAACTGCAATGGCTGACTATTGTCCTGATTTCTGATTGGCCAGTTCAGAAATGACGCAGGATTTCAAATTCCAATTGGAAATGGGACGTATTTTTAGAAAATCGGGATTTTGGGGTATTTTTGCAATCCCTATCGGGATTTGCCTTTTCAACTGCTTCAAATCGGTAGAATCTCGCACAAATCAGGAAAGTTGGCATGTATGAGGGTTTGGAGCCCTCAGACCCTGGCTTAGATTTAATTTTCCACCTTTTCTTGTCATTGGTCATTTTCATCTCTACTCATAAGGAAATGATCCCTGTACAGTACGTCCATCTAGATAAATAGATACATAATTTCCAACCCTTGAGAATGAACTGTCAGATAATCATTAGTCATAAATCTGGGTAAATAAGTATGTAATTATGATATTAAAGTAATCATTAGCATTGAATCACATGGTTTACATTTTTAGCTCTTCTGAGCCAAAGGCTCAAAGAGCTAATGCTATGGCCATTTGTGCGGTGTGCGTAAACTTTTTAGAAAAAGGGCTATAACTCAAGAACCCCTTGGCCAATTCTTTTCAAATTTGTTACAGGGTATCATTGGCCCAAGGGCTTTCATACATACTAAATAGAGGGATGTGACCCTTTAACAAGGGGAGATAATCAGGAAAATACAAACAAAAGTAGTGGTTGCTAAAAAATCTTCTTCTCAAGAACCACAGGGCAGATTATCACCAAACTTACACATAAGGATGAGGATATGTTGTAGATTAAAAATTGTTCAAGGCATTACCCTGGGGCAAAGGGCGTGGTCTCAAGGTCACTTCAAAGTTTACCTAAATTTAAATTTTTTTTAAATTCCTTAAATCTTAGATATTTTAGTCATTATAAGGACTAGGATCATCAAATTTTGACAGTTGATGCATCTTAGGACCTTGTGTCAAGTTGTCTCAAAAGTAGGTCACGGTGACCTACTTTTTTAATTTTGCAGGTATTTATTTTAAAATTAATTTTGATGCATATCTTGGACACTTTGAAGCCTATGATCATCAAAACTTGTCAGTTGGTGGATCATGGGACCTTGAAATGCGTCAACTGAAAAATAGGTCACCGTGACCTACTTTCTGAATTTTATGGCATATCATTTATAGATATATTTTAAGTTGTTATTTCAAATACCGAGAAGTTTAGAATCATCAAATCTTGTAAGTTGATGCATCTTGAGGCCTTGAAACATATTTATAAAAAAGTAGGTCACAGTGACCTACTTTTTGAATTTTGCAGATATTCAAATTTCACATTTTCAATTTTAGATGCATATTTTGGGCACTGTAAAACCTAGGATCATCAAACTTTGTCAGTTGATGCATCTTGAGTCTTCGGAGTGTATCGACCAAAAAGTAGGTCACTGTGACCTACTTTTGGCATTTGACAGTTATATTTATATATTTCAGTCACTAATTGCCCTACAATCATCAAACTTTGACAGTTGATGCATCTTGAGTCAACGGAGTGTGTCGACCAAAAGTAGGTCACCTTGACCTACTTTTGGAATTTGACGGCTATATTTATATATTTCAGGTACTATTTGACCTACAGTCATCAAACTTTGTCAGTTGATGGGTCTTGCATGTTCGAAGGGTTTCGACCAAAAAGTAGGTCAACTTGACCTACTTTTGGAATTGGACACCTATATTTATATATTTCAGATACTATTTGACCTACAGTCATTAAACTTTGTCAGTTGATGCGTCTTGCATGTTCAAAGGGTGTTGACCAAAAAGTAGGTCACCTTGACCTACTTTTGGAATTGGACGGCTATATTTATATAATTCAGATACTATTTGACCTAGTCATCAAACTTTGTCAGTTGTTGGGTCTTGCATGTTTGAAGGGTGTTGACGAAAAAGTAGGTCACCTTGACCTACTTTTGGAGTTTGATGGCTATATTTATATATTTCAGATACTATTTGACCTACAGTCATCAAACTTTGTCAGTTGATGGGTCTTGCATGTTCGAAGGGTTTCGACCAAAAAGTAGGTCAACTTGACCTACTTTTGGAATTGGACACCTATATTTATATATTTCAGATACTATTTGACCTACAGTCATCAAACTTTGTCAGTTGATGCGTCTTGCATGTTCAAAGGGTGTTGACCAAAAAGTAGGTCACCTTGACCTACTTTTGGAATTGGACGGCTATATTTATATAAATCAGATACTATTTAACCTACAGTCATCAAACTTTGTCAGTTGATGGGTCTTGCATGTTCGGAGTTCGCTGACCAAAAAGTAGGTCACCATGACCTTCGATTGGAATTTGACAGCTATATTTCAATATTCAGATACTAATTGGCTTAAAATCATCAAACTTTGTCAGTTGATATTTCTTGGGTTCTCAAAATGTGTAAACCAAAAAGTAGGTCACATTGACCTACTTTTTTGAATTCTTAGGATTTAACTAAAGATTTAGAATACTAAGAGGCTAAGAATAGAAATGGTGGGGTTGTACAATTTATCAGAAGAGCGATTCTAGGCCCTTGGGCCTCTTGTACTTTGTTTAAAATATTTCCAAAATGTGGAGGAGAATTTAGTGGCTTTTTTTTCCATTGGCATTAAAAGGATACCATTGAGTAGAACATGATTTTAAATTTCAAAACTAATAATTATATCCCCACAATGGAAGTACATGTACATGTATAATGGAGAAGTCTCCGTCTGTAGACATTTGCCCAGAGCAGATCTCTAACACTGATGAACAGATTATATTAAAACGATATATCTTATATGGATGAATAATGAAGTAGTACACATGCTGTTTTGATCAAGATTTTTAACGTTCAAAGAAATTATGAATTCACCCCACCCCTTCAATTTTCCAGATTTTTGTAATACACATGCTCTCTCACAGATATTACTGCCTAACTTAAGGAAAGGAACAATATAATAATTCTGTCTGTCTGTAGTCATGATTTTGTCAGGAAGTGTTCTGAGAGAATAGCATATTGATTTTTCTGAAAATTTGTACTCTTTATTCATCATATAAAGAGGTGCATTTCACATTTTCCTCGTGATTGGACAATTTTTCTTCATTTTACAAGTGTTTCTTTTGGCCTTGATCATTTAGTTTTAGATTTTGTAATATGTTCTCTCACAGAGACTTAAGTTTCGGATAGGGTATTATGGAATCACTTTGTCTGTAGATATGATGTTGTTGACATTTTCTAGACTAGTGCAGTGATTTAAAATCTGCACTCATTATTACAACATGAATTGATTATTGATAAGTATGGAGGTAGGGGTGCAACGATACGCTTACCTCATGATATGATACGTATCACGATACAGACCATACGATACGTATCGCGATACACAGAAGATACTAAGAATAATAAACCAATTACATTGATTTTGATATCATTTAATGTCTCTTTAAAGCTGCATATTTTTCTGTCCTGGATGGGTGCTTGTATTTCGGTTCCAGTGTTGATAACATTTGTTTGAACCCCTCACTCTCAACAATCGAATATGGCCGCATGTCCGTTGCAATAAATTTCCCAATTGAACGTGATATATTCATTGACTGGGACGAGTTTATTGGCATCTTAACTTTCATAGCATTTTGCAGGCGCATTTGTGAATGTGTAGGAACCTTCTTCCGAGTGACAGAAAAATCAATGCAGGGGTGATGCCTTTTCATGTGTGTTGCCATGTTCGAAGTGTTCCCCGATTTGTACGACACATCAGAAAAACAGTGCTTGCAAGTTCTAACATTGGAAACAGGGACTCGCTTACCGTTTTCTGTTGTTTTTTGGAAACCGAAGTGCTCCCATATGGAAGATTTATGGCTTGCTGGAGGAGCAATTAATTCAACAGAACCACGTTTTCCACTACCGGAAGCCATTTTTATAACGTAAATTTAGAACCAAAGCGGACGATTCATATAAATCCGGACCGAGAATACCGATCCGCGGTACAGTATGGCGTATCGAGAATCGAACCGTAGCATAATATTACCGCGATATACCGTCTCACGGTTTGTCGTTGTACCCTTATATGGAGGTCAGAAGAATTTAGTGTATTCTGTACCTTGGATTTAAATGAAACATGAATAATGTAAATCATGTCTTTCTGGTCTTCAGCTATACAATACATGTATTTGAAATATGCCCCTATATCAATGAACCATTTGGGTGGGTGGGGGGGATTAGTCCCAATGGGACAGTTTTAGTTTCAGTTTGGTTTAGGGCAGGCTGTTTCAATAGATCACAATCGATTTATTGACTGCAAAGAACAATTAAGTAGTGTGGTGATTAGTAATTAATTACTACTTGGAACAAAAAGAAGCATCAAGGGCTTTGATGGAATAAATAGTCTGTTAAATAATGAATCAGAATTATGTTTTCTGTCAGAAGTTAAAGAATTTATGGGGAAAAAACCATTTTCCTGATTAACCAATTATTTGTATTGGTATATAATCAGAAGCTCTGATTGGTACACATTTAAAATGGATATTATTTCTCATCCCTAGTGTTGTGAAAGTTTCAGTTTAAAAGTTGATAAATACATAAGGTGTCATATTTTCTGATGTTTCTTTAGCATGTGAAGTAACAAACTATTGCAGGATAGATCTGGAGGTTCTTGGTACCAGTGTAAATGCAGAACAGAACCCTGAAGCACAAGAACAGATAGAAAAGATCCGCACATTGACTGTCAGTATACATCAGGAGGAGGTTAGTAATGTGTTAATTACCCTGACAGTCTGTATACAACAGGAGGTTAGTAATGTGTTAATTATCATGACAGTCTGTATACAACAGGAGGTTAGTAATGTGTTAATTATCCTGACAGTCTGTATACAACAGGAGGAGGTTAGTAATGTGTTAATTATCCTGACAGTCTGTATACAACAGGAGGAGGTTAGTAATGTGTTAATTATCCTGACAGTCTGTATACAACAGGAGGTTAGTAATGTGTTAATTATCCTGACAGTCTGAATACAACAGGAGGTTAGTAATGTGTTAATTATCCTGACAGTCTGTATACAACAGGAGGTTAGTAATGTGTTAATTATCCTGACAGTCTGTATACAACAGGAGGTTAGTAATGTGTTAATTACCTGACAGTAATGTGTTAATTATCCTGACAGTCTGTATACAACAGGAGGAGGTTAGTAATATGTTAATTACCCTGACAGTCTGTATACAACAGGAGGTTAGTAATGTGTTAATTATCCTGACAGTCTGTATACAACAGGAGGTTAGTAATGTGTTAATTATCCTGACAGTAATGTGTTAATTATCCTGACAGTCTGTATACAACAGGAGGTTAGTAATGTGTTAATTATCCTGACAGTCTGTATACAACAGGAGGTTAGTAATGTGTTAATTATCCTGACAGTAATGTGTTAATTATCCTGACAGTCTGTATACAACAGGAGGAGGTTAGTAATATGTTAATTACCCTGACAGTCTGTATACAACAGGAGGTTAGTAATGTGTTAATTATCCTGACAGTCTGTATACAACAGGAGGTTAGTAATGTGTTAATTATCCTGACAGTCTGTATACAACAGGAGGTTAGTAATGTGTTAATTATCCTGACAGTCTGTATACAACAGGAGGTTAGTAATGTGTTAATTATCCTGACAGTCTGTATACAACAGGAGGTTAGTAATGTGTTAAGTTTGAATTACAAAGATTTATTTGCTTTAAAGTATGACATCTTTGATTGAATGATATGATTTTTATTTTAGCTTGATGAAGGCCCATTGTCTACGGTTGAAGAGGAGGAAGAGGTAAAACATCATGAAAATATGACACAATTTATACAAGTTGAAGATTCGGTACACTCTCTTTTAAAGATTGTCAGAAATGCCTGGTTGTCAACTTTTGATTGATTGATTGTATCTTGTTTAACTCTCTCTCTCGAGAGTTTTTCACTTATATGGAGACGTCACCAAGACCGGTGAAGGGCTGCAAATGTAGGCCTTTGCTTGGAGCTTATGGCCATTGAGCAGTGAGAGTTCTTTAGCATGCCACACCTACTGTGACATGGGACATCCAGTTTTAAGGTCATCTCCGAGGACCTGTGACATTCACACCTGATGCCGAGCATTTGGTGATGGAACTGTCACTACCTGTTTTAACGACTTAGGTCTGTCGCAGCCGGGATTCAAACCCCTGCCTTCTGCATGGGGGGGGGGGGGCGAACACTTTAACCTCTAGACCACAGCGGCGGCGTCAACTTTTGAAAATAACTTTTTTTTCAACACAGTTCATGATTACATGTTTGTCTTTTTAATTTGTAGGAAAACGAGAATGATTTGTCCCAAGGAACCCCAGACACTCGAGCTTTTTCAAAAGAATTCACCATGCGTCAGGCAAAAATGAACCGGGAACTTCAGGAGCTCAACCGACTTCTGGATAAGAAGGAAACTCTGGCAACACAGATGACCTTGAATGATGATCAGATGAAATCGCTCCGTGACCATCATGAGGTCTGCACTTTAGATAATAACACAGATTTGAAAATACACAAGGATATGAATTGCAATACATCATGGAAAGTATGCTGGCATGAAGCGTTGCAGTTCATACCCTCGTATTTTTAGAATGATTTATTTTTTGTTTACATTCTACATGTACTACAATTTCTGTTGGATTTCCCAGACATTGAAATAAACCTACTATATTTATTAACCCTAGTAGCGCTGAACCCGGAATCTTCCGGTAAACAAACACGTGTTCTGAGCTAACCCCGGAATACTCCGGTTGACAACAAGGTCGAATATAACTTATTTATAGATCGTATTTATAGCTATCCAATACGTGTAAAGATATAAAAAGCATCTCCTTATTTGGAAGTAGAAATCATTAAACCAAATCATTCCATGACATCAGCTCAAATTTGATTGGTTCGTTTAAAAATAGGTGCGAAAGACGAAGGTGAAATTTGTGTTAGTCAAAATGGCGTCGTTTTTACCACAGCATGAAAATTTCTTTAATGAGCTCTTTATCGATGGTGAAAGTGATGAGGAATTCGAGGGATTTTTACCCGAAGATATTCCTGATAGCAGTGATGATGAAGAAGAAGACTGTGCATTTAATTTCATGGAGAATTGGCGTGACGGTGATCGTCCGAGAGTTGACTTGGGCTTTACAGGTGTACCTGGCCTGCGATTGCATTTGCCTGAAGATCAACGTTCACCTCTGGACTTCGTGGGTTTACTTATCAACGAAGATGATTTCCAGACAATGGCCAATGAAACAAATCGGTATGCAGACCAGTTTCTTCAAAAAAATGGCAACAACTTGAAACAAACGTCCAGATTTCGGAACTGGGTCGCAACAACGATGGAAGAAATGAAAGTGTTTTTCGAGCTGATAATTGCAATGGGTCTGGTAGTTCAGCTGGAAGTTTCCGAGTACTGGACAACCTCCGAAGTGAATTCTACGCCATTTTTTCCTTCAGTGATGCCTAGAGACAGGTTTTGGCTATTGATGAGTTTTTTTCACCTGGCAGACAACACATTACAGGTAAGACGAGGAATGCTGGGATTCGACCCACTGTATAAGCTAGGGACATTATATAAGAACATCATCCATCGTTTTGGCAACGTATTTACCCCCCATCAGCAACTATCATTAGATGAAGGTATGGTCCCATGGCGTGGAAACTTATCATTCCGAGTATACAACCCAGACAAGCCCAAAAAATACGGAATTAAAGCCTACATGATTTGTGACTCTGTGACTGGATATTGTACGAAATTCAAACTGTACACTGGAAAATCTGAAATACCACCAAGTGAAAATGGTGCTACATATGATCTAGTGATGGACATGATGCGTGGATATTTTGGACAGGGATACATATTGTACATGGACAACTATTACAGTTCACCAAAATTGTATGTGGACTTGTTTAATCTTGGTTGTGGTGCAACCGGCACACTTCGTGTAAACCGAAGGGGAATTCCTCAACGCATCAAAGACAGAAGAGTTGACAAGGGTCACGTTTTTTCAATGAACAATAATGAACTCTTGCTTGTGAAATACCATGACAGGAAGATTGTTTACCTTATGTCCACTATTGAAGAAGCCACAAAGCAACCGACTGGCCGTGTGATGCCGAGGACAGGTGAACCCATCGAGAATCCGTCCATCGTAAATTCTTAAAATAAATATATGGGAGGTGTTGATCGTTCTGATCAGATGGTTTCATATGCAACATTTAGTGCTAGAACACTGAAGTGGTGGAAGCGAGTAATTTTCCATGTTGTATCATTAGCAGTTTTGAATGTCTATCTCTGCTACAAGTCGGTGACTAAGAAATCCCATGCTGCATAGAGTTTTCCGGAAAAAACTGGTGGCTGAGTTGATAGCTACCGTCAACAAGGATAACGTTCCAGGAATGAAGACCAAACCTGTAGGGTGACCAAGTACTGCTGCTGAGCCCATCATGAGACTACAGGGTCAAGTACTGCTGCTGAGCCCATCATGAGACTACAGGTTCAAGTACTGCTGCTGAGCCCATCATGAGACTACAGGGTCAAGTACTGCTGCTGAGCCCATCATGAGACTACAGGTTCAAGTACTACTGCTGAGCCCATCATGAGACTACAGGTTCAAGTACTGCTGCTGAGCCCATCATGAGACTACAGGGTCAAGTACTGCTGCTGAGCCCATCATGAGACTACAGGTTCAAGTACTGCTGCTGAGCCCATCATGAGACTACAGGTTCAAGTACTGCTGCTGAGCCCATCATGAGACTACAGGGACAGCACTTTCCAATGAAGATCATAGCCATGGGAAAGAAAAAAAACATCTCTCGTGCATGTGTTGTATGTTCGGTCGCTGAACGACAGAGACTTGAGCGCATCGGAGAAAAACGAAAGCGCACCGGAAAGGAATCCAGTTACCAATGTGACATCTGCAAGACTGCTCTGTGTGTGGATCCGTGCTTTCGTATCTACCATACATACAAGGACTTTATTGGTGCATACAAATCTCTTTTCAGTGCAAACGAACACGAATAGATTTACCTGCACAGGTGTGCCAACCAATTGGACTTAATATCTAAGTGTGTGAAATGTGAATAGATGTCAACTTAACTTGAAATGATATTTTATTATGAAAATTATAAATACCATCCACGTGTTGTTACCTGTGCATTACCTGTATAATATTCTAGCAATTAATTGAATTATATTTATTGTATTTTTATGAAAAAACTTATAATCTGTCATTTGAACCATATTTACTGTATTTTCATGAATAAACTTTAAAAATTTCAGATTAATTACACTTTTTTTTATTTTACCTGTATTTTCCTGCAAATTACCTGCAGTAGACATGAAAAAGTTGACATTTTACCTCAATATTAATAAACTTCAGACATTCCTGAACATTTTGGTATGTGATTTGACTATATTACCCTGAAAACCTGCATAAGAAAACAATATGCAAAAGCACCCTTCTTTTTTTATTGAGTTCCCCAAAAATATTCAGCTGACAGCACTATTTCTATGTATTTAATACAGCGCTACTAGGGTTAAGATTTATATGCACATTGTTTCCAACTGCAACACAGACATGTACATGAGGAAAAAGATATTTCATATGTACAGTATATGTTTGCTCTTAGTCATCAAACGTTGCAGAAAAAATTCTAACAATACTTTGAATGCTTCGTAGACGCAGATGAAAGAATTGGAGCATCATTTAGAGTTAGCTCAGAAACAGAAAGAAGAAATGCAACAAGCCCTAGAGGATGCGAAGAGTAATGCAAATGCCAACAGGTAAATATATGTGTATGTCCATAACTTTTGCCATTAAAAGCAAATGTTGAAGGCCCAATGTAAACAATTTGCAACAAAAACTCAAACTACAATCACAGGATTGCCGAGCAGAGAAGGAAACGATTGAAGGAACTGGAACAGCAGATATCACAGCTCCGAAGGAAGATGACTGAACAGGAGAAAATGCTCAAGATGAAAGACCAGACGGACAAAAGTGTCTGCAAGCTTCAGGGAGAAATCCAGGTAAATCCCGAAAATAATGATATGTATATGCAAACAAAATACACGCATGTTTACACATGTATATCTTGATGTAGGCTTATGTGTTACTACATGCACATACATGTTGGCCTAGCTGGCGCATGTCATTATTTGCTTGACATACACAATATTTCATTGAATGTGACAGTATCTTAAGGTGATGTAAAATTAATGCATGTATATGTCTTTGTTTACAGGGATTAAAACACCAGAGAGTGAAGTTGATGAAACAGATGAAGGAAGATTCTGATGAGTTCAGAAAGTGGAAGCGGCAAAAGGACAAGGAAGTAGCTCAGCTGATGCAGAAAGACAGGAAGAGACAATTTGAGATCGCTAAGTTACAGCGACAGAATGAACGTCAGCAGTCAGTACTCAAGCGTAAAAGTGAAGAGGTAGGACTAGTCAGTAATCAGTACTCAAGTGTAAAAGTGAAGAGGTAGGACTGGTCAGTACTCAAGTGTAAAAGTGAAGAGATAGGACTAGTCAATAGTCAGTACTCAAGTGTAAAAGTGAAGAGGTAGGACTAGTCAATAGTCAGTACTCAAGTGTAAAAGTGAAGAGATAGGACTAGTCAATAGTCAGTACTCAAGTGTAAAAGTGAAGAGATAGGACTGGTCAGTACTCAAGTGTAAAAGTGAAGAGATAGGACTAGTCAATAGTCAGTACTCAAGCGTAAAAGTGAAGAGGTAGGACTAGTCAATAGTCAGTACTCAAGTGTAAAAGTGAAGAGATAGGACTAGTCAATAGTCAGTACTCAAGTGTAAAAGTGAAGAGGTAGGACTGGTCAGTACTCAAGTGTAAAAGTGAAGAGATAGGACTAGTCAATAGTCAGTACTCAAGCGTAAAAGTGAAGAGGTAGGACTAGTCAATAGTCAGTACTCAAGTGTAAAAGTGAAGAGATAGGACTAGTCAATAGTCAGTACTCAAGCGTAAAAGTGAAGAGGTAGGACTAGTCAATAGTCAGTACTCAAGTGTAAAAGTGAAGAGATAGGACTAGTCAATAGTCAGTACTCAAGTGTAAAAGTGAAGAGGTAGGACTAGATGATGTACTAAGAGTACATGTAGTCATGTATAATATCAATTTTGTACACATGAATTGTTTGTTTATAAAATGTCATCTGGCTTTCATTTTCTCAGGAATTTAGCTATATTGTAAAATATTGGGTTCATTTGTTTATGTTTTCAATCCCCACTAACAACAACTGACAATATGTTTGCCTTGAATTATGAATTTTCTGGGTTCATTTGATTTTTTTTGGTACTGCTTGAATGAAGACTAACTAGAGACACTTGGAAAATCCAGGGACATTCACAGTGCATGTACAGATGTACAACTCTTAAGACTGCTTTACAAAATTATGCATTTACTCAGCTTTTCAAACAGTGATAGTAGATAATGCTATTGCTGGAAGACATTTTAGTTAAAGAAGTAAAAGATTCATTTCCCAGTGTTTATTAAGCAACATGTTTAAATTCCAGGCTTCAGCAGCGAATAAAAGGTTGAAAGAGGCATTAGCAAGACAAAAACAAATTCAAGAGGAGAGAGCGAATAAACTGGAGACATATAATTCATCGACTATTGGAAACAGAGTCCGAGTAGGTTCTAATAATTATGTAATTATTTGGTGGACTTGCAAGTTAAAAATGGCATTTTTCCTTATATTGAATTCTTAGCTGAAAGCTCAAGTGAGCTTTGCTGATCTCTTTTTGTCTGTCGTCCGTCCACCTGCCATCAAGTCCATCTGTCCATAAACTTTTCACATTTTCATCTTTTCCAGAACCACCGGTACCAAACTTGGTACAAATCATCCTTGGGTGAAGGGCTTTCAAGTTTGTTCAAATGAAGGGCCATGTCCCCTTCAAAGGGAAGATAATCATGAAAATGCAAAAATAGGGTGGGGGTCATTTAAAAATATTCTCAAGAACCACTGGGCATGGAAAGTTCAAATTTGCTTTAAAACTTCCTGACATAGTGTAGATTCAAGATTATTCAAATCATGGTCCTTGGGAGTAAGGTGGGGCCATACTAGGAGATCAAAGTTTTACATGGAAATATATAGAAAAAATCTTCTCAAGATCCACTGGGCCAGAGAAGTTGAAATTTACATGACAGCTCTCTGACATAGTGTAAATACAAGATTGTTCAAATCATGGCCCCAGGGTTAGGATGGGACCACAATAGGGGATCAGATTTTTAAATACAAAAATATAGGTATAATGTTTTTCTCAAGAACCACTAGGCCAGGAAAGTTCAAATTTACATGGCAGCTCTCTTGGCAAATCAAGTTTGCTAAATCATGTTCTTCAGGCATAGGGTGAGACCACAAAAGAGGATCAAAAGTTTTTCCTTGGAATAGGGAAAATCTTTTTTTAAAAACCTTCTCAAGAATCACTAGGCCAGAAAAGTTCAAATTTACATGAAAGCTTCCTGATATGATGGAAATTGAAATTAACTTAATCTTCTAAATGTGTGAAATACAATGTCCCTGAGAACGTTTTTAGTCAAAACACAGGTGATACACAGACGCGCACAAGTTCAGTAGTGGGTATATTAATTGAATACAGGTGAAGAAAAATCGGAAGAAAAAGAGAGCCTTTATTAAAATATATGCAATGAACAATGTAATTTACTGATTTTTCCTTTCAAATTGAAACTTCCTATTTCTCTGTTAGTGTTGATTACAAATAAGCAAATGTTTATGAACTTCAGATGAAGGAGCTTTCAGATTTACTGTCCCTGGTTTGCTTGGCAAACCACTGCCTACTTTTCATGCTACTTAAAATGAAATTGTGTTAAATTTTCACCTTCTCTGAACAGACAAATAGCTCTTCTTCTGCCTTAAAATCGACAACTTTATGTTCTCCTTCAAATATACTGTCTTTTCTTGATTCCTAAAAATAGCTTCTTTAACAAAAGTAATAAAGCTATCAAAAAGTGTCGTACTTTTTCATTAGATTTGATATACAATCCCGATAGTTTCTGAAGTTACACGATAAACAATTTTCACGATAAACGGAAAACCTGATACACGCAAAACAAGATACACGATAGACCTGATAAACGCAAAACACGATAGAAAACGGAAAACCTGATAAACGCAAAACACGATACGATAGGATACACGCACAATACGATAGGATACACGCACGGTAGAACTCGATGGAATGTCAAGAATAACGTTGCGGGTACTGTACAAGAATCTAGAATCTAGGGAAAATGTTTGAAAATCTCTTTTCAAAAGCCACAGGGCCAGAAAAGTGGAAATTTACATGAAAACTTCCTGACATAAGAGTAGATCCAAATTATGCAAATCGTAGTCCGTGGGGATAGGGTGGGGCCACTATTGGGGATCGGTGTCATATAGGGAAAATCTTTAAAAATTTCTCTAGAACTATTTAAGCTAGTGTTCATATTTTATATATATATACACTCTTTACGTAAAGACCTTTCATGTGATGCAATGGTGTGGGATCTTGTGACCTTGACCTGGAAGTTTGACTATCTTACTTAAGCAATATCTCCTCAACTATTTTAAGAAGAAGCTTTCATGTTTTATATATAGATTTCTTATGGCAAGGTTTTTCGTATCATACCATGATCTATGACCTTGCGACCTTGGTCTTATCCAGAATAACAAGATTATGTTAGTCATATGTGTTATGTGAATTTATATTTAGTGATGTTGTGATCCTTTGGGGCTAGGTTGGCGTCACAATATGGGATTCAAATTTTTAATGGGAATAAAGATTGATAAAAAAAATCTTTTTAAATTCACAACAGCTGAGCAAGGTCAAGGCGATTCTGGTGAGCGATGTGACCCAGAGACCACTTTTTATTTAGTATTCAAGATCTCACTTTGAATTTGAATGATATATATATATATATATATATATATATATATATATATATATATATATATACTATGAGTTTTACTGCATAAAAAATTACCAGTGTATTTTGAATTTTATGTTAAGTCATGGTTGAGTCATGAATTGGAAGTCCGGATCAGCATTAGGGAGGCTAAGTATCACCTGGAGCGTCTACTGAATGATAGGAAAGAGATATCCAAACAAATCAAAGAGCTGAAGGAGAAGGTGGAGGACGAATCAGACGGTCCACCAATCAAAAAACTGGCCTGGCTAGCCGAGAACGGCGACAAGACCGAGGTCAGTTTTGAAGTGGACAAGATTAATAAGCAGATTGTGTCTTTACAAGGAGAGATGGTTGTGAGGAATGCCCAGATCTCTGAACTGCAACAGAAGATAGTGGATGCTGATCAAGGTTTGTTCTCAATTTTAAAACTTTGTCATTTTTGCTGGTAAGTATGCATATATACCAGGTAATAGTGTGTATATTGTGAATGGCCGTAATACATTTTAAACTTAATGGATATCCAAATAAAGTACCTCGTGCCAGCATACTGAAGAATAAACTAAGTCAAATAGTTGGAAGATGATATGTTTATACAATAGGTTTTTCCATTTATATTAATTTTAAGCTTGCAGGGATGAATGTTTGGTGAGTGATTGTCATGACATTGATGTCACATTTTAAGGGAAAACTTTGACCTTGGCTATATCTTTTGAAGCAGTGGGGGTTAGGGCTTTTATATTTCACCAATAGTTGCCTCATGAGTAGGCCTTTCATTTGGTACCAAGACTTGTGACCTTTACCTTGGACTTTAATAGATATTTTAAAAAAAAAAAATCAACCTTGGCTATATGTTTTGAACCAAGGGGGATAAAATTTTCATATTTGACACATGAATTCCTCTTGACCAGGCCATTCATTTTGTACCAAGACTTTGGACAGGACTTGGGCCTACTTTTCAGAATTTTAACCTTGGCTCTGTCTTTTGAACCACGGGGAATAAAATAGGGTAAGTATAGATGATATGAACTGATTGATTGTTTTTATTCTACTGAATATGATCTTGTGGGAATCCGGATTAGAATAGGTTCTCAGTACCCCTTGCTTGTCATAGAAGGCGACTAACTGGGGTGGTCCTTCGGATGAGACTGCAAAAACCAAGGTCCCGTTTCACAGCAGGTGTGGCACGATAAAGATCCCTCCCTGCTCAAAGGCCATAAACGCCAAGCATAAGCGCAAATTTTGCAGCCCTTCACCGGCAGTGGTGACGTCACGTCTCCATATGAGTAAAATATTCTCGAGAGGGACGTTAAACAATATTCAATCAATCAATCTACTGATTATGCGTTGGAAAATTGTGTAGAAAAAATTAAGTCAATTTAATATTAGCCATCCTCATATTTTGTTCTTTAGAATACATGTATATGGATTTTTTGTAGACATAAAGGGCAAAATATCCTGGGATACTCTCCATACAATGGTGGAGGCTAAATGTGCTCTGAAATGGCTGATGGAGCAGGCAGTTTGTTCAAAGACTGACTTATCAAGGATGCAGGGAAGGCTGAAGGACTCCGAGTTTAATGACAATGACCACAGGGAGGAAATAGAGAAGTTGGAGATGGAGTTGTCTGCCCTTGTGCGTAAACATGAGAAGAAAGTCACAGCACTACAGAAACAACATGAGGAGAAGGTAAGTTTTAACAGTTAACTTACAGGTTCATACAAACTAATGATTCAGATTTTCTTGTTTCTGACCTAAGGGCTATTCCAGAAATAAATACATGGGGGGGTCGGGAGGCACCTTTTGTATATACCAAGCACACATAAAAAAAAAATAAAAAATTACCCCATGACCCATCAAATTAATAAACTCATTTTACAATGACCCATCTAATAAAAAAAAAAAATAACCAGACCCACCACAAAAATATTTTTAAAAATGAAAACGGTACAAATCTCGTGAGGTTTTCGGGACAAACATTCTAGTCAATGACGCGGTAATGCCTGTGCGACATTGTATCACAGTAGTTCTGAAGAAACGATGTCACATCAACAATCAAAGGCATCTATGGCGGGAATGTTGAAAAGATTATGAGTCCAAACGATGCTATTATCATGAAATGGGTATGGAATGGATATGTTTTTCCACGAATCGTTCATCTTCTAATGGAGCCCGCGCCCGGAGGCCTCTATATCACCATCACACCGAATGATAAATATAACGCATCGGTACCCTCGTATAAATCAACTAAGGTTTGCCTATTTTTATTAGAAAACGGAATACCTATTGGTTTCAAAATATTCCCAAAATCGATGCACTGTAAACTGTAATAATCTACAGAACAGAGTTCGCTGCCATCACGTCCAAAGGGACCCTACTAAACGCGCCTCTAATTTGAAGAGTGCCGTAATGGAAAGTTATGCGCTGCAAAGAGCGACAACTCGAATAGTTCTATGTTACTTTCGATTTCGAAAGCAGCATTTCGAAAGCACGTTTTCAATTTTCCCTCCCACGTTTTGTAACCAACACGACAAGAGCGACAATAAAAATATTCTGAAAACTCAACACCCACGTGGCACAAAATAAAACAATAGAAACTACCCACTACCCATAATAAATATTTTATTAACAATCCCACCACGGACCAATTAAAATATGAAAAAATACGACCACCCACACAAAAAAATATCATTTGCCGCCCGATCCCCCCATTTGATCATTTCTGGAACAGCCCTAACATGGTTTATGTATCTACAGTGTATATTGGGGTTATATGATAGCTTATGCAATGTAAACTATTCAACTTTATCCCAGATAAAAGGAGTAGATCAAATATTAAAGTAGCACTAGCTCTCAATTTTGGCGTCGTAAATTTTGGTTGCAAAACTGATTTACTATTTCAATGAAAGAAAAAATGAGGTTTATAAACTTTTGTCATTAATACATTATTATCTTCCCATACGAAAATTGATTTCTATATACTACTAAAAATTCAATAGAATTGTTTAAAATGTTGAAATTAATTTTGATTTTATCAATGACTATGTTTAAAGTTAATACATACAAAACTATCATAATAGCACATTTTTATGACAAAATAACAGTGTTTTCCCTAAGAACCGGCCGCCGGCCAAATTGACCGTTTCAAACGATTTTCTGGCCGGTTCAAATGTAAAAAATCAAAAAATAATATGTTGTCAATTTCAGTGATGTTGATTTACACGATCGATCTTTGCAAAGAATGTATGCGGTAGCAATTGGTTGGCTATAAATATCTTTCATATTTCTTCCTTGTTTATGTTTTTATCGAGAGCTTTTTGAAACGGCGATTTTGATTGGACGATATTTTAAACTCTCACCTTGCGCGTGAGAAGCACATGGCAGTGAAAAATAATGAAGCGTCGAACGAATACATTACATGATTTCTTCCAGTCAAAACATCGCAAAGGTGTGTATTTAACACCACTGTGACTAACTTGTCTGAGGTAAAAATGTTCAACCCTTTGGTATATATTTAAAAATGTAGGTTAAAAAGTGGCATATGAACAAGGGTCATTTTGCCCCTGAAATGCCTCAGAATGCAGGATTTTGCGTCTAATTTTCCAAAATTTCCATACCCCCCCCCCCCCCGGCCTGTTACAATTCTAAATGGGCCTGTTCAAATGAAATGAATGGAAAACACTGAATAAACATTTTCAGATTGAGAGCTATTATAACTTTTTAAAAGTTCACTTTTGACAAATTTTTGGTTAGGGCTGTTCCATTAAAACATATGAGGTACCCGGGGACGGCAATTAAAAAAAAATCTATGGGTGCTTGTCATTGGTAGAAAATTGCATATATGGTGGGTACCTACTGCCAGAAAACTGCATCTGTGGGTGGTTGTTTTGATAAAATCTTTATTTTTTACCGAAACTGAGAGGAATGCAACAAGAGAAGGGAAGGGTTGAAAGTAGAATATGAAACAAACGCCATTTTCTGTCTTCATTTTATCTCGGTCGATGAGGTTCCGCGATCCGGTTATTGTTTCCAGTTTGACTCTAAAATTATAGCGACCGGAAATTAGGATTATCTCCCTTGTCCAAAATGGAAAACGAAACTTGCTCGTGGTCCATTGAAACGGTTTTTGATTTTTTCTAGCTGCAATAATGTAGCCCTGTCCAATTTTTTTTTATTCTGACGTTTTCGGGATGAGGCTACAATTCCATAGGATCTCCGTAATGGTGCAAAATAATTTTATGAATAACCGATAATAAACTCTGCACTGTGTATTAGTGACATATAGTCCCAAATGTTGTTTACAAATTACACCAAAAGGAGTACCAACTTTGTGCTCGGGCATGTCTAATAAAGGTGTTTTTCATTAAATATAATGTACAGCATGCAAAATTCTTCGTCTGCTCCGCCATGCTTGTTTTCGCGAAATCTCGTAGGTGGGTCTAATGAAAAAGCTAAACATTGACAATCGGCACGAAAATGTAGTTACTTGAGAATTTACACTCTGCTGTTCGGTTTTTAACGTGATATTAAATTCAAACCTTTTCAATACCGACGAAATAGCTTTCGCCTCCATACTTGTCCATTGATGTAAATACTACTTTATATGACATAAGCAAATGACTTGACAATCGGAAGTTGAAACTTCAGTACACCAAACATGGCGCACAAATATGAATCGAGAAATTGGAATTTATCGAAATTGATGAAAACGGTAGAATAGAGCCTCACAAATCTTAAGTTGCAGGTTGTAAATTTATATATTGACTAAGAAACATAGAATATCATTTTATTTACGTAAAGAGACACATTTTCTTGTTTTTTAATACTCAAAATACTAGTCAATTTTAAAACTTTTAATAGTTGTTTTTGAACATTTACAATACTGGACTTTTTATGAACAGGTAGACTTATAAAATTAATTTAGTTCATCATGTTTAAGAAAGACAGTCTTGATAAAATAAATTGATGGTTCTATGATCAAGCTTCATTGATGGCCAGTTATTTGAATGGTGATGACACCCAAGATACTCTTCTCTTTACTATCATGCTTGGGAACATCTGAAAATAGACCTCTATTCAGGGGTTATAAATAGTCATTCATACATATTGAATTTAAAGAAAAAGTGTATTTCACATTTATTTCACTTCTATGGGTGGTGCCGCACTATCTAAAATTGCTTCTGTGATTGGTCCCTCATTACATTTTTATGCTTCTATGGGTGGTTACCCAATTTTTAAAGTGCCTTCCCCGGGTACCTCATATGTTTTAATGGAACAGCCCTTAGTCTTGCATGTATAATATATGCATTTTGTGCTCACAAGTGGTCCCAAAACAAAAAAAAGATGACATCAGTCATTATCTCTTGTATATATATGGGAATAAGGACCTATTAGATTAAATTCATTGTGCTAGATCATGTGTAAAACACTAAAGGGTGATTATTTATGAACAGATCAAGATTTGGTAGAAATATATCATGCGGTATGCTAATAAGACTAGTGATGGGCAATCGGACCTAAAACCACAATCGATTATCGGCAATAATCGGACACATGTACTCGATTACTAATCGATTATAATCGGAATTGGCATTTAAGTGTTTTCCCCTCAAATTAGATGTAACAGAATCATTAAATGTATGGAAACAACATTTGAATTCTTCTTTGTTTCATTTATTCACTGGTATATAAATCAGAATTCCAATATATCAAGTAATGGAATTTATCTATAATATCAATGTATCAAAGATATCAGAGATAGACTCCTTTATTTTGACTGTTGAATGTCATTGTTGTTACCGTCCTTCGTATCTCCCGGCATTTTCTTTGCTTATTTTTGATCGGGTTTGACATACAGAAAATAAAATTTGAACAAAGTTGAAGTGATTTCCGATTTTTATTTGGTCAACGATGTCGGCGACTTTTATTTTATAATCGATTAGTAGCATCGTGGGTCTCTGAACGACCGACAATCGATCATCGGCGACAATCGTTTCATCACTAAATAAGACCATCATATGGTCAGTATTTGACTCATTTAGAAAGAAAGTGTGGAAAACATGGGTCATATTTTGGAACTATTTTCATTTATATCTCTACAACTGTATTTTTTGTATGCATATTGAATAGAGTTTTTTGTTTCATATTGTTTATAGAATTACCAAAGTATTTAGATCTTTTTAAAAATTGAACACAAAAATTTAGGCATATGCACATTTACCTTTAAGAACCAACATCTCGTACACACATCTGAGTTTTGTGATTATACAGTGCAGGATGAGTCCAGTTATTGCTCAATAGCTATTGTTGCTATCTTTAGCTATGCTGGGTGAAATGTAACCCTGTGAAATATTATGTTTCAAGAATAAGTCATTTGTTTGAAAACATTGAAAAAGTGGCAATATTGGTACTTGGTTGGCTCAGATACCTCTGGTTATGCATATATAATATGATTCTGAATTGCCCATGATGATTGTAGACGTTTGATATTCCATGTCCATGGAAAAGATCAATTTTGATTTGTAATGATAATACTGTAATTGGAGTATGTACTGTATGTGTACTATGTATGATTTGTTGATTGTGTTTTGTTCCTTGATAGGTACTTTTCTTGTTGAACAAGATGAAAGGAAGTGCTAATGTTGAATCTGCAGATGAAGAGCTTAAAGAGCATCTCAAATTCCAGGTGGGTTTACAGATAATCCCAAGTGCTTATTTCAGAAGACTGAATGAAGATGTGTCATTGGTCCCCTGGATATGCATGAGGATGTGTCATTGGTCCCCTGGATATTGTTTTCTACCATGTTACCCTGAATTTGCACCTTTTGATTTAAATCTCATGGGCCCAGAGAGCTGAACAGGATTATACTGTTTGCTCTTTGGTACTTCAATCCTTAGCAAGGTTTGATAACTTGCATTGCATATGGAAATACTTATTGATATTTTTAATTTTGGCATTTATGGGGGGGGGGGGGCTCTTCTCATTGGAAAATTTGATGAAGGGTATATTTAGGTGCAGTTGGTAAAGTGCGATGGTCTGACACTCCAAAGTCCAATGATGTGGGGTTCAGTAGCGTTTATGATGTCAAGTTATTATGCAGTCATTTGTAACGTATTTCAAAATCTAATGGCTGTAGAAGACTTCAGATATCTTCCAAAAACTTGCTGAGCATCACAATATTGACATATTTCATATTCAGTACATTTTCACTTCAAAGTACATTAATGATATAGTAAATGAAATGCAAAATTTTAAAAAAGAAGTTGACATACTCCTTTACAATTATTTGTATTGACAGTCGTATTATTTCTGAAAGCATGTGCAAAAAGATAATTATCATCTTGCAGACTCCATTGTTCAAATCATTTCAACCATATGAATATTTTGTAGTGCATCAAGTCAACAGACAATGTGAAATATGAACTGATGGAACTTGGAGACTCCTTTTTGTTTTCTAATCACTGTTTAGATAATGATCAATAATCTTGTAAGATCACCTGAATACAATGGTACAGAATGTTTGATTCTTCAAAAACTGCACACTAATGGGAAAAAATGTTTTCATTTTTTGTTAATCCCTTAGAAGAGACTTGTTATGACTTGTAATTTTCTTGGATTATTTATAATTTCTCATTTACAGGAGGGGGAAATTGAAAGATTGAGTTCCATGGAGGAAGAGTTACAAAAGAAGTCTAAGGAGTGTGAAGAGTTGAAAAAGGTTTGCAGGAAGACTCGAAATTTGATTTTGTATCCCTTTCATTCCAATATACAGTGCAGTGAAACTTCTAAACCGGCCAGCTGCCGGACTAGAGGGATAATTTACCATGAACTTAGCCACTGTGTATCATCAGCACCAGATATTGTGTTTGAACACACCAAGATGAGAATTCCTTCTTTTAAACCACTTGTTATGCATTTGCTGATGTTACCAGCTTGTTGGAATGTTGTATTGATGTACAGACTTATTTTCAATGACTTAGAATCACATGAAATTATGTGGATTTTGTTTTATACCTTAAAATTAAGCACCTGGTACCTGTAAAACTAAGGGGTTGTCCTCTGTTTTTGGCTTAATTATGATTCTAGTGAATTAAGTGAATTAATTTCCCTGTCTCCTTGCATGAATCAGTACTGTAAATGTTTAAAAAGTGGTTTAAAGAAGGAATTCTCATCTTGGTATGTTATTTCTTCAAACGTCGTCGCTTCGACTGGTAGCAATATCCGTTGCCGTTCATACACAGTGTTCGCATTTAGTGATGGCTTATCTCAATTTACGATTAGATATTTCTTCTTTGTACCATGTTTATTTAAAGAAACAAGTATTTCATTATTAAAACTAATTTTGAAGAAAATAGTTTTCGATAATGGTTTTTAAAAGTATGTAAATAAATTGAAGCTCTATCATTGCTGTCATTATCTCCAGCCTGCTGAAGTAGATGAGATACACAATGGTAGGACTGTTCACCATAATCGTAGCCACCAGCAATAATTATCAGCGGATATCTAATTAATTAACTTGTACCTAATTGATGTAATCATAGTGATCTAAAATTGCTACCAGCAATAATTATCAGCAGATATCTAATTAATCAACTTGTACCTAATTGATACCGGAGGTGTGAAGTTGATCTGATTTAATACATCCTGCAATCCCATTAGAATTATACAGTCTTAAATTAAAAAATAACAAAAACAAAGATGTTTATTTCATTCCTCTTAATACCTACATGTAACTTTGTTTATATCTGTCGCTTAGAACAAATTGGTTTAAATGTTTGGGAAAAGTGCAGTTGTGTATGTACTTATAAAACTGCAATTTGAATATTTCTTAGGTATGTTTAGTCTTGACCCAAAAACTTAATAGTTTCTTAGGCAAAAAATTCCAAATTGTGATGGGGATTGAAATTAATTTTTTTTCACTAATTAGTAAATTTTAGGTAGTGGATTATTTTTCAACTAGCAAAATTGAGCTTTTGCTAGCATTTTCCAATCGATTGCTTTTTCAAAGAAATTTAAAAAAAAAAATGAGCATGTCTCTATATCTAAATATATGAAAATAAAGTGCAACAATAAAAATGAGATTGAGAGTTCTTTCGTTTAACAATGAATTATCAGTCAACATATCACTGGTGCATGGTAAGGGTCATAGGGTACATTTGTGTGGCGTACTCACTGTCCTGAGATGCATAACCTATTTACAACATCACATGGTTTGAAATCTTGAAGACTATGTACATGTTTAAAACATTTGGAAATTTCATTTATTAATTAGAACTTGCTACAAATAACTCAGTGTTTCTGACTATACATGTAGATAGCAGACAGCAGGACACCGCCTGTGTTGAGTAAACACGGATGAGATCATCATGATTGTTTTTAAAATCAGACGTCTCTGAGATTCCTGAAGTATGCTTGATCACTGACAGAGATGACCTTGGCCTCAGTTATTTAAAATTATTCCATCCATGTTTACTTTTTCAGTATGTTTCTAATCATTCTTATAACTAGAAAAGTACAAAAGTACAGCCCATAAACTGAGGAAAAGATTGAAATTGTTCACTTCCACAAAATTGCAACCACTTGCGATTATTCGCTTGCAATTTTGATTTTTCACTCACATTTAGAGAGTGTTTCCCCATGATTTCATTGCCGGAGGCAGGCAGGTTATTTGTTTTTTGGCTTATTTTTTACTGGGCTGTTGCATGAGTTATCTTTCCTTCCAGTGTTGACTGTAGCATGAATGTTTCATTTTCTTTCTCATTTACATGTCTATATAGAATAATCTATGGAAGTTTTTTTTATTTTTATATAAAAAATAGCTTCACATGACTTCCTACTAAGTGTATTGTCCCTTTCAGATCTATCTGGTCTTGATCATCTCTTTACTATAAAAAGTGGCTGGTTTTATGAGGGGAAATTACAGGTGTTAAGATTTCGGCCAGGACTTCTTAGGGGCTGGTTTGGAGAAGTTTTACTGTATTTACATGTTTTTTTATTCTAGAAGAAAGTTTCCTTAACAAGCATGTCGCCATTCTTTGTGTAGAAATGATTGTAATATGCTTACTTCTCCTTCAGCAAATGACTAGAGCCATGTATCAGAATAAAAGGATGGCCCTCTTACCCAATATTGATGACCCTCATGCATCTCCATTTCTCTCACCTACTTTAAAACCTAAGGTAATGTTATTTGCCTATATGTCATTGGAAATGTGTTAGAAAATTGGACAAGTCTCTCTCTGCTATCACTTCATTGATTCTTGGACTTGTTAAAAATTACAGCATGAATTTTTCAACATCCAGTGTTGTGTGATTACTAAAATGTGCATGAAAGGTTACTTTTTATATCTACATGTACATTGTTTGTAACTTGGAATTTCCATGGGTTTTGCTTCATAATTATTCTCCCCGAAAAATTTTAGGGGAGCATATAGTTGCCATCATATCCGTCTGTCTGAGCTATATCTCCTAAACCTGTCATCAGAAATTGATATGATCACAAATGTTCCCTGAGACAAGGACTTTTAGACCAAGGTCATTTTAGAATGGTAAGGTCACTCAGAACATATAAAATTTCCTTATTTCAACAGTTTTTGATATAAAAGTTCCCATCTCCTAAACCTTTCATCAGAAACTGATCACGAATAATCCTTGAGAGAGTGATTTTTTGACCAATGCCATTATGGAAAGGTCAAGGTCATGCCAAACATATACCTCATGTATGTAAAAAGTACTCTATTTTAACAGTTTTTGAATATGTATTGATCATATATCACACAGATAACTAATAGGCAAATGGCTTTCAGTCAAAGGTAACTCAAGGTCATTTTGTCAAGGTCACTCAGAACATATACCATTATATATGAAAAAATTCAAATATTTCAACAGTTATTGATGATTGTGTGAGTCATGCATCATATGAAGTAGTTCATTGGTTAGATGCATTTCGGGGAGCATCTATCAGTTTTACTGATATTCTTGTTTAAGTTTAGTAGATACATGGGCTCCTGAATCCTAGGATATATAGTAGCCCAGGTCAAATATAAGGGGCCCACTTCAAATATAAGGGGCCCAGGTTCCTATAAGAAATGTCAAATGAATGGTAAATAAGGAACATGCCGCTCAATACCTGCAGTGATACTGGTTTCTTCCTACCCTCAGAAATGCATGTGTAAAAAAAAAAAGAAAAGCCTAGAGTAGGGACGAACACTTACATGTAGTATTCATTTATCAGATAACAGTAAAGAAAAAATTTAATATAGATTGTGATATTTAAAAAAAAAAGAAAAAAAAAGAGAGATTGTGATATTTGTGTAAATTTTATGTGGAAATCTCCCCAACCAAAATTCAGTATGGATGAATTTGTTGGAAAAAATGCATTTAGTTGTAGAAAGTCTGATGTATATACACTGTATAAGGGATGTGGGGAATGTCACTGAGCTCTTAATTGGACTGAGTGAGAGCATTGGGTGTTGTATAACTTTGAATTCCTTGACAAAAGGGATGGGTCTTCTTGCAGATTCTGAGGGATAGCTGGTTCATATAATAATAGATTCACTCTTGCCCCTATCTAGCTCTTCAGCTTTTATAACTATTGTATGGTGAAGATACTTTTGTTACCATGCCCCTTAAGTTATTAAGCAAATGTCATTAATTTATAAGCAACTTTTTGTAGATTAAGAAGAGGAAAAAGAAAGAGGTGGAGATTGAGGAGGATTGGGAGGAGACAGATGAGGAGAGTTTCCTTACAGAAGATGATACTAGTGATGAGGACTGGAGGGCTACACCTATGTACAAAAGGAAGGGGATGAAGAGGAAAACTGTCAGTGTAGACGATTCCTCAGTTAGTGACAAATCCACCAGCGATAAGCAGACGACAGAGACTTCACAGTTAACCCGAGTAAGTCTCTGTAATATTGTATCTTACAATAACAGACTTCACAGTTAACCTGAGTAAGTCTCAGTAATATTATATCTTACAATTAACCCGAGTAAGTCTCAGTAATATTATATCTTACAATTAACCCGAGTAAGTCTCTGTAATATTATATCTTACAATTAACCCGAGTAAGTCTCTGTAATATTATATCTTACAATAACAGACTTCACAGTTAACCTGAGTAAGTCTCTGTAATATTACATCTTACAATTAACCCGAGTAAGTCTCTGTAATATTATATCTTACAATTAACCTGAGTAAGTCTCTGTAATATTGTATCTTACAATTAACCTGAGTAAGTCTCTGTAATATTACATCTTACAATTAACCCGAGTAAGTCTCTGTAATATTGTATCTTACAATAACAGACTTCACAGTTAACCCGAGTAAGTCTCTGTAATATTGTATCTTACAATTAACCCGAGTAAGTCTCAGTAATATTATATCTTACAATTAACCCGAGTAAGTCTCTGTAATATTATATCTTACAATTAACCCGAGTAAGTCTCTGTAATATTATATCTTACAATAACAGACTTCACAGTTAACCCGAGTAAGTCTCTGTAATATTATATCTTACAATAACAGACTTCACAGTTAACCCGAGTAAGTCTCTGTAATATTACATCTTACAATTAACCCGAGTAAGTCTCTGTAATATTGTATCTTACAATTAACCCGAGTAAGTCTCAGTAATATTATATCTTACAATTAACCCGAGTAAGTCTCTGTAATATTATATCTTACAATTAACCCGAGTAAGTCTCTGTAATATTATATCTTACAATAACAGACTTCACAGTTAACCCGAGTAAGTCTCTGTAATATTACATCTTACAATAACAGACTTCACAGTTAACCTGAGTAAGTCTCTGTAATATTACATCTTACAATTAACCCGAGTAAGTCTCTGTAATATTATATCTTACAATTAACCCGAGTAAGTCTCTGTAATATTGTATCTTACAATTAACCTGATTAAGTCTCTGTAATATTATATCTTACAGTTAACCTGAGTAAGTCTCTGTAATATTATATCTTACAGTTAACCTGAGTAAGTCTCTGTAATATTGTATCTTACAATTAACCCGAGTAAGTCTCTGTAATATTGTATCTTACAATTAACCTGAGTAAGTCTCTGTAATATTATATCTTACAATTAACCTGAGTAAGTCTCTGTAATATTATATCTTACAATTAACCTGAGTAAGTCTCTGTAATATTGTGTCTTACAATTAACCTGAGTAAGTCTCTGTAATATTACATCTTACAATTAACCTGAGTAAGTCTCTGTAATATTATATCTTACAATAACAGACTTCACAGTTAACCCGAGTAAGTCTCTGTAATATTGTATCTTACAATAACAGACTTCACAGTTAACCCGAGTAAGTCTCTGTAATATTATATCTTACAATTAACCCGAGTAAGTCTCTGTAATATTACATCTTACACTAACAGACTTCACAGTTAACCCGAGTAAGTCTCTGTAATATTACATCTTACAATTAACCCGAGTAAGTCTCTGTAATATTATATCTTACAATTAACCCGAGTAAGTCTCTGTAATATTATATCTTACAATTAACCCGAGTAAGTCTCTGTAATATTATATCTTACAATTAACCCGAGTAAGTCTCTGTAATATTATATCTTACAATAACAGACTTCACAGTTAACCCGAGTAAGTCTCTGTAATATTACATCTTACAATTAACCCGAGTAAGTCTCTGTAATATTGTATCTTACAATTAACCCGAGTAAGTCTCAGTAATATTATATCTTACAATTAACCCGAGTAAGTCTCTGTAATATTATATCTTACAATTAACCCGAGTAAGTCTCTGTAATATTATATCTTACAATTAACCCGAGTAAGTCTCTGTAATATTGTATCTTACAATAACAGACTTCACAGTTAACCCGAGTAAGTCTCTGTAATATTATATCTTACAATTAACCCGAGTAAGTCTCTGTAATATTACATCTTACACTAACAGACTTCACAGTTAACCCGAGTAAGTCTCTGTAATATTATATCTTACAATTAACCCGAGTAAGTCTCTGTAATATTATATCTTACAATAACAGACTTCACAGTTAACCCGAGTAAGTCTCTGTAATATTGTATCTTACAATTAACCTGAGTAATTCTCTGTAATATTATATCTTACAATTAACCTGAGTAAGTCTCTGTAATATTGTATCTTACAATAACAGACTTCACAGTTAACCCGAGTAAGTCTCTGTAATATTATATCTTACAATTAACCCGAGTAAGTCTCTGTAATATTATATCTTACAATAACAGACTTCACAGTTAACCCGAGTAAGTCTCTGTAATATTGTATCTTACAATTAACCTGAGTAATTCTCTGTAATATTATATCTTACAATTAACCTGAGTAAGTCTCTGTAATATTGTATCTTACAATAACAGACTTCACAGTTAACCCGAGTAAGTCTCTGTAATATTACATCTTACAATTAACCCGAGTAAGTCTCTGTAATATTGTATCTTACAATTAACCTGAGTAAGTCTCTGTAATATTATATCTTACAATAACAGACTTCTGTAATATTGTATCTTACAACAAATAAAATAACTGGGCTTTGCATCAACTGCAAAGATGTTTTGTGCATCATAGAAAGAGTAACGTTTTAGATATTTAAATCTTCTACACTTGATATGATGATGATTAAGGAGAGGAAGATTTGAGGGTGATATGGCTGTATGCCAAAGATCACGGGAATGTTGCTGATGATTGCAGCAATGTTTTGGATACCATATAGACTATCATTACAAGTGACTCCTGACGACTTGACCTTCAGTGTTTTTAAGTTCTTGATCACTCGTATTGAAATTATGGTCCCAATTCTTTTCTCTCTATACACCTATAATTAAAGAAATTTACTCTTCATCTCTCAAACTGCCGATCTCAAAGTTCTTTATCTCTCAAAGTAATGTATGACTGTACATTTATGAAAATAAAGCATTGATTGAAGTGACTTTGACCCAATAATACATAATTCATTGTTTTTCACTCTTCATATTTCAAAGTGGTAGTAGCAAATACACAGCATCAATCAAGCGTATAATTATACCCCACACAATGAAGTTGCAGAGGGTATGTTTTTGACCTGTTTGTCAGTCCTTTTTTTTTTGGTCAGCGCAACTCCTCCAACAGAATTTCGTGAAACTTTGTACTTAGGATGTTCTCTCCTGGTTTGAATTTTTTCAGAAGTATCAAACTTTTTTGATAAACCATTTTAACTGATACATCTTTATCCGAAAGACATTTAAAACATAAAAAAAAGAGTATGTTAGTGTGGACTTTAAAGGCCGGCAATTGGGTATAAAAGCAGCCAATCGGTGAAAATGGTGGAATATATGAATTTTCTGGTCACATTCAGGTTGCAGCACTTATTTTGCAAAAATAAAGATTAAGCTGTTGTACTGAAATTTTAAAATGGGTATGCTTGTTCCCCTCATAACTGTGCATATATTGGCCATATCTATTTTAGATATAAATTCTCATGAAGTTTTAATTTTGACCTCAAAAATCTGAAGCAGGGCTAAATTTGTATTTCAAACTAGAGATTGGCAGTTTGTGTATATTATCAAAAAACTACATGTTTTAAAAGACATGGATAAAACAATGATGAATTCATTTTGTAATTCCTAGGGTGAAATTTTGTTAAAGTAAAAACCTATCCTTTCAGTGCCTCACAGATCTAGCAGAGTGGTAGAAAAATGCGGGAAAACTTTAGTTTATTTTGATAAATCATGCCAGTCTCCCTGTTCAAAATATCGTCTGCTACAGAGCACGTGTAGAGTCAAGCATCAGACTGCTGCTTATTCTGATAACACTGCTAAGCTAGAAAAATTTACACCCCTACAGCAATTAAGCATATATGGCAAGAGGGCAGGGCTTAGCAGTGTTATCAGAATAAGCACCACTCTGCTCCATCTGTGAGGCACTGAAAGGATATGTTTATACTTTAACAAAACTTCACCCTAGGAACTACAAAATGAATTCATCATTGTTTTATCCATGTCTTTTAAAACATGTAGTTTTTCGATAATATACACACAATATTGGTATATATGATATACTAATACTTATGATTTTCCTCTTGGTACCTTTCAATTATGAGAAGAATTTGGGGGGGAATTGTAGCTGTGCAATGGAGGACATGTGCATTGAAGGATTATTAAGAAACACTTTGTCCATTATGATATTTGGAGACCTACTATCTGTGATTGTCTCTTTTGACATTGTAATGTTCACACGTAAGAGTCCAGATTGAGAGTAATTTTAGAGTGATGGTTGATCAATTGGACATTTGTCATCATTGGTGAGAGACAATGGGAGTTACACAACTGGCCTAGGAGATTGTTGCTTAACCAGACAAATATCTGCATGCTTGATATTATTCCAGAAAAGGTACCTGCAAGCCTGCAAAACTCTGAAACAGCAATCAGACTGAATAGTCCTAATGAGTTATTTTTATAAAGTTAACCGATTTTTTAAAGGAATGTGATTATATATAACTAATATAACTAAAAATAAAATCTGGATTTAACAATGATATATGAGTAAGTACTTTTTTTTCATGTTATACAGTAATTTGATTACATGTTTCCTTTGGTGCAATCCCCCTTATCTAGAACTAGACAAGCATGCTCGTGCAATATGTGAGTCAACATCCGGTGTAAACAATAACAAAAGATAATCACACCCACAAACTGCCAATCTCTAGTTTGAAATACAAATTTAGCCCTGCTTCAGATTTTTGAGGTCAAAATTAAAACTTCATGATAATCTATATCTAAAATAGATATTACCATTATATGCACAGTTATGAGGGGAACAAGCATACCCATTTTAAAATTTCAGCACAACAGCTTAATCTTTATTTTTGCAAAATAAGTGCTGCAATCTGAATGTGACCAGAAAATTCATATATTCCACCATCTTCACCAATTGGCTGCTTTTATACCCAATTGCCGGCCTTTAAAGAATTACAGCTCCTCAAAGTTGCCCCTTTGCTGAAACTTAATTTTTCATGAAAATCGCCAATTTTCACAAGAAACACACTATAAACAAATATTAAGGACAGAATAACCTTGGCTTTCTTTGATTTTATGAAAATTAAGCATAATTGATTATTTCAATAACTTTTACACAAAATATATCACCAATTCTACAAAAAATCAAGTATTAATTAACATAATTGTATAAAATATCACACAAATTTGAAGACCTATTTCAACAAAAAATTCAACCTAGGGAGAATATCTGTATCAAACTTTTTCTGGAATTACTAATGTAGATTTGAATCATATTTTTGCTTAATTTAAATGAAAAAAATGTGAGGGGTAGTGTGCTTTGGAACAAAGATTTGAACCATTTTGTGTCCCCACCCCCCTTCTTACACTCACATACATTCTAAACAATAACAATATACGATTTGTTATAAAATGTGTATTTTTCAATTCATATTTACAAATTCTATATATTTATTTCATTATATGATAAATAATCAGAAAACAGATAATATATGCATATATACAATACTAGTTCATTTATAACTACAAAATGTGTAAAAACATATGCCCCCGCATCAGCATTTTCTAATTTCCATGCAATGTGACCTTGATCTTTGACCTTCTGACCCCAAAATTGATAGGCATCTTCACGTCTTTGTATGTATCCATATGTCCAAATTTGGTTTGAATAGTATGCAAAGTATTTGAGTTATCATCCAGAAACTACTTTTAACAGTCAACTTCCATGTGACCATGAGGAAGAAATCTGCACTTCCTGGTATGGTTCTTCATATGATGATAGCACAACTCATCCCTCTCACTGTGGTTACCAAATGAATGTAGCTAAAATGCAAACATTGGAACTCAATTTCTATCAATACTGTAAATTCTTAACAATAGAACAGAATATGCTATTAGGTTTACCACCAGACTGCTAATACACCAACTTCAACTAACTCCAATTTTTGTCCAGCCAGGGATTATGTTTTAATGCCTTGCCCAACAAATTGTTACTCTAAAAGAATTTCTTAGGCAAAATGTTATATATGAATTTGTTCGTGCATAAATGACTGTTTATGAAATATATGCTAAAATTCTAATCAGGATTTTTTTTTTAAATGTGCATTTTCAATACCCTATAAACAAATTTTAACATTATTAAAACTTTTTGACAATTACACTTTGAAGGAATAATTAAAATAAAATTTTGATAAAATGATTTAATTTTAATTTCCCAGAACTGATTAAAAACAAATTATCGATCTAGTAGCCTCCCAAAAAACATATCTATACATGTATATATAGTCAACAAAATTATCTTTTGTTTTAACTAATTTGTACATGAATGGCGCGCCATAATTCTCTAGATGGGAGAAACCCCCCTTTTCCCTTTGAACTCTTTTTTTAATGAATTAAATTCTCTGTATACTTCAGCGATTTTTTAAAACAATGATATAGATTACACTTTTTAATCAAAATGATGCTTCAATAATGATACATTGAACGTTAGGAGCGAGATTCGCTCATGACCGACTAGGCGGGATCAGGAAGATCGCAGATTAATTTAGGTACAGATCTACATAGTTTGTAGATTTTATTTTCATAAAAAAAAATTCTTGTATATTGAAAAACTTACAAATTCATTCAATACTATATCAGCAGCCTCTGATTCGGGTACTACATCGCTAACATCCTTCCATTCCCCCCTCTCGTCTGACACTATGTACAGTACTGTAGTGTGTCACCATGTGCGTGGTTGTGCCTGCTTGTCTGTAATTATACCCCTCGCAACAAGTTGTGGGGGGTATACTGGAATCGGGTTGTCCGTCTGTAGACGCTATGGTTTCCGGGCTCTAAAGCATTATCTTTTCCACCTACCGTCACCATATCATATATATGGACTACCCATGGTATGAAGATGTTCCCCATCAATTTTGGGGTCAAAGGTCAAGTGCACTGGACATTGAAGTAACAATATGGTTTCCGGGCTCTAAAGCATTATCCTTTCCACCTACAGTCACCATATCAAACATATGGACTACCCATGGAATGAAGATGTTCCCTATCGATTTTGGGGTCAAAGGTCAAGTGCACTGGACATTGAAGTAGCAATATGGTTTCCGGGCTCTAAAGCATTATCCTTTCCACCTACAGTCACCATATCAAACATATGGACTACCCATGGAATGAAGATGTTCCCTATCGATTTTGGGGTCAAAGGTCAAGTGCACTGGACATTGAAGTAGCAATATGGTTTCCGGGCTCTAAAGTGTTATCCTTTCCACCTACAGTCACCATATCATATATATGGACTACCCATGGGATGAAGATGTTCCCTATTGATTTTGGGGTCAAAAGTTCAAAGGTCACACGCACTGGACATTGAAGTAGCAATATGGTTTCCGGGCTCTAAAGCGTTATCCTTTCCACCTACAGTCACCATATCATACATATGGACTACTCATGGGATGAAGATGTTCCCTATCGATTTTGGGGTCAAAAGGTCAAAGGTCATGTGCACTGGACATCGAAGTAGCAATATGGTTCGGTTTGTCATGCCATTTGTATTTTACACTCAGAAAAGAGGTAATTTATACCTATTACCAACACCCTTTGGGGGATTGGGGTAAGTGGGGGGTATTCTTAGTGAGCATTGCTCACAGTACCTCTTGTTTTCTTTGTCTGCCACTCACTTGTGAGAATATCGGATGCAGATTGATCTATAACTGCGTTTTACTTCTAACGAATCACCCATGTATGTTTCTGGACTGCTTTAGAATAGAATAAATGCGACATCGTACAGTGTGCGTCTTCGAGCTCGAGTTTGTTTACAATCGTAACGTCATCATGAATGTCGTAAAATGAGAAAATAAGTAAAAAATTGCCATGTTTTAAAGGGAGTTATATATAGCTGCAGCGCTTTGAAATTGAAGTCATTTTGACATTTTAGCCCTATATAAAAATTTTGTCTGGAGGACAATATATTAAACTGGTACCCTGCTGATTGGTGGCTACACACAAACATAAGAGTTGCGAAATCAACAGGGTACCAGTTTAAGCAAATGAGAACTGGGAATTATTTTGTAATTACTATCATATCCAATATGTTTGTAAACATTCTGAAGAACTTTGTGTGATTTTCTAGTTATGATCTTAAATTTCGCTACTTTTTTGGAACATGCAAAATTTCACCAATATCTTAGACCCTATGCCTTTAATTAATTTTTGTTAGTTTATTAACATTACTTACAAATAAAAACAGATATTAATGTTCTTCTTTGTGCATACAAAATAAAACACGCATCCTCATAGTTACGACTTTAAAAAGTATGGAGACTCACTCGTGGTAAAAGTACCATGAGAGTACACTCTTAATAAGGACACACTGTGTAGATGTGCATATTCTCAGGAAATTCTGATTCAATAATTTTTATATGTCCATTGAAGACCAGACGTATTATCGTATGGCTCCGTCTGTCTGTCTGTCCGGACCTTGTGGGCAGGATATAGACCGAACTGTAAGCTCTAGGATTTTACAACTTGGTACATTTGATCACCATGATGAGAGGAAGATGCCTATTGTTTTTCAAGGTCAAAGTCATAGTATCACCTAGTAGGAAAACCTAGTAGGAAACCTTTGTGGGCAGAATGCAAACCGAACCATAAGCTACAGGATATTACAACTTGATCACCATGATGAGAGGAAGATGCTTATTGTTTTTCAAGGTCAAGGTCATAGTATTACTAAGTAGGAAAACCTTGTAGGCAGGATACAAACTGAACCGTAAGCTCCAGAATATTGCAACTGGGTACATTTGATCACCGTGATGAGAGAAAGATGCCTATTAATTTTCAAGGTCAAGGTCACAGTATTATTTAGTAGGAAAACCTTGTAGGCAGTATACAAACCAAACTGTTGGGTCTAGGACAGTCAAACTTTGTACACATACACTTTATGCCAAGTGGAGGATGCCTATTGTTTCTTAAGGTCAAAGTACAAGGTCGTAGTAGCAGGATGCAGACCGATTCGTTTGGACAAAACCATTATTAAACTTGGTACAAATACATCTTATGCCAAGTGAAAATATTACTTAGAGAGTACATGATTTCTCTTGTATTTTCTATGCAAAGAAAGTATGTCGCACCCTGATAATTGCTGATACTACTTGAAGCCAAGTTCTACAAATCATAATGTAAGAAAAACACCCTATATTAGCTTTTCACGGGCGTATTATGTACCGTTGGCGGTACTCTTGTTGTTGAAGTTGTGCCCATTTTGAACTTGGAATTTTGAGCCCATCTGTCCTGTTCTTGCAGTAATGCATAGCATTACCATTCATTATGTGAGGCATTGTCAAGCAATGTTGGAGCGTGGGGTATGTGAGCTTGCTCACTTTTGCTTTCTGGGGTTAGGGTGGCTGTGTCAATTGTACGTTTACAGTTAATACCTGGGGTTAGGGTGACTATCAATTGTACGTTTACAGTGAATACCTGGGGTTAGGGTGGCTGTATCAATTGTACGTTTACAGTGAATACCTGGGGTTAGAGTGACTGTATTAATTGTATGTTTACAGTGAATACCTGGGGTTAGGGTGGCTGTATCAATTGTATGTTTACAGTGAATACGTGGGGTTAGGGTGGCTGTATCAATTGTACGTTTACAGTGAATATCTGGGGTTAGGGTGGCTGTGTCAATTGTACGTTTACAGTGAATACCTGGGGTTAGGGTGACTATCAATTATATGTTTACAGTGAATACCTGGATTAAGGTGGCTGTGTCAATTATATGTTTACAGTGAATACCAGGGGTTAGGATGGCTGTGTCAATTATACGTTTACAGTGAATACCTGAGGTTAGGGTGGCTGTGTCAATTATATGTTTACAGTGAATACCTGGGGTTAGGGTGGCTGTATCAATTATACGTTTACAGTGAATACCTGGGGTTAGGGTGACTATCAATTATACGTTTACAGTGAATACCTGGGGTTAGGGTGGCTGTGTCAATTGTACGTTTACAGTGAATACCTGGGGTTAGGGTGACTATCAGTTATATGTTTACAGTGAATACCTGGATTAAGGTGGCTGTGTCAATTATATGTTTACAGTGAATACCAGGGGTTAGGATGGCTGTGTCAATTATACGTTTACAGTGAATACCTGGGGTTAGGGTGGCTGTGTCAATTATACGTTTACAGTGAATACCTGGGGTTAGGGTGACTATCAATTATACGTTTACAGTGAATACCTGGGTTAGGATGACTGTGTCAATTGTACGTTTACAGTGAATACCTGGGGTTAGGGTGACTATCAATTATACGTTTACAGTGAATACCTGGGGTTAGGGTGGCTGTGTCAATTGTACGTTTACAGTGAATACCTGGGGTTAGGGTGACTATCAATTATACGTTTACAGTGAATACCTGGGTTAGGATGACTGTGTCAATTGTACGTTTACAGTGAATACCTGGGGTTAGGGTGACTATCAGTTATATGTTTACAGTGAATACCTGGATTAAGGTGGCTGTGTCAATTATATGTTTACAGTGAATACCAGGGGTTAGGATGGCTGTGTCAATTATACGTTTACAGTGAATACCTGGGGTTAGGGTGGCTGTGTCAATTATACGTTTACAGTGAATACCTGGGGTTAGGGTGACTATCAATTATACGTTTACAGTGAATACCTGGGTTAGGATGACTGTCAATTGTACGTTTACAGTGAATACCTGGGGTTAGGGTGACTATCAATTATACGTTTACAGTGAATACCTGGGGTTAGGGTGGCTGTGTCAATTGTACGTTTACAGTGAATACCTGGGGTTAGGGTGACTATCAATTATACGTTTACAGTGAATACCTGGGTTAGGATGACTGTGTCAATTGTACGTTTACAGTGAATACCTGGGGTTAGGGTGACTATCAATTGTACGTTTACAGTGAATACCTGGGGTTAGGGTGACTATCAATTATACGTTTACAGTGAATACCTGGGGTTAGGGTGGCTGTGTCAATTGTACGTTTACAGTGAATATCTGGGGTTAGGGTGGCTGTGTCAATTGTACGTTTACAGTGAATACCTGGGGTTAGGGTGACTATCAATTATACGTTTACAGTGAATACCTGGGGTTAGGGTGACTATCAATTATACGTTTACAGTGAATACCTGGGTTAGGGTGACTATCAATTATACGTTTACAGTGAATACCTGGGGTTAGGGTGGCTGTATCAATTGTACGTTTACAGTGAATATCTGGGGTTAGGGTGGCTGTGTCAATTGTACGTTTACAGTGAATACCTGGGGTTAAAGTGACAATCAATTATACGTTTACAGTGAAAACCTGGGTTAGGGTGGCTGTGTCAATTATACGTTGACAGTGAATACCTGGGGTTAGGGTGGCTGTATCAATTGTATGTTTACAGTGAATACCTGGGGTTAGGGTGGCTGTATCAATTGTACGTTTACATAGATAACACAACAGGTCTACTTCTTTTTGTGGCAGATACTGTAGTTGTTTGATTTGTCAGTTTTAACACTATGTGTGCTTTGTTTTGGAGGTAGATAATTGTTTAATTATATAATTTCAATGATCACTAAATAGCTGTCCATCACCACTAAGTATTACTGTGTAAGAAAGTGCTATGTAAGCACAGCATTTTTTAAAGTCATGGGATACTCAAGATTTTGTCATTTAAAAGATTTTGGACATATCAAGTAAAGTAGGATTTTGCTGTGTTTACATGGGATTCTCTGTTATTAAAGTTTCCCTTCATGCTTATATAGTATTCAGGTAAAAAGACAATTATTTATAAATACAATTTTCATTAAACAATAACTTATTAAGTTATTGAAGTAAAAGACAAATCATGTACTCTCTATGCATTATTTCTTTAAAACTGATTAAATTCAAGAACCTGTAATTTTTTTTTTAAGATGGAAGAAAATCAGAATCCTTGCCATACACACACATCTTCGATATCCATACATATATACTCTGTAAAATAAGAAGGTCCCTTCTTGAAAACTGTGGAAGGAAAAACAGACAATTCAACTTTCTATACAATAATTCCTAAAAACAGACTAAGTTCAATAACCTGTAATTTCCCCAAAAATTAAAGAAAATCAAAATCCTTGCCACGTGCACGCCTTCAATACCAATATAAACACTCTGGAAAATAAGAAGGTTCTCACTTCAAAACTGGGAGGAGTTCACCTGACAAATCATGTACTTTCTTTATAATATTTCCTCAAAACAGACTAAGTTCAACAACCTATATTTTTCTCAAAAGTGAACAAATCTAGACTAAAATTGTAGTTTTACGTGCGATAGACGCAAAGAACATTGACAGTTTTTTGGCGGTGGGAGAGTTTTTGACTGAAGACAAAAAACTGTGTCAGAGTTCTCTGCTTCCATCTCACGTGGAACTACATGTACCATTTTATTTCAAGATGTAACAAATTCTGATTGAAAATTGTCGCCTATGACCTTCAAGGGCTGTTTTTAATTTCTGACCAGTCTATAGGTCCCATCTTTTTGTGTAGACTGAAGAAATAAGATCACATGTTTAAGCATTGTTCTCTTACAATGTTTAATTAAGTAGTAACCTTCAAATTAAGGAATGGGATTAGCGTATCTTACAATGTGTAATCAAATAGTAACCTACAAATTAAGGAATGAGATTAGCGTATCTTACAATGTGTAATTAAGTAGTAACCTACAAATTAAGGAATGAGATTAGCGTATCTTACAATGTGTAATTAAGTAGTAACCTACAAATTAAGGAATGAGATTAGCGTATCTTACAATGTGTAATTAAGTAGTAACCTACAAATTAAGGAATGAGATTAGCCAATCTTACAATGTGTTATTAAGTAGTAACCTACAAATTAAGGAATGAGATTAGCGTATCTTACAATGTGTAATTAAATAGTAACCTACAAATTAAGGAATGAGATTAGCGTATCTTACAATGTGTAATTAAATAGTAACCTACAAATTAAGGAATGAGATTAGCCAATCTTACAATGTGTAATTAAATAGTAACCTACAAATTAAGGAATGAGATAAGCGTATCTTACAATGTGTAATTAAGTAGTGACCTACAAATTAAGGAATGGGATTAGCGTATCTTACAATGTGTAATTAAGTAGTAACCTACAAATTAAGGAATGAGATTAGCGTATCTTACAATGTGTAATTAACTAGTAACCTACAAATTAAGGAATGAGATTAGCGTATCTTACAATGTGTAATTAACTAGTAACCTACAAATTAAGGAATGAGATTAGCGTATCTTACAATGTGTAATTAAGTAGTAACCTACAAATTAAGGAATGAGATTAGCGTATCTTACAATGTGTAATTAAGTAGTAACCTACAAATTAAGGAATGAGGTTAGCGTATCTTACGTGTGAACAGATTGAAATGAAAAAATAAAATTTATTGACTATTGGTAGACCAATAAATTTTCAGTGGCTATCTTTTGTAGCAAAAGACCAGTGCAACTGCTCTGATTTGCAAGTGTAAAACCAACTGCAGCAGTCGACTATGTTCATGTAAAAAGAAGGAAAACATGTGTACAAGTGAATGTGGATGCAACGCCACAAAGTGTAAAAACAGGGAAACCACTCCTGATCAGGGAAATGTAAGTATTGTGTCTCAAGACAGAGATCTCATTATAAGAAAGCTATTGAATCAGAAATATCAATTTTGTATTTAAGGTTTCGTTATAGAATTCGCAGTGTTAGTGTGTTTCCATTGTAGAAATTTTCTATACTTTTCAAATTTAATGCAGTTAGATATCTTATAGATCTATATACATATACAGAGATTGAATTCTGTGAAGTACAGTTTTGTATCGGTTTTTACATAAACTCAGTGACACAGTTTATGTTGATGGTAAAATAAAGACAATATATTTAAACCTTGTAGCATCATTAAGTATATAAACAATATTTTGTAGAATGAAGATGGTGATCCACAAGCCACCTTGAATAGTACATACAACCTGGAGGAGACCAGTGCTAAGGAAAACATTCCCGTGAATCCTCTGAAAGATTTCATAAGTTTCAATGAGGGAAATCGTAGTTCTGATGAATTTGTGGTGCCATCCACCAATAAATCTAAACAAACTGATACCGAGGCTAAGATTTTGGAAGGGGGAGTCAAAAAGAGGAGAAAACTGTTCAGCATGAGTGCCAGGAATAACAGTACCAGTTTTTTTGGCCCTTTAGATTGAATGAGTAGTTACAGAAACTTTACTTGGTAAAGATCTCTACAGGATAGTATGTAGATATGATATTCTTAAACTTAATGTCTTTATAAAAGATCTCATGAAATGAACTGAAACGTATATACTGCATGGCAGAATTTCTTTCAGAAACTACTACACACATATTCATTTGATTTGAAAAATTTCTATCATTTATCAAACATTTTCAAAAAAAAAAAATATTATCAAACATTTAAATTCACCATAGCAATCTGCATGTATAGTATTGATGTGTTGTGTTTATATGTAGATTATGAATTATGTGAAATAAGTAATATATGGTAGCAATATGTGAAGTGTAGGATGTTTTAATTGTATCCGTTGTTTGATACGTACTTGTAGTGGAATATATCTGTAGTCAAGTGTTTTTACTTGTGTACATCACTGTTTCCTTATTAGGGAGGAATATGTAAAATGAATGATAAACGAATAGAAAGCATTCTGTGTGAATTGGTGGTCATTAAACTGTATAATGAATTGATTTATTTGTCATGTTGCCCACTTTCACATGAAAAAGAATACCTTTTGTATAAAGCCATTTTAGTCCCCTTTCAATAGAACTGAGGGGACTACTAGTTTGCACTCTGTCTGTCCGTTCATCATTCAGGGTTTTCTGTTTCTATTTTCATTTCCATCACGTATCAAGCTGAAATTCGCTATGTAGCTTTGTGGGTCCCTCTGACTAGATTATTCTGATCCATTTCAACTTCTGAGGAGTTTTTCCCCTTTATTTGAAAATTAATGTTATATGGAGGGTACATAATTTGTTCGGCTAACTCCTCCCACAATTTTCAAGGGAGAACCTTAATTTAGTAAGTCAGTTTTGAAGAAATATTACGTAGAGAGACTCAGAGTACATGTACATGATTTGTTTGTCTAACAAGTGAGGACCTTCCTATTTTACAGAGTGTTTGTATGGGTATTGAAGATGTGCATGTGGCAAGGATTTTGATATTCAATTTTTTAGAAAATTGCATGTTGAACTTAATCAGTTTTGAAGAAATATAAAATTATTGCATGGACACGATTTTGGTTCCAAAAAAAACATAGCAACAAACCTAAATTTCAAAAACTGACACAAAGGTGTATTCAAGGCATCTAAACTTTTCATTTTCTAAACAAGGCACGGCCCCTGTTTATGTTTACATGTCAAGTGATTCAACCATCAGTGGATGGTGTCGGTAAAACAAGGGGCCCATGGGCCACATCTCTCACCTGAGTCACCTTGGTCCTGCTGTTCCATGTCAACACCAAAGTATAACAAGGTCTTGGCATAAAGTTTCAATGTACAACAAATAGTCCAGGAGATTTGAAATAGGTCAAACTCCAAGGTCAAAAGATCAAACTCCATTGATTCACAATGTCTTGCATAAAGGATCTCTATACAAAATATGAAAGCCCTACCTAGAATAGTCCCAGGTATAGGTTTAAATATGTTTTCTTAAAAGTAGGTCAAACTCGGTGTTTAAGCTTAAAGGACTTGATATGAAATGAAAGATTTTGCCATAAGAAATTTTTGTATAAGATATGAATGATATATGTTAGATAGTTTGGACGTATTGAATAGGTAAGATTTTTTATTAAAAGTGGGCCAAGATCACACGAAAGGTCTTGCCATTAGAAATGTACATACAGAACATGAATGGCCTAGCTTAAATAGTTCAAGAGATATTTCCTCTCTCTCTCTCTCTCTCTCTCTCTCTCTCTCTCTCTCTCTCTCTCTCTCTCTATATATATATATAGACTACTCAAAATTTGATAAGGATCATAGATATTTTTCTGTTTAAAAAATTAATAACTGCTTAACTGGCAATATTGTGTCCAAGTGAAATTAAAAACGTCTTCAACAAACTTGCACGAGCATTTCATGCCATGGGAAATGCGTTTCTCATCACAGTTTATGCTTTTGCTACCATTGCACGATTTTCACTCAGTCATTGGTGTCTGATTCTTTCTAACATTTCAAACTCACTTGAGTGTTTACACTACGTTTATCAACACAATGCCCCCTCAACGTGTAAGACGTCGCCTGACGACAGAACAACTGGACAGATGTATTGGAATGCTTGACGCTGGCTATTCACAACGTGACGTTGCAAATGCACTAAACGTCAGCCAGAGCGTTGTAAACAGGGCTTGGAACCGACAGCAAACTTTTGGTACAGCAGCACACCGATATAGGGTGGTCGTCAGAGGTCAACAAACCAACGCCAAGACCATTTTGTGGCTCTTCAGGCACGACGCCATCCCTTCTGGACAGCAACCAGCCTACGTAACGACCTCCTGAACGCCTCGGGGATGAATGTGTCCACTCAGACGATACGGAATCGGCTTCACAATGCAGGTCTCAACTCGAGAAGGGCATGTGTTCGAGTCCCTCTGACTGTTCGACACCGGCGAGGGCGATTGGACTGGGCTGAAGATCATGTCACTTGGACACAGAACGATTGGGTTCAAGTTCTGTTCACCGATGAGTCCAGGTATTGTTTGGACTTTATAGACAGGAGGCACCGAGTGTGGCGACGACAACGTGAACGTTTCCATGATGCCAACATCAGTGAACATGACCGTTATGGTGGTGGTTCCATCATGGTCTGGGGTGGAATCAGCAGGGATGGAAGAACAGATCTTATGTCCTGGAGAGATGAACAATGACAGGGGTGCGGTACCGGGATGAGATCCTCGATGTTTACGTCAGACCCGACGCTGGTGCTGTTAGCCCTGAGTTCATCCTGTTGGATGATAACGCCCGTCCTCATCTCGCCAGGGTGGTGAAGTAGTACCTTAAGCAGGAGACAATTGTCCGTATGGACTGGCCAGCGCGCTTGTCGGACTTGAACCCGATTGAGCATGTATGGAACATGCTGCAGGTTGCCCTTTCACGCCGTAGAGCACAACCCACGACTTTGGCAGAGCTCGGAAACGCCCTTGTGGAAGAGTGGAACAACCTTCCCATTGGAAACATCCGGGTGCTTATTAACAGCATGGCTCGACGTTGTCAAGCCATCATTGATGCAAGGGGAGGCCATACCCGGTATTGACACTTCATGACTAAGTGTAATGACGGACTATCCCCAAAAACTGTGTAATTCTTTCTCTGGTTTGCTGTTAACTTTTTGTAATGAAATGCCTTTTGGTGTTATCAGATTTCAAGCATTCCGTATTGATAAAAGTTCATGCCGTTCATGAATTTTCATTCATAACCTGAGTAAACACGTTTCTGAGTCAAATTTATGTCTTTTGTTATGTTAGTGGTAAATTACACACATATAACCTAGTGATCCTTATCAAATTTTGAGTAGTATATATTTATATCAGTACTAAACAAACCTGAATCTACTCGGGAAGCTTTTCTGGTCATGTGGTTCTTGAGGAGATATATATATATATAATATACTTTGATACCCTATTATGGCCCCATTGTGACGGGGGAAGGGGGCATCATTTTTAATAAACGTCTGCACTATGTTGGGAAGATTTCCTGTAAATTTCAACATTTCTGGCCCAGTGGTTCTCGAGAAGATTTTTGCAATTAGTTGTTGTGCATTAACAATTGTACATTTTTTACTCCTTTTGATAACTACTATTCCAATTCTTTTCAAATCTGGTATGAAGCATCTTTTGGGACAAATCCTGTGGGGATCCGGGTTAGAATAGGTCCTCGGTACCCCCTTGCTTGTCGTAAGAGGCAACTAAATGGGGCGGTCCTTCGGATGAGACCGCAAAAACCGAAGTCCTGTGTCGCAGCAGGTGTGGCACATAAAGATCCCTCCCTGCTCAATGACCATGAGTGTCGAGCATAGGCCTAAATTTTGCAGCTCTTCACCGGCAGTGGTGACGTCTCCATATGAGTGAAATATTCTCGAGAGGGACGTAAAATAATATTCAATCAATCTTTGGGACAAGAGGGATATACATGTAAATTTCAGGACTCCTGGGACCTTAGGGGCGGGGCAAAAATTGACAAATTTTTAAAATCTTTTCTCTACAACTGCACATGTATAGAGAAACTAGATGCATAGTGATATAGAGAAGGAAGGCTTTTTCCAAAATTGTAAATTTCATGATCCTCGGGGTAGAGGTTCTGACCCCAGGGCAAGGCCAAACTTGGTATATAGTGTTTAAGTTTAAAACACTTAAAAACGTCTTCTTTAGCGCTATTGATGCCAAATTGAAACTACATGGATATGTAGAAAGAGCAGATAGTTTGAAGGGCTAGTCTTATCGTTTAATTTTAATGCATATATTATGTAATGGCTTTCATCAGTGTATACACTTTTGAGGGCATTGAAGTTTTAAAAACACATCTTGTTTTATGCTGTTGCTGAACATCAGAATTTAGCTAAGATATTCAGAACGGGAATTTTGTTCTACATTTCATAACTCTTGGGACTAGTAATACTTTTAACTAATACTCAGATGACCGATAAGGGACCTCCGTTGTTAAGGTGATAGCTGAAAGACCCATGATTCTTAATGCAGAGCGTTTGGCGAAGGAGCAATCTATACCCATTTTAACGTCTTGGGTTCGACACGAGCAGGGCTTAAACTCACGACCTCAATAAAATTGGATGATGGTCACAGTAAGCATTTAAAAGATTCTCAAAAACATTTTTACGAGTCAATAAAAAATAGAACCAATAAAGGAAGAAATAAGTTACGGACAATACATCACAGATGGGTTTAATTTAAGTATACATGGAAATGCATCGTAGGTGTGGTGTAATGGAATTGTCAGTATATACCTTACACTTTTACATACGTGTACAGTAAGCATTGCATGTCTCTCCCCAAACAAGTATAGATTGCCCGTTTTCTGTCTCTAAATATTAGTTTACTACCAATGAAATCAAAAGGTACTGTGAGTTTCTTCTCCGTCTGTCAGTCTGCCCCACTTCTGAAATTATGCTCGCTGTGTACCTACCAAATAAACAATTTATATCATTTTTAGGGAGAGCTTTTGGGATGAAATTTCAAATAACTCGGTATGCTTGTTTCTCAAATATTTATTGATGCATATAGTTCATGAAAGGTATCCGGGTTTTTTTTATTTTAGGGACAATGTCAATTATCTACAGAATCAAAGGGGGAGCTTTCATGCATTTTCAAAGTGTGCAATTCACAATTCTATTTGCTGAAAAAATAAAGGGAGTCCAAACCTATCCTTCTGTACTTTTTCATATAGCTAAAGAATTCCAGAACAGAGAATTATAATTATATGCAATTTGTTATACGTTTTATTTTTTCACAATGTGAAAACAAGCATTCATTAGCAAGTAATGTACAATACATAAGATTACACATTTTTATACGCCCGTCATTAGACGGGACGTTTTATGTTATGACTGTCCGTGCGTCCCTTGCTGTCCGTCCGCCCCTGGTCATGTTTTCCGGACTTTTTTCCATAACGGATGCATGTATGACTTTGAAATTTGGTCACAATTTATCTCTAGTGAAGTGTAAGAGTGAGTTTGCATTTCAGATGGATTGATCTGTTCTTGACCTACTTTAGAGTTATATGTACGAGTAGTTCAAACAGTTTTCCGGACTTTTTTCATTACAGATATTGCCCTAAAATTTAGTCATAAGCTTCCTCTCAGAGGAATACAAGTCCAGTTTGCATTTCAGCTTGATTGGCCCGTTCGTCCGTGACCTACATTAGTAATAAGAGTAGGTCGAACAGTTTTCCGGACTTTTTTTCATTATGAGTACAGATATTGCCCTGAAATTTAGTCACATACTTCCTCTTGGAGGAATACAAGTTCAATTTGCATTTCAGCCGTATCGTCCCATCCTTGAACTACTTTTGGACTAAAGATAGGTCAAAATGCTTCCCGGGCTTTTTTCATTACGGATACAGATATTGCCCTGACATGTAGTGAAAGACTTCCTCTCGGAGAAATATAAGTGCAGTTAGCATTTCGGATGGATTGGTGCACCATGACTTGCTTTAGGGGTAAAAGTAGGTCAAATAGTTTTCCAGAGTTTTTTATCGGTATGGTCACAGGTATTCCTCTGAAAGAACTGCGAACGATAGTATTATTTCGCCGTCTACCTTCTGGTCAATTTTGAAGTTATCATTTTTAATTGATTTTTATTAAATGTCAATATAGATATTTACATGAATTTTCATAAAAGTTGATTTATTTGACAAAACAAAGAGAGAAAACTCTAATTTGGATTAAAATCGCGTTTTTTTTTTGTTATGGAAAACTGAAAATAACTTAAAGACTACTACCCCCCCCCCTCCCCTGTGAAACACAAATTCCTTTTTACAGGTATTATAAATTGTCATTTAGCAAATATATACCAAAACTTTTGTTGTTTCATTGGGGGGGGGGTCGCCATTCTTTACTCATTAATATTAAGTAATCTAACAAATCAAATGGTTATTTATTTATGTCAACGTGCATTTTAAAATATATGACATTTTAAAGTAATTCCACCCTCCTGTGATGTCATCAGATTTTGCAAAAATCGATGATTTATTTAGATTTATACCTGATAGGAACATATATTTTGTTGGAATCTTTTTCGACAGGTATTATTTTTAAAAAATCGTGTTAAAAATAAACTATTTCAAAAGTCTTAAGTTATAGATGAATAATCAATGATACGTTTTAAAATATTTAATCCAAGGGCAATAACTCAGTTTTATTGATTTCTTCATCAAGTTTATTATGCGATAAATTTCCTTTATTTTTGCAGACATTTTGGATATTTTTGTGAATATATAGTTTCATGGAATTGTTATGAATGCAAGTATATCGTCATAACCAGTTCGCATGAAATTTTTATAATTGCAATTTTCTGACGGTGATATATGATTCTGTTATGTATGTCTCGCATCTTAAAAAAGTGTCATGACCTATGTGTTTTATTTGATAGTTTGTTAGTTTTAACTCCAATGAATGGAAATAAATACACTTTTTAAACTTGTATCGGATAGAACTGCGAGTATGGAGTCACATTAAAGAAACATATTTTTCTACCTCCTAAACTAAAGGAGCTGTAATTAAGAGCATTGGATTAATTAACACTGGTATTAAAGTTAATAATCAATTAATAATGAATTCTACTTTGCATTGAAAAAAATCACATTAGCAAATTTGTGAAGCTGTTTAAAATATACGAATTGAAAATGAAGGCGATAATTCAGAGTTATCGTGCATAGTTCTTTTGTCATAACCTCCCTCTCATAGAAATACATAACCATGACCTACTTAGGGCTGAAAATAGATCAAATGGTTTCCTTGGCTTTTTCTCATCATGTAGATACAGATATTGCATTGACATTTCGTCGCAATTGCATTGACATTTTTGTCACAATTTTACCTCCCTCTGAGAGAAATACATAATCAGTTCACATGTCAGATGGATTAGTGCATCATGGCTTTTCTATTTAGAATGTGTGTTGTATCAATTCAGAGTGCATAATACGCTTCCAGGTGGAATTTCGCTGTCTGATGAGCGTACATTTTACCATTTGCGTCACTCTTGTCGGTAGGTGACATTGCGTTTATCAATACCAATTTCTGAAGCAAAAATATGCTGCCAAATTATTGAATGCTTGGAATACCCTCAGATTGTGGAAAAATGTATCATGATTGACAGAATTTAAAGTTCATGAATATAATCGAATAGTTTACGAAAATATAAGAAGTGCATGTTACAATATATCGCATACATTTCCCCGCATAATGTACCGAGATAGCCAGAACATCATTTACAAGTTCAGAAATATACATTTTTCGTCTAAAATTTATTTGAGTGATAAATTCTTCTTTTATTTGTTTACATCACTTTCAAAATTAGAAAACTCGTAATACTTACCTCGATCTACAGGTTCATTGCATTGTTTTTATTTTCTTTGAATCAACCTCCCATTACAAGCGGCCATATTTACTTTATTATGATAAATCAATAGACTAATTAAAAAGAATATGCAAAGTTAGACTCGATTTTAACCACAGGTTGATTTTATTTGATAATGCAAGTTTCGACCAATGTATTGTTACTAAAAATTGAAAAGTTAACGCCATTTCATAAATTTTTATGTATATATTCAATTACAAATACACATGGCATATTGTATAATTGTTATCAAGCATCTATTGCACTGAAAACGCCGTTGTGTTGTTTGGTTTTTAGCTCGCCTGAGCTGAAAGCTCAAGTGAGCTTTTCTGATCGCTTTTTGTCCGTCTGTCTGTTAAACTTTTCACATTTTCGACTTCTTCTCCAGAACCACTGGACCAATTTCAACAAAACATGACCAAAAGCATCCTTGGGTGAAGGGCTTTCAAGTTTGTTCAAATGAAGGGTCATGTCCCTTTTAAAGGGGAGGTAATCACAATAATGCAAAAATAGGGTTGGGTCATTTAAAAATCTTCTTCTCAAAAAACCACTGGGCCAGAAGAGCTGAAAGCTTCCTGACATATTGCAGATTCAAGTTTGTTCAAATCATGGCCCCCGGTGGTAGGATGGGGCCACAAGGGGGGATCCAAGTTTTACATACAAATATATAGGGAAAAACTTTAAAAATCTTCTTCTCAAGAACCACTAAGCCAGAAAAGCTGAGATTTACATGAAAGCTTCCTGACATAATGCAGATTCAAGTTTGTTCAAATCATGGGCACCTGGGGTTGGATGAGGCCACAATAGGGGATCAAAGTTTTACATACAAATATATAGGAAAAATCTTTTTATCAAGAACCACTGAGCCAGAAAAGCTGATTTTTACATGAAACCTTTCTGACATAGTGCAGATTCAAGTTTGTTCAAATCATGGACCCCAGGGAATAGATGTGGCCCCAAGGGGGGGGGGGGTCAAAGTTTTACACACAAATATATAGGGAAAAACTTTAAAAATCTTCTTCTCAAGATCCACTAAGCCAGAAAAGCTGAGATTTACATGAAAGCTTCCTGACATAATGCTGATTTATTTTTGTTCAAATCATGGGCCCCGGGGGTTGGATGGGGCCACAATAGGGGATTAAAGTTTTACATATAGGAAAAATCTTTTAAAATCTTCTTCTGAAGAACCATTGAGCCAGAAAAGCTGATTTTTACATGAAAACTTTCTGACATAGTGCAGATTCAAGTTTGTTCAAATCATGGCCCCCGGGGGTAGGATGGGGCCACAAGGGGGATCAAAGTTTTACATACAAATATATAGTTAAAATCTTTTTCTCAATAACCACTGAGTCAGAAAAGCTGATATTTACAAGAAAACTTTCTGACATAGTGCAGATTCAAGTTTGTTCAAATCATGGCCCCCGGGGGGTAGGATGGGGCCACAAGTGGGGGGTGGTCAAAGTTTTACATACAAATATAGGAAAAAGTTTTAAAAATCTTCTTCCCAAGAACCATTAGGCCAAAGAAGTTGACATTTACATGAAAGCTTAATTTCTGACATAGTGTAGATTCAAGTTTGCAAAGGGTAGTTTGGGCCATAATAGGGACTAAGGTTTTACATGCAAATATATATGGAAAGTCTTCAGATATGGGCCAAGGTGACTCAGGTGAGCGATGTGGCCCATGGTCCTCTTGTTTTTTTTTGGGGGGGGTTGGGTTGATTTTTTAAAACATAAAGTAACGTTCATGTCATTCTTATACCCATACGCTCAGAGAAAATTCAGATGATGTCAATAAAAGAGTATTTACACACACAAACATAAACCGGTTGAGTTATTTTCGGCCTTCTAATTTTTCTTTATATATACTATGTAAACAGCGCGCTAGACCGCTCGATCTATATAATTATTTATTTATTTATTCTCTTTGGTATAACTACCATTTTTAGCGAATAAAACTAATGTAGGCGGAAAATTAAAGGCTATATTATCTTAAAAGGTTGATCGATTCCCATGTGTTGTCATAGGTTTTTGCAATTTTTTTTTATTAAATTAAACTTTGCGCATGGTAGAAATATATCTCTCAGAAGAATTTTATTCACTGCATAAAATAAAAATCTGGTAAACTATTGATACTGAAAAAGTTTATATCTTCTATAGATAATCAATTATTTATGATTTAAAAAATGTTGTCAAGGGCAATAACTCCTATGTTGGTATTTCTTCTACTGCATGTCTATTATACAATGATTTTCCTAATATCAACATTTAATTCATACATATTTATGAATTAGAAGTTTTTTTTAAAACTGTTGACATTTAAAATTTGTTATTTCAACAAGTTTTTATCTATATTTATTATTAGAAAAAGGTGGTAATATACACATTTTCTTTGGTTATAATTAAATCTAACAATATTGAGTGGAAATTAATATAGTTTTTCCACTTTCAACCATTAACATATAAGGATGGAGCTACCTGAAATGTTAAAATCTATCGATCGGCGACATGAATTTAGACGATCATTCATTTACTAAAATTGAAAAAATACACGATAAACCTATTATTTTTGGTTTCATTTTTTCTGTTGAACTTTACCTTAAAATCCGAACATAATGCTGCTAGGCGTAAATTACTGAAATATAAAATACAAGCTCTGGCGGTAGTAACGCATAGGATATATCCTGAAGGTATAGGACTTTCATATTTTATGTATTGATTTTTATGGCAAGACCTTTCATGTGATACCATGGTGTGTGACCTTCAACAGTTTGACCTACATACATGTATAAGAAAACGTAACATTATTATTCATATGTTGGTATAATACTAGCTGATATTGTCCATTTATTTGTGTATACACCTGATTAGCAATTCATATATGTATGTACTCGTTTCCCCAACATGCTGCATCCACATGTAGTTTGCAGTCCATGTAACCTGTAGTTAATGTTGTAAACTTTCTTTCTTTTTTGAAATTTTCTTCTTTATAAGTTGTCTTGCTCTGGGCCCAAAATTGGAATAAAATTATCTGATCTTATCGTAACATATTCAATATTTCCTGGCTACTATAGTTTTAAGGTAGATTGAACTTTCATATTTTGTATATAGATTTCTTATGGCAAGACCGTTCATTCATTCTATGTCATTGACCTTCCGAAAAGCAATGTTATGTTATTCATATTAGTGTTGAGGCATCCCCATGTTGTGTGAATTCATGTTCAGTTTTGTTGGGGCCACAATCCCGTGGAGATCCGGGTTAGAATAGGTCCTCAGTACCCCTTGTTTGTTGTAAGAGGCGACTAAATGGTGCGGTCCTTCGGATGAGGCCACAAAGACGTAGGCACCGTGTCACAGCAGATGTGGAAGATAAAGATCCCTCCCTGCTCAATGGCTATAAGCGCTGGGCAATGGGCCTAAATGTTGCAGCCCTTCACCGGTAATGGTGACGTCTCCGTATGAGTGAAAGATTCTCGAAAGGGACGTTAAACTATATACAATCAATCAAATATTTTCATGGGAATAAAGATTGGGGGAAAATCTTCTAAAAATCACAGCAGCTGAACAACGACATGGCCAAGGTGACTCAGGTGAGCGATGGGGCCCAAGGTTGTTCGTTTTAGTGATTGAAATCTGAGTGGGTGACAATTAAGTTATACCACTAATAAAATGCAGTGTTTGAATAATTTATCAGCCCATGGTCTTTTAAATGAACCAAACTGAAGATGAAGCAAATAAAACTAATAGAATCAAAATCAACCGGAGGAAACGTTCCCTTTGATTCTCTCTCTCTCTCTCTCTCTCTCTCTCTGAGAGATAGATATCTTGTATGTTATATATGATCCACGATCATTTTTATAACAAGGAATAATCGATCTGAATCAGGAATGCCAATACCTACGGATATGCCTGTGGACAATACTATAAAAGGTTTAAACTTAAGATAGGGTGAGGCCAAAATACGAGATCAAAATGTTTGATGCGGATATATTGGAAACATCTTTAAAAGTCTTCTGTAGATTCAAGTTTGTTCAAATTGTGGCCAGCAGATGTAGAGTGGGGCAGCAACGGGGGATAAAAATCTTACATGGGGATGTACATTTGTATAAGAAAACAGGTTAAGGAATTCGTAAAATAAAAATTGGACAAATAAATCTTTAATATCTCTTCCCAACAAACACACATTCATTCATTATATCGAGAAACAAAGAGCAAAACAAGTACATGTACATATAAATTTTGATACATATACACGTATAGACCCAAGGAAAACACTTACAAATGTAAATTTATGCATGTATGTAGATCTATTCGTTTACATAGGCTTACCCAAGACCCAGTTTGTTACAAACACTGAGTATCACGTATCACACTAAAACAAAACAAAACCAAAAAAGAAAAAAAACAAACAATACAAAAATTAAATAAAATCAAGTACGAAATTAAATTTTGCAGATTCTATTTAACATTCAAATCTCTCATTCGAGATATATTGCCTAAAAATAATTTTTTTTTTAAAAAAACAACACATTACAACTAATTGACTCCATGGATTACTTGAACATTACTGAGGGGTGAATAAATGTGCATAATTCAAATGAATATATATTTCATAATACTCAAGACACATTTCCCAGTATTTATGTTTCCAAGAGTATATAGCGAACTTAGCAGACACGTATACCCCTTTCATCTCCGATATTATTGATTCACAGGAGTCTAGGCATTATGCTGCATCCATCTTTAATGTTCTGGTAAAAGAAAGTTATACATTGCAGTAAATGCTCACATACAAAAAGTAATTACGACCTGTAAATCATAAATCAAAGGCTTTTAATAATCAAAGAGATTTTGTCACGCGCATGTTGAATTAATTATTCTTTGATTAATGGAATACTAAACAGCAGAAGATACCCTTACATCTGATGCTTTTAAAACATTTTTATATTTATTGCACCAGAGAACTCAATGCATAATTTACTTTAAATGGCCTGAATTAAAGATGCAATTATATCTGAAGGCTAGGAAGTTGAACCGCCTCTTCATAGTACGCGAGCGTTGTGAGAACAACACCGTTTGTGTGTGGGAGACCGCGTAATATGGTCTCGTGTGTAGACTCTTGTCAAACGTCAGTATCAACATGGAAAATACACCATCAATAGTTATTATTATCAACAGTTACAAGTAACAGCTGCGTGCATACTAAAAACCTGTTTTGTGGGAACAAATTGAATATGTTTTAGAAACTATTACCGGTACTAAATCTCCATAGTTCGGGTGTCAATATGAACGGTGTGTCTATCAAATACAGTTCTGGTTACTGTGAGATAAAACAGCTTTTCGTCAGAGCTTTGTTTACCATGTCAGTTCGTAATTCCGCAGAGAAATGGAGCCACGGGTTTTACACGTACATCGGAGCGTCACCGTTTCCGTACAATATGTCCTCGGGGGAAGGGGGCATAAAGTTGAGACGAATCAACATTAACTCTCAGATCAATTTCACTTTCTACATTTCATTTTTTTTTTTTTTTTTTTTACAAAAGTAAAAACTGCATGCCTGTTATACCCCGAAGAATAAGTCCTTTTTTGTCCTACCACAATCGTTCCCTGACCTTTCATTCTAGATGAATTTAAAAAGTTTGATGATTTTGCCCATCTATGTATACAATGTAACCGAGCTCAACACATACACAATTACTAATATTTTCAAATGAAAGCTTGCCATCTTTTTCTTATTAATATCTTACCAGTACGAGGTTAGAGGACCCGTAAACATAACAAGCATTGAGATAGGTAGTACATTCTGTAAGTAGATCCATACAAAAACATCAATATTAAAGGAAAAATATCTGTGTACAACACAATGAAACTCTAGCTGATGTAACCCCTGTCTCGTAACTGCACTACATAGCTTGTCGACACTTTGTTAAACGATCGTCATCTCGATGCTGGAGGGACACGAATCCTCAGCCATTACTGCAGTGTGGAACTTTTTTTTTTAAATGTGTTAAAATGTCACATGTAACTTGGCAAAAATTGTATCTATGCTTTTAACAGAAAGAAGAGAGAAATCGAAAAATGATTGAATTACGTTACGTGGAAGGGTACTCTGTGGAATGTCACACCATGCTTGTAAATTGTTGCAAGGAACATTTCTGCTTAATTGTACGTTTCCGGGGAATATACTATTGTTCAGAGGAACTTGATCAAATGAGCGCCCGAAATATGGCAATGTTACTGAATACTTCATGAGACGATCAAAAGTTGGAATATATTCTGGGGACGTTTGGGAATTTACAACAGACTGAGTTCACCTCATACATCATCACGATAATGTTATCTTTTTCCCCTATGAGAAGACTCCGATGAGTGAAGATTTCTTAATTGTTAAATACAACATAACGAATGCAAGTGCACAATGCCGTTATTGACCTCATTGATATGACATGTTATGGAAAGTTATCTTTAAACACATGCTGGCTCGACAGCAGATGGGTGATGAAATATGCTATGTCGATCAGCTGATAGTTTGTTGATGAAGTCTATCAAAGGTAAGTTGTTTTCGTAATTTTCCGAAGAAAGAAATGTTTACTTAGTCACAATTAGAAGAGACGTGCGTATACAAAGCATTGGGGGCACACTGCTCTATCAAATAATCAGGGATTTTACTATTTTTTCATCCCGTGTGATTTCGCCTCAAGCATTTCATCTGATGTTCTTCATACGGATACATTATCACATGTTTTCAAAATTATATCATACCGGCAAAAACTCCGGGGTGAACTATTGACTGGTAATGAAGTTGACACCTCGCTGTATCAACCAGAATTACTTCACGAGACGGGAGTCATTGACAGAAAAGACGGGAGGTATCTATTTGCACGGGGATGTAAGAAGTGCATGTTTTGTTGTTTTTTGTTTATTATTATCATTAGGTGATCTTCCAGGACTGTTTGGCTTATATTGAGGACATAAGACATTAAAGCTTATTTTTGTATATAATATTCATAAATATACACATGTTTTCAAATATTCTGATAAGATGCTGCAATGGAAAAGATGTAATTTTAATACATATGTTGCAGTTTTACTTTAGTGGAAGTTTGATATCGAATGAATAGTTTTAAACATTGAAATATTTGGTAATGATTAAAACAGGTATGGAATCCAAATTCAGCACTGTGTTCCAAAACTCGTTTTTCAGTTAACATAGATTTATTTTGATGCATTCGTGAAAACATTTTCAATTGTTTTGCACAAAATATTACATCAGTGATTCGATTTTTACAACTACATGTCAAAACTTCCATTGTCCAAGCTGCATCGTAAAATTCAATGGAAGCGGGGCGTTCGAACATTTTGATCATCAAATAGATTAATCAGATAAAGATAATAAAACTGTATAAATGACAGGCAGTAATAATACGAAAAAAAGTTATCATAGAGGCTGAGCAGGTTTTGGCTCAATACGTGAGAGAATAATGTGGATCCATCATTGAGACGTAGACGGACGCTAACGCGCTACATTACGCGTAAATATGCCGGTGGGAAGAGGCTTGAACAAGGTACAGGTATATCATCTCGTGAATATACTTTCATAGAATGAGAGAATTTCTTGATTATATAAAGTGTTTGTATCCACCATTATTTGTAAACAATTGTGACGTCACCAAAATCGATTTATATAAATATATGACGTCACAACAGTGAAGGCATATACCAATCGTAACTACTCGGCTATTTCCGTAACCGCTTACGGAAAAGGACGAGCGCGTGATCCGATTGGGCATATACATGTATGCTTCAGTGAAAGCATGGGTACTCTCTAGTGTTGAATATTTAGGGGAAAATATCAAAATATATTTACATTCATTCTGTTTTTTCTTGATATCATTTTGCCATTGAAATAAAAACAACTGGGACCGAGGAATTTTCAACTTTATTGAGTATGTCACAATGGAAAACTTGGAATAGCGATGCTTGTTTTTTATATGATAAATAACAAAAAATAGAAAAAGTAACTACAGTGTATAAGAAATTTTGTTTTAGTTTTTAGCGGAGATGCGTTGCAAATCTAGGCTTTTAAATTTGCGAAGGATGGGTGTCCAGTCGGGCGGGCGGCGTCCACAATTAGATTGTCCGGTTTCTAACTTTCATACTTTTTGGTGCATCTTTGTGAGACTTACATAACATGACCACATCCGAAAGAGGAAGGTTCCTATTTATTTTGAGGTCCAAAGGTCAACGTCACTTTGTCACCAAATCCCATAGATTTGAGCTGGTCCGGTCTCTAACTTTCATACTACTAGGGACATCTTTGTCAGACTTGCATATACATGTATTGATCACATCCAAAAGAGGAAGGTTCCTATTTATTTTGAGGTCAAAGGTCAAGGTCTCTTTTTCACCATATACCGTAGATTTGAGCTTGCCTCTAACTTTTATACATGTACTTGCTGGTGCATGTTTATCAGACTTCAAATCCTGATGACATTCAGATTCATGTTGCTTTGAAATCCAAAGGTCAAGGTCATTATTACACTAAATACCTATTGCGGCCATTCAAAGCTTCATAATTATAAACTATATTAAATACATGCATGTTTTTACTTCGTGAATGCAAGCGTGCATAATTTTTCAAACTGCAACTCGGTCATACGCATCTTTGATGTGTTTTAGCGATTTTTGAAAGTATAGCATGAGCCTCTTCACATATCGGCATATTTTTCATGGAGCAATATCTCTGTTCAGCTGAGGTATATCATCCCATACTCTCAAAAATCCTTAAACGTAACTGAGAAAGAAAGTGCGCATTTTCGCGGATGTTGCAGGATAGCTTCCGAGGTCGAGAATTGATGTATTGAAATATGAACACCTGTGTTTCTGTGGCGTAGGAAAGCGCATGGTAGCGCATCGATACTCGATATAAATTTCACGAACATCACTTGGTACTAAAATAGGTAGGAAATCGCCAACACATCATATTTACTGTTCAACAGGAAATTTTGGTGCGCTGAAGTTGTTGGTTCAGCGGATGGGGAAATTCGCCAAGAGTAAAAGCGCAAAAAATTATTCATTTAAATGATATATTCGTTAAGGCATCTAGGGTCTATCTTTTATTTAAAAAATGACGTCACAATATTTTGCAAGAACTCCAAAAAACAAATTTGCAGTATTAATTATGAGTTATGTATAGCTACAGCGCTTTGAAATTGAAGTAATTTTGACGTTTTAGCCCTGTATAAAATTTTCGTCTGGAGGACAATATATTAAACTGGTACCCTGCTGATTGATGGCTACACACAAACATAAGAGATGCGAAGTCAACAGGGTACCAGTTTAGGCAAATGAGAGCAGGGAATTATTTTGTAATTACTATCGTATCCAATGTGTTTGTAAACATTCTGAAGAACATTTTTGTGATTTTCTAGTTGTAATCTTTAATTTCGCCACCTTTTTGGAACATGCAAAATTTCACCAATATTTAGACCCTATGCCTTTAAAAGAAAATGGGCCAAAAAATAAAGCGCCAAGATTTCAAACTACTTTTTGCGAAAAATCAATATATACCTCTGATGGCGCCGATAAGATACTGTGTTTCATATCTTATGGCCTTATTTGTTCGCCATCTTTTTGCTCTGGGTTTGTTTTGATGATTTTTTATTTGTCATCTTATAGCGTAGCATTATTTAAGTTATTTTGTCTTCTTTGGGGGAAATCAGACTTTGAGTAATTTAGCTTTGCAGGTACTTTGATGTAGAATGTATTAGCCGATTTCCCCCAGAATCTTCCGTTGAAGATTTCTTTCGTCATTTGGTATTTAATAAATGACAATTTTTAAATCTCGATCACTCTTTTTGTTTTGTTCAGATTTTTAATGACAGCAAAAACGAGCTACGGCGAGCAGAGAGTTTGGGTAATAGAAGCTGATAAACATAAATTTACATTTGTCATAATGAGTGGGTTTCCACATAATTCATAACTATATTGTTCAATCGGAGCACCTTTTTTCTTCAGAGCAAACTGGTATTGCATTGAGATTTTACATCTGTTAAGTTTTGTAGTTTTGAAATCGATCGCTATAGTGAGACGAGGAAATCAGTAGTGTCCTGTCTGCTTTCGTTGTGACTATACAATCTGTTCAGCATTTTCCTGGATTTGTTCAATAATGACGTTGTTCTTGTAATCAGTTTTCCTGCAGTAATCTATTTGCCCTCGCGAAATAATGGTTTGCAATTTTCTGCTAAACATAAGCAGAGGGGTATCGTCATATAATAATCGGGATTGGAAATAATAAAAATAATTGAGTTTCCAATGTTCTCGCTCGCGAATTTTCAAGAGAGGCATGTATTAATATTGAGGGCTCATAATGCTTAAACTGACCCACCTTACTTTATATAGTATAAAATGAGTAAAAATTACTTGCATTCCTTAAATACATCTGAATAAACTGTTCAATAGTAAAATATTTAACTCTTATAGATTATAACTTGAGGAAAAAAAAACCTTCAACATCTGCTTGGCTCCAACATCATGGGGGTCATGCATACCAAGTATGTCGATCCTGGCTTTATCAGCAGCCTTTCCTTCATGATGACCTATGTAATTAGTATCTTAACCTTTGACCTTGATAAATAAAAGGACGCTTCCTTTCAGCGCAGGGAACATGTTTACTAGGATTGATTATCCCAGTCTCATTATTAGCACAATGATACATGCAGTACGCTGCTGCCTACACCCCACCACTACCATGAATTAAGAAGAAATTGGAGGTTTGGGGAGGTAAAATCAGTTGTAGGTCACTACCGCCTCCCACAAATAGGACCCCCACCCCTCTCTTTGAAAAACGATGCTTTGAACATTGGAAAGTTATGCTCCAAAATATTTGCTGTTATTTTGGCGCTAAACTTCTTTTAATGATTATATGAAATATATCATTAGTTTTCATTTATTCAAATACATTCTAAACTTTTGTAATTGAAGACAGGCATGAAATTGGGAATATTGTTTAGAAAATACGGAGAGTAAAATCTGTGAATTTTTCGCCTCACCGTTTTTCAGCTATATTGAATTTTTCTTTGCAATTACATGTACCAACACATGCCTGTATAGGTGTTTACACCAAAAAAGTGTACACCTTTGAACTTGACTAAGGAAAGATGTACACTTTGTGACCAATGTAGACAGATCAAAAGTACTCGCGGTCTTTCATAACATTTAGCGATACTCTCATATATGAAATGAGTACTGGCTCGGATCGGGGGATCTGGAACACGAATATTAAATCAACTAAAACCAATTAAATCGTCAGATAAAAGAATATTGCCTAAATTGTTTTTTCCACCTAGGTCAGAAGTCTGGGTGAAGCGCTTAGAAGAGCAGATCTAGAAATTAGGGTGGGGGTGGGGTGGAGGGGGTTATTTCCAGTAAAAGTTGCATTATATTTTGTGAGTTAATACTACACTAGTCCAGTAGGGAAAACATAGGAAGTGTATGTAGTAGCATACTGTATGCATTATGTGCATGCCTAGAAAAAATTCCCAAACTTCGATTTCTTAAATCGGGGAGCGGGGACTTCAATAAATGGATTCAATTCATAACTTCGACCTTACATTCTTACCATAAAACAAGTGGGGATGAGTTACTAAATACATAATCATGTGCATACGCATATACAATAGAAAATGGTGGTTGTTTCAAAAAAGGGGACAGGCCCCCTTTCCCCGATTCTACTTGAATATATATATGAGCTTAATTGATGAGCCAAACGCGTTGACACAATAATAAATATATCCAGTACACACAATTTTTGCTATTTATACAAGACGATTCCTGATGCAAATAAGATCAGAGAAAATCGAAACCATGCGCTAATGGGGTAGGGGTTCACTATGGTGTTGGGTTGGGGATATGACTACATGTATTGAAGGACGATCCCTCTGCTACCTTTACCTTTCGGAGCATCTTAGACAATTGTGAAGTCACATTCTCCGACGACTCCCCTCCCCCTCTTTTTAAAACGATACAAGGTGCCTGATAATTGCTCTGTTTTGCCTAGAGTATTTTGAATGATGGGAAGGGAGTCGATTTTCATCACGGGAGTTGTCAATGGGCAAAGTCCTCAGTTATATTGACCAGTTTTGACAATTTGTAAAGACTTATACGAACATTCTAGATTCCGAGTGATGACAAACATGTAACATATTTCTATTTCATTTAGAACACGAATTTGAAAGCCCTATGATCTAATTTCTTATTTAATGATACACGTAGCATCAGTTACGGATAACTGTGATTGTTACCCACATCTTTTTTTCTTTTTTTTTTTGGTTGCACAGCTGATTTCTTCATTTAGGGATTAAACTAATGCACAATGTCTCTGTGTTTTATTTCTATATCTAGTAACACATTAATTAAAACATGAAACACGGAAAAGCATTAATCCTTTATCAAATTTTTACGTGTCAGCGTCGTCCATCTTGGGATGACCGTATCTGCATTTAGGGACATCACAGTGACCCGGGTGATTATACAACCCGTTTATGATGATTGAATGTACATGTATCAAGTTTGATTATCCTAGCCTTATTCGTAGTGTTTCTGTTTTGTTCTTGACCTTGATATAAGACTTTTAAAAACAATAGGCTTCTTTCCCTCATCCTTTGAAGCATGTGCAAAAAGTTTGATGATCCCAGCCTGATTTAAATACTGGTTTATCTGGTCCTTAAGGTTATAACAGACTTGCAGACGCATTACGTCATGCCATAATACGACCTGTCTATGACAGGCGTATCAAAATCGAATGGCATTTCAATTCTTATACCAACAGACTAATCACACACACACGCACGCACACGCATGTACCCTTCTTACATACTCTTCAATAATAAGTATCGTACTGGTGAAACCGAAGGAGACTGTATAGGTTTCTTCGTCTATCTGTCTGTCCCACTTGTTTTCTCGCCCTTTTTTCCGTTATACTTTGATTGAGGAAGCTAACATTTAGAATGTGGTGTACTTGAAAAATAAATTATATTTTTGAATATGCATGAGGGTGTGAGCTGCTGCGCTTCACACCGGCGTACTTCATGAAGCGTGGTTACAAGCCCTTCATGAAAAATATACTGACGTGAAGCGTTACAGTTCGTACTCTCGTGTATTTTCAAAAGTGATTGATTGATTGAATATTGTTTAACGTCCCTCTCGAGAATCTTTCACTCATATGGAGACGTCACCATTGCCGGCGAAGGGCTGCAAAATTTAGGCCTATGCTCGGCGCTTATTGCCTTTGAGCAGGAAGGGATCTTTATCGTGCCACACCTGCTTTGACACGGGACCTCGGTTTTTGCGGTCTCATCCGAAGGACCGCCCCATTTAGTCGCCTCTTACGACAAGCAAGGGGTACCGAGGACGTATTCTAACCCGGATCCCCACGGGACTTCAAAAGTGAAGTTTATTTGTTATATTTGTATTTTACAAGTTATTTCTTATATTTGCATTTTACTTTCATTTCGGACGGAATTTTCAGCTGTTAAAATAGACATACTATATTTATCTGTATTTGGACGCACATTGTTTACAACTGCAGCGGATTTATGATGAAATAGCTACAGTGCATGTATCATTGCAATTCGTAGAGCTATCAAAGGCAAACACATTGGATATGTAAATATTGCTGTGTGTTTACAGATCAAGTTTAAGTTTTGTCGCAGTTATGATTTTTGCAAGATTAATTGGACCTTGTGCCGACCGTTTTTCCAGTATACTTTAACTTAGGAATCTGTGAGTAGAGTAGAAATGAAGTTTTACTCTTGTTACAGTTGACCTATTCTAACAAAAAATGTAAGATTGAATACAGTTTTTCAGTTTTTTGTATCCTATATTTGTTTACCATTTGATTTAGGAAGATTTGTAATTTACTAATATATATGTTCATAGATCGAGTTTAAGTTTCGTTACGGTGGACTGATTTTTACGAGATTTTTGTGACTTTATGTGGAATGTGGTTTTCTGGACCTTTTCTATTAAATGTTTTAACTTAGGAATCTGAATTTTCTTTATGTGATTATTGAATGAGCAGATACACATTAAGTTTCACTTTCGTTATAGTAGAAGTATTCAAACAAAAAATGTAAAACATAGTTTCATGGTTGAATGAATTAATTCTTGTACTCTGTCTAGTGCTGTGTATTCTTTATTTTTATACCAATGTGTGATCAAGTATGTCAAATCGCTACATCTATTTACAAAAGATTGAAATATAATATTTCCTGCTATTAGAAATCGTCCACTCGTCCAAATATACATGGTCTGCATATAATGACATCTCTCAAATGAATAGAGACGCAGATAGGTTGCATGTATTACTTTTCCAATGCTCTCAGAATCGTTGTCCAAATCCTGACTAGGTATAATGAAACAGATGATGAAAAAAGGTTTTAAACAATTGTTCAGCTTGATAGATATTTTATTCAATGCAGAAAAGGATTGGACAACAGGCCATTAACGTTCTCTCCATGACTGGATTGATTTATGGAAATATGTACAAAGCGATTAGCGAACTTTCGTGACCACAATACCTTCTGCTTCACTTATCAATGAAAATATACACTGTCTCATCTGTAAACATAAGCTCTGCAAGAGAAGTTTCTCCAGCAGAAAGCTGTCCGATAAAGGGTCTGCAAACAGAGTATTAATTATGAAATGTAAACAGTGAGAGAGACAATCAGAACACGATTCTTTTTTAGCTAATGGTTTTTATTCAATAGCCCCTGTGTTTGAATATTACAAAAAGATTATTATGCAACTAATTTTCTTGTAGCAAACAATGTTGTCTTTATTGTCATTAGGATTGTTCATTGTGATACACAAACTATTTGGGGATCAATATTTTACATAGGGATATGTAGGGAAGCATCTTTTTAAAAAATCATTTCAACAGAAATGTTCAGGGCCATGATTAGTTATATTGATATGCAAGGATCGTCAGGTATAGTTCAAATCTAGTTCGTTCAGTTTAGGGACCTTGGGGGGTAGGGTGGGTGTCTCAACAGGAGATCGAAATTTTACATCAAAATACACTGGAATTTAATTCAAACAAATTCCTTTCAAGTGTACCAACCCACACTAAATCATATGCGTATATACCCAAGTCGTGTGGATTCAGTTGCTTTTAATGCCCTCGCGAATATAGTCATAGGTATGCATATTTCTTATGAGAAGACCACTAACTGTATATGGTACCAAAGTTATTAACCTTGTGACCCTGAAGTTGGGCCTACTTTTAAGAAAGCATAACCTATTCAATACCTCCTAAGTTAGTTGGGCTTTTATGTTTTACATATATATTTGTTTTGGTAAGGTCTTGGTTTTCATCGAAAGCCGGATAGTCTCATATTTGAAAAAGTAAAAAAAAAAAAAAAAAATTAACTCGTTATAACGAGTTAGTATCTCGTAATAACGATTTAATATCTCGTTATAACGAGTTAATTATCTCGTTATAACGAGTTAGTATCTCGTTATAACGAGTTAATTAACTCGTTATAACGAGTTAGTATCTCGTTATAACGAGTTAGATATCTCGTTATAACGAGTTAGTATCTCGTTATAATAAGTTAAGTATCTCGTTATGATGAGTTAGTATCTCGTAATAACGAGTTAATTATCTCGTTATAACGAGTTAGTATCTCGTTATAACGAATTAATTATCTCGTTATAACGAGTTAGTTATCTCGTTATAACGAGTTAGTTATCTCGTTATAACGAGTTAAATATCTCGTTATAACGAGTTAAGTATCTCGTTATAACGAATTAGTATTTATGGAGGGCCTGTACTTTCCAAAATTTCGATAAACTGATTAGAAATTATTTGAATTGCATATGATTATTTCATAATGACTATTGTGCAAGATTTTATTTGTCGTAAAGATGACAAGAAAATGTTAGTTATTGCTTCAAACAAATCAACATGTGATGATTCAACGTCCTACCAACTGATATAATGAATTGAACTCATGTAGAAAAGGACGAATACTCGCTAAACCCCACCCCCACCCCCTCTGATTACAATATTGTGGGTGTGCTTTCACTTGCCCCCACCCCATCCCGGATTTTAAAGTTTGGATTTTCATTCTTTTTTATTTGATTTTGCTTGTCAAGAATTACATGTATAGACAATTGTGACGTCAACTTCTCAGAAGATTACCCCTACACTTCTCTCACTTTGAAAACAGTTCTACGTGCTTGAATTATCAATCCACCAATAAATAATAGAATCATTCATGGGTCAAATGCTGTCTGATGTGTTTCATACCGATTGTTAGGTTATTCTTGACGCGCGGATTCTGACTACGGATTACTCCGTTTACCTGATCAAGATATAGTGCTCTTAGCGGATGTTACCGGTCGGCAGGGGGTGCTTACTCCTCCTAGGCACCTGATCCCAACTCTGGTATATGCAGGGGTCCGTGTTTGCCCATTTTTAAAATTTGTATTCTTTATAGGAGTTATGAGATTGATCACTGTTCGTTATCTTCACCTTTTCATGAAGATAGAGCAAGTAGCAGGACATATCTGTCTTGCAAAGAAAATTAATACTACATGTACTTTAAATTCATGCTTTTAATAAACCCAAGCCTACAGCAGATTGGATTTATTTATGTTATATCACCATAAAAAGGTATAACCGATAAGTAATATATTTACTTACAAACATCGGTAAATTAATATACAGGGTACTGTGGTGATTTACTTTTACAGCATACACGCATTTTTACCAACATTTACAAAGTTGATATGTGTATTTTACTCTGAAAAATCTAGATTAAGAACACATTTTCAGATTCTCTTAATCGTTCTTTTTTATTTCTTTAAGTACATGTAATTATATTATTGCAACGACTTGTTTAAAAACTAATGTTAGATTTCAGGAACAATCTTGAGAAGGACCTACAAAGTTTCCATAATATATCTTGTTATTGCAAGTTCATTATCTCGTTATAACGAGTTAATCATCTCGTTATAACGAGTTAATTATCTCGTTATAACAAGACACTAACTCGTTATAACGAGTTGATTAACTCGTTATAACGAGATAATTAAATCGTTATAACGAGATACTAACTCGTTATAACGAGATACTAACTCGTTATAACGAGATAATTAAGTCGTTATAACGAGATAATTAACTCGTTATAACGAGATACTAACTCGTTATAACGAGTTAGATTTTTTTTTTACTTTTCAAAAATGAGCCTATCTGGCTTTCGTAGTTTTCACACAGGCACTTGAAGTATGAATATTACCACCCCCCCCCCCCTTTGATAATTTTTTTCTTTGTGACAATAATTTCTCTGAAATGTGTGCATTCCCCGTCTATCTCATCCCTCTTTCGATTTATGTAATCGTTTCACGCTTTTTGTAAGCTTTAGAGATTGGCCTAATACCGGTATAATAAAATGATTTTTATCACTACTGTGACGCGGGGCCTTTGTTTTTACGGTATCATCCGAAGACACCCCTCGCCATTTAGTCGCCTCCTACAACAAGCAAGGGGTATTGAGGAACTAATCTAACCCGGAGTCCCCCCTCCACCCCCAGACACATAATTTATCTTATTTTGTATTTTGATATTTCAGTTTTATTTACAATATGTACATGTAATGATGATATCGTAAATTATATATTAATTCAGTTATTTTAAATATTTTGCAATTTTCTTTGTTTTATTTAATAATTTCTTTTTAATTTAGTAATTTCTTTTCAATATTGGTTTACACTCATGGGCTTCCTTACATTACATTTTCTAAGCTACTGTACAATATTGCCTTAATTCATATGCTTAATGAATATTTAAATTTGATGTCTGACACAGGTGTTGCGCAAATGACAGTTGTGAGACACACTTGACTGTCATTAAATACGTGACAATATTTCGATCAGCAACGCAACCGTAGGACAGCAATCGTCTGCGGTTCGAGATCAATACATCTGTTTAAAAAAAACGTGGCGATGCACAGACAAGATGATTCTCTTCCACCCGTGTGTAGACCCGGATTTTTGGACTATGTAAGTTCAGCAGATAAGATAATTAATAGCATTGGTATAGGCCGTCAAGATTAATATAAATACTTGAAATATCTTTCAAAATATTTCATTTTGAGTTAAAAAAGATAATGATAATAATAATATAAAAAAACAAGATGTGTAAAGATCTTGTCAAAAGAAATGCTCATGTGCAATATGAAAGCACTAATATTTTACCATTTTAGAAACTATGACGAATGTCAAATTTTTAAAAGTAGTTCAAACTCCAAGGTCACAGGGCAAACATTTTGGTACCCAGGGAAAGGTCTTGTCACAAGAAATACTTATGTGAAATATCAAAGCCCTAGCACTTACTGTTCAAAAGTTATTAGCAATGTTAAAGTTTTCAAAAGGTAGGTCAAACTCCAAGGTCACAGGGCAAACATTTTGGTACCCAGGGAAAGGTCTTGTCACAAGGAATACTCATGTGAAATATCAAAGCTCTAGCACTTACTTTTCAAAAGTTATTAGCAAGGTTAAAGTTTTCAAAGAATAGGTCAAACTCCAAGGTCCATGGTCAACAATGTTGGTACCCACGGAAACGTCTTGTCACAAGGAATACTCATGTGAAATATCAAAGCTCTAAAGTTTTCAAAAGGTAGGTCAAACTCCAAGGTCAAGGTCACGGGGTAAAAAATGTTGGTACCCACGGAAAGAACTTGCCACAAGGAATACTCATGTGAAATATCAACGCTCTAGCACTTACTATTCAAGTTATTAGTAAGGTTAAAATTTTCAAAGAGTAGGTCAAACTCCAAGGTCAAGGTCACGGGGTCACAGGAAACATGGTTTTGCATTTAATATTTCGGATTGTATCGAATGGGATGGATTTATAGGTGGCCGTTTTCCAAATTTCAGTTCTCCAGATTCGAAAAATGTAGTCCTTTATGTGGAATAATTTGGATATATGCTAATAGCAATCTAATTAAAGTTAAATTTGTAAATCCGCTCCACTACGATACGCTTCGATACAAATCTAACAACTTCCCGTATGGAGTTAACTCAGCATGACCCAGGATATTGACCAATCAGAAATTTTCGGAACGCTCTCGCTCTATTGAAACTACATTTCTGAAGCATTCCGATAAATCTGAGTAAGCAAATCAACATAGCCTCTACCATAGTTTCCTCACCGAGCAGTTGATAGGGTAATGATTTACCGAATCCAGTCAGTAACACTGTCATGTAATCCTTACGATCAAGGAGACGTAGCTTTTGTTTAGCGAATCCTTAACCTTCGCAATGGGCACAGCCATTTGTAAATGCCGAACGATAATCATATAACACACACTTTCTCATTGGTCGACCCGTGACGTAATTGGTTAATTTTCATTGGTTAATATATTTCTGTAGCAGAGACATGTTTATGCGTCTGATGGTATTTGAACCCGGGTGTGGTAAGAAAAGCTGTTTGTAGATACGAGGGCGAGTCAATAAGTAATCAGCCCATCCTATTTCCGATTGACCGAGACGGTCACGATTTTCATGCTTTGTTTCAATACATGTTTTATACCTGGGTAAAAAATTGCACGCGTATCGAGTCATTCATTGATAAGATATGGCTAGTGATGCAAAGGCGTGCTTTTCATCTAAAGTTGAGTACCATGCTATAATTCGGTACTTGTATAAGATAACACAGGCGAGGAAATACACGGCGAGTTAGCCGAAGTTTATGGGTCTTCTGCACTATTTTATGTACAGGTTAAATTCTGGGTAGGGGAATTCAAACGCGGTAGAACGTTTTTAGAAGATGAAGCCAGGTCTGGACGCCCACTAGATGCCACCGACGAAGAAATGTGTGAGAAATTTCGGGATTTGGTATACTCTGATAGGCGAATTCAGGTGGAGGAAATAGCGCAGGCATTAGGCATTTCACATGGTAGCGTTTCAACAATCTTACATGATCGTTTAGGTATGCGCAATCTAACAGCCCATTGGGTCCCCAAATCCCTTAGCGATGAACAAACGACAACCAGAGCATCAGTATACAGCGCCTTGTTGAAGCGTTTTAGCCAAAATCTAGTGGGCGTCCAGACCTGGCTTCATCTTCTAAAAACCTTCTACCGCGTTTGCATTCTCCTACCCAGAACATAAAATAGTGCAGAAGACCCATAAACTTCGGCTAATTCGCCGTGTATGATTTTCTTTTGGGTCTGGTGACTGTAGACGAGACTTGGGTTCATTATTATGATCCAGAGAATAAAGCTCAGAATCGTCAGTGGATAGGGCCCGGGTCCCCGATGCCAAAGAAGTTCAAGACGCAACCATCTGATGACAATGTGATTGTCACCGTATTTTGGGACACAAAAGGCGTTATTATTTTGGACTTTTACCCAAGAGGAGTACAATAACTGGCGTGTACTGTGCAAACTTGCTAGGGCAGCTGAGAACCGGCATCCGTGACAAATGCCGAGGTAAACTCTTTAAAGGTGTTTTGCTGCAACAGGACAACATGAGAGTCCACACTTGCAGAGTTGCAATGGATGATGGAGAGCGAAACGGGTGTGAATTAATACCACATCCTGCCTATTCACATGGCTTAGCTCCTAGCGACTTCTTCCTATTCCCAAACTTGAAAAAGGATAGACATGGACGTCATTTCTGGTCTGACTAAGAAGTCGTGAAGGTAGTTGAGGAGTGGGTCAATGGAAAGGACCCTGACTTTTTCAGTTCTAGGCTGATGGTACTTGGAAACCGTTGGTCTAAGTGCATCACACTAGAGGGCAATTACATCGAAAAAGAAGAGGTGGACCTCAACCGAAAATAAGTTAGGCTGGTGGCTTACTGACTCGCCCTCGTATTTAGCACCATGGTCCTCTTTCAGGTGTTCAATCATTGACTGCAATACATTTGTACTTAACAGTACTGGAATATATTGGCTGTATTGAGTATCAGGTACTATCAGCATTATAGGGGGCCTCCGTAGCCAAGTGGTCACACGGCCTCTCACTTCTGGTCGGCGCGGGTAAGTGAGAAAGTTTCCCAGTTTACTTTCGGAAGGTCGGTGGTCTCTTTCCAGGTACATTGTATCTGGGTTCTCTCTTCCACCAATAAAAACTGGGCGCCACCAGATAACTGAAAAATTTTTGAGTGTGGCGGAAAACAGCAAAACGAAAACAATCAGCATGATGTTTCTAGTCTCCATGCTACTGTTTCCAGGCGTTTTGATATTTGCCTCGATATATCCCTTATATGGTAACTGCGTACCTCCTACACACTCAATGGCCAAAATCTGATTCAAATGTCTCATCTCGATAAAATGTGAGTTCTTTTGTGTAAAACGATTTGCTAATAGTTTATACTGTTGATCCTGTGTCTAACAGAGCTGTAATTATCTTTCCTTCTAAGATAATTTCTGTCTCTGTTGGATTTCCAAACATTCCTGGAGGTGTAGATGTGCGTACTTTAATGTTCTTTATAGCGGGACCATTAATCCTTGTACTTAAGTCTAGTACCGGCCTCCCTCATCCAGGCTTCCCCGAGTTTAATTTTTATTGTCTAGTCTCACACGACATCCAATCTGAATATGACGTGGCTGCTTACATTTGTAGCAGTAGGCAGTGTTGTCACTATCTCTGCAGCTTTTCCTTGTGATGTGTCTTGCTGCCGATACTGACAATCTGCATTATCTTGTTGCTGTCTAGGTGATCCCGATACTAACAATCTGCATTATCTTGTTGCTGTCTAGGTGATCTGTTGTTTTCTCCTCATTTTCCTTTACCTCTATAAATATTTCCTCTGCTGTTGACCTTGTAACTCGGTGACTTTATGAGCCAGCTGCTGTATCATTCCGTTAAGTTCTGAGATTTCATCTTTATCTGATGTAGTAATGACTGCTTTTGCTTTGACTTTACTGGCTTCATGTGATCTTTTTCCAACTGCTGCAATGCAATACGCAGCTTGTTGAAGTCTTCAATGGAGTCGTATTTGTGTCCACTAATATCCTTCAAGTCATCTCTCAATCTTATCCAAAGCATTCCATGCAACATACTGTTGACTTCTGAATGTTTTACTATTCCTTTTTCTACGCCTTTTTCAATAATATCCTCTAGCCTACCACTCCATGCAGATACATCTTCATTTTCTCTTTGTTTTGCACTGTAGAATTCTGCCATTAATTGTTCCTTATTGTCCATACTACTATAAACACTGTTCAAAGTTTCTAAAATTTCACTTAATGGCTTGTCCAGTCCTTGATATATCAACATACGGGCTGCTGATCCTGTCAAAGAACGACGTATTGCGAATTCCTTTTGCTCCTTGTAGTGACTCGAGTCTCTTAGCACCATCTGCACTTCCTAACGTCAAATGTCATAAGCCACTTCTACTTTATTATCACCACCAAAAAAGGTTCTAACCTTTGGGAGGTATGGAGATAAATTTACAGCTTTAGTCTTTGGTATTGCTCCTGTTCCCTCTGTTGGAAGACTGATTGCTGGAACTTTTGGTTTGACATCAGGTTACTTTCTTTCGAATGCTCAATGTAATCCTTAATTCATTTATCATATTCCACTGGATTATCTCCCTTCGGATTCAGTCCCATAGCCTTAAATGTTGGAAGCATCTGGTCATACACTATTATATCCAAAGGTTGCGTCGTAGTAGGACTCATTGGTTGTTTTGTTATCGGCTTTTCTCCTTAATCTGATTATTTACAGAATTTTGAAATTTCATATGAGAATAAAGTTTTATCTAATTGAAATCATTACTAACTATGGCGCATGTTTGTCTTGTTATCTCATTACTTATTAAAGTTTACTGCTTACCACGCAAAACAGGTTTTTCCTCATTGGGATAATTGTTACTATTATAAGTTATAGATCACTTTAGTCTAGTCACATGGTTTTTAGGAGGGAAAATTTCTATTGAGGACAGGTATTCTTATTTTCAGACCCAAGCGGTACAAAAGGGTTGTTTTTGAAAGTTTGCCATAGTAGATTGTTCTGATTTTCTGGATGGAGATTCATTTTATTTAAGCAGAACAGCAACACTCACTATATAGGAGGAGGATTAGTTTATATCTGCACAGACCTTTGCACCTCCTGAGAGGGTCAGCAATTTAACTTCAGCAATAACTGCATTTACATCACCACAATAAAGATATAACCCACAAGACCGGAGTTTATCTTAATATTCCACCCGGTTGCAATGGCACCTAACGTGAATATTATGCATTTGATGTAACAACGCCCTTTACGCATTTCGGAAATAGCTGTTCCAAGGTTCAGTATCGATGACTTCTATTCAGTGTACTTTTCTGGTCGTGATTTGGGACGAAATGTGTTGACATTTTCCTACTTCATCAGAAGACAGGTTTGGACATTAAACAAACAAACAAACAACCATAGACTTAGTGATTTTGAAGTGATTAGTTAAAGCTACGGTAACATATGTACTTGCTTGCAAGCTGATCACTACAATTTATTTACAATTATCTTTTTGTTGAATGTGAATATTTCTGATTTTTTCCTGCACAATTTATTGTTTGTTTTATATTTTGTCAGTGCTTTGAATTATTACCCGTCATCAACTGATCTGAACGTGGTATTTTTGAGAAATATATCACTTGTATCTTTCTTTGATACCTTAGTACACAGACATACACTTACTACAAAGTTAAGGTTACCGGATCAGGAAGTAAGGGTAGTTGATATAAACAAGGTAAACAAATCTAGCTGCATACATATCTGGTAAATTGTTGTGGTTTTTTTCTTTTAATTCATTTTTCTCTAAGAAATTAGATTCAACATTTCATATTAAGAAACACATTTTGCATATCATTTTAAAGGTAAACATTATTCACAATTAATTTGAATCAATTCTATTTACATTTAAATTTTCATTGAATCTATTTTGGATATAAGATAAACTTAAAACTCCTAGTAAAATAAAAAAAAAATATATAGATAAAACTCGGTTGTGATTAAGATGTGAAATTGTTGTAGTAAATTGTATACATTTCTGAAATAACAGTCTGCTCATCTAATCTTACTTACGCACACATATCCCTTCCTTACTTTCCTGTAATCTGCCAATCCAAAACAGAACTTTGTGGTTTTGTGTTAGGGAATTCATTTAGTTTCTAGTTTTAGTATTGGTATATATTGCCAGGTGAAACTTTGATTAGTTGGTGTTTAGAGTATATTTGGTCTTAGCATATAGTGTACTTTGTGAGTTTCTATTCAAGATTAGACCGGAGTGACCAACTTAGTCATTTAGTTCAAAATTATTTTCTAAAATCTTAAACCTAATACAAATACACTTGCATTGTATTTCAAACTTGAAGTCTATATTTTTCGTGGTTTGCATTCGCGTTTGTATACCGGCATATTTCACGTGTAGCTGAATATACAATCGAATTGTAGTAGGTTAGCCGATACCATTTTGACAAGGTAAGCTTTTTTTTTTTTTTACTTTGTGTTGTATACATACTTGATTATTCAGAACTATGGTAAATGTTTGAATGGTGTTTTAGTATAAATATTTTGTCATTATTTTGTTCTGAATTAACACTTTGTACTCTATTTTCATTTGTTGACATTTGGATCATGGTACGGAGTCCATCATGGCTGAAGGAGAACAGATCGAAGAAGTTCCTTTAAGGAGATCTGCCAGACAGCGGAAATTACCTGTCCGCTATCAAACTGGCGACTTCCTGCTGAATAAATCTGCAACACTTGTACTATCTACTCGGAAAAAAGATTGGGAAAAGAAAGTAATTCCTCACTTCTTTAGCATCAAATTCTTCTCTACATTCCAATTTGCAAGAAGAAACGGGTGGAACCATCCTTGAAATTCTATCAAACAAATAGGAAAATTGTTTCACAGTTTAAAATGTAAATGCCGAGACGTCATTTTTCAACACGAGGGAGTATGTAATAGAGTGAAATTTTAAATACTTTATTTCAGGAATTTCATTTATTGAAAATGAATTGAATTAATTCAATTTCTTTACAGAGTTTTGAAATTTGATTTGAGAATAAAGTTTGAACTAATTGAAATCATTACTATAAGTATGATTTGTGTTTGTTTTGTTATTTCGTTACTTATTAAATTTTACTGCTTACCATGCAAAACAGGTTTGTCTTCTTTAGAATACTTGTTACTATTTATAGATCACTTTAATCTAGTCACATGGTTTTTAGGAGGGAAAGTTTCTATTGAGGACAGGTATTCTTATTTTCATGCCCAAACGGTACAAAAGGGTTGTTTTTGAAAGTTTACCATAGTAGTGTGTTCTGATTTTCTGGATGGAGATTCATTTTATTTAAGCAGAACAGCAACACTCACTATATAGGAGGAGGATTAGTTTATATTTGCACAGACCTTTGCACCTCCTGGGAGGGTCAGCAATTTAACTTCAGCAATAACTGCTTTTACATCGCCACAATAAAGATATAACCCACAAGACCGGAGTTTATCTTAATTCCACCCGATTGCATTTCGAACAAAGGTCATGCTGAGATGAAAACGTACGGGGAGTTGTTAGATCTTGTATTGAAGTATATCATAGAGGAGCGGATCTACAAGTCTAATCTTAATTAGATTGTGCTAATAGTAAATTGATATTCCATGAAAATTATCACGGGGTTCTTACCCTGTCCCTACACTTTTTCTCCTACCAGATTCTGGATTTATACAATGGTGTTTTCAAATTGGAATTCCTGAAAAAGTATCACTAGTATTATTGAGACGCTAATGGATTAATTATAGGTTCCTGTTTGGTTACAGTCGTTTTTAAAGCTTCGCCTTATGTGTGATATTTCTTATGTTAACAATTCCTACTCTTGATTTGGATGACAGCGAATGTTTTTTTTTTTTTTTTTTTTTTTTTTTTTTAAATCTGCTTCATACTTAGATATTTCATTGAAATTAGATACTAACGGCAAACTAACAACTCAAGAATTTATGACAAACGGGATTAGTTCAGCTTCTCCATCGTCAACTTCCCATATTTATGTAGCAATATTCCATTATCACCTGTATATGGTGTTTATATCTCTCAACTGATTCGATACGCAAGAGCTTGTTCTGCGTATGGTCAGTTTCATACCGATTGTTAGGCCGTTCTTGGCACAATGCTTTTTGACTACGCATAACTCCGTTTACCTGATCAATATATAGGGCTCACGGTGGGTGTTACCGGTCGACAAGGGATTATTACTCCTCCTAGGCACCTGATCCCACCTCTGGTGTGTCCAGGGGGTCCGTGTTTGCCAAACTCTCTATTTTGTATTGCTTATAGGAGTTATGAGATTGATGTTCGTTATCTTCACCTTTCATTCGTAAAACTGCACGTGTATTCTCTGTGTGTCTCTTGTTATTCATTTTCTAAAGATAGATGTGACCTAAACCTTTTTACTGACAGTCCAGTATTTTTGCGACGGATTCAATACCGGTATTAGCATTAACACTGGACTCACCACAATAACACTGGACTCATCTCAATAATATTGGACTATCCAGTCGTAAAAATATAGGAAACGAACGACTTCACAAAATGCTTCAAGATAAACCTAGATTTGTCAGTTTTCTTTCATTATTTAGAATCCAACTATCATTACAGGAAGCTATTTCTTCATATCATGCTTTTGAAATACAGCTATTTGATATTGTTTGACTTAAGCCAGTACTTAAAAATTCTAAGTTTCATTTTTTAAACCCTGCCAATATTTAGAAATTTCTGGATCACATTCACAGATACTGTTATGTCTTTCACTGATATCACATAAACATGATGTACAAATTCTCAAATCTCATTTCAAGTTGGAATCATAACATTCCATAATATTACTATCATTTTGTACCTTCTACGTATGAAGAGTGCATCAAAGGGGGGGGGGGGGGGTAATTCCAGCAACATGTCTATTTCATTAAAAGACCCCCTTTTTCATATAAAATAGTAGATTACTGGGATTTATTTATTAGAAAATGTTAAATCTATAAATAAAATTAAATTTCCAAACAATTTATGCATCTAATATCACAAATTTTAAATCTTTAAGCTTTTAAAAGATAATTTTAAATGCTTAAAAATATTCATTTTTGTCAGTTTTTAAATTTTAATTGCAAATGAACGGCCAAAAGTCCAAAGTACAATTGTTTATATTTTACAGACAAGGATTTGATATCAAAGTATTAAACACTTTTAAAGAAATTTAAGCGTTACTTTTGCAGCAACACCTATTTCAAAATTAACCATATAACACAAAATGAAAAAAGTTTGGCACAATGCCAAATTACAGGCTCCATGTAATCTCTATATGGACACTTATGATGTCAAACATGATTTCTCCATAGGTGGTTTACATGGAAATATCATAAAAAATCCATTCTTTTCATAAGCCTTCAAAATTGATTTGCATTTTTGAAAAAATAAAACCCTAATATTTAAGGATTTTTCTTGTGTTCAAAGACTAATCCACGTGTAAATACAGAATGCGCTGTTACTAAAAATAGAAATGACCGATCAATAAATTGACCTCAAATTATAATTATTCCAACCATATACTCCAATGATATAAATGATTAGAAATGATATTGATGACCATCATTTCCTTCATTTTTATATATTTGCATGGTTTTCTCGTAGACAAGCTCTTAATCACGAAAGGAACCCTGTCAAGTTCGCAATAGAGAGATTTATTACAGGCTTAGTTAATTATTTACACCTAAGCTCTTCTTTTTTTTTTTTACAAAATGTAAAGCAATGTACGACCACTATTCAATATAATTTTCCTCCGACATGAATTGCAGTGGCGGATTTAGAGAGGGTCCAGAGCCCCCTCCCCCTTTCGCCACAAATTTAGAAATAATGTGAGTAGAATTCCAGATTTGACACTCAAAATGACTGAGAAGTTTGGTTATTACTTGACTCTCACTTGTTTCCCCCACCCCCGGAAATCCTGTATCCGACAATGCATTATTAAGATTAATTCAACGTTTGAATATGAATATTGATTCAATGTCAGAAACCAAACTCGAGTTTCACCGCTGATTTAATGGGAATTATGTAGAATGTGCAGCCGCAGCCATGTCCTTATATGTAGATCTATAAAGGATTTCTCCATTGATTCTAATGCATACTTCACCACAGGTCACGCATACTTTCCCCCGACCGCGAATGGATACACAATATTGAACTTTTCAAATCATGTGACCGTTATACGCATTGAAATCAATGACTTGGAAGATGTGAAAACAAACACTTAATATCATATTTTCTTATGTCATATGTTTGTTCGTTGTTAAATTATTTAAAAGAAAGAAAAATAAGCATTAAATTTCATTAGTTTTTTTAAATTATTAAATATTGATTTTTAAAGAGAACTATTTTCTAAGAGATTTGTCATACTCGTAAAGTCATGTGACTTCAAAATTTGCTGTTCAATCTAGCATTCGTACAGGATGTTAGGAGATTGAAAATATTTTACCTAACCAAAATCATATACATTCTGGTATGAATTGCAGAATGTAAATGTAAACAATGAAGGGTATTTTTGTTGTACTTACTGGGAATAAGACGGTCACCAGTACTGTAGCAAAAATAGAATTTTCCCCACAATGCTAGTGATCGCGATACCCCAATAATCACAACAAAACAGCACTTCACTGTTTAAATACAAAAATATACATTTCTTAACTGAGTTTGAGGTCAACATATGTTATGTTGGATCTGAGGACCAAACCTTCTCTCATTATATGTAATCAAATAATAAAACGGTTGCTGATGTTATATGTACGTATTATTCAAGCAGTAACAAACTTTTTTTTTTTTTTTTTTTTTTTTCCCCTTTCAATATCTTTTATTTCTAGCTAACATACATTTGATATTTGGGGGTAATGTCTCCGCAGAGACCCCCGAATAATCCTCACCTAGGGTGCCAGGGGCTCCATGGATTGGATATATGTATATATATGTGTTAACTATACATGTATGCATATTTAAGAAACATATCTACATGATATCAAACAGTATAGTTGATAATATTGTTTTTCTTTTACAATTAAAAGATTTACATGCTAGATAGCAATATTTTTCAACTAAAAAAAAGCAAAGTATATTTAGATGTCAAAATTATATCAGTATGCAAAATCTAATCTACTTAATACATATAAAGCAATGATTGATCCATATTGTTGCAGGGGAGACACAATCACAAACAGTTCACCACTCCCCTAACAACAAGTACTGAGGAACAGGTCACCCTCAAGTACTGTTAGAATGCTATTGTTGGAAACTGAATATCAGATACATAGTACATACAGATTATTGCAATACATGTGTTATAATATAAAGCATTAAAGTAACAAAGAAAGTCTCTCAAATAATTTGTGATCTAGGAAATCGTACTTTGATTTTCTTAATGTTAAGTATGTTCTATAACAGTCTAATTTAACCTGTATCAAGAGATTATTCACACTTTCAGTTTTGTTTTCAAGTCTTAACATCATTTTACTTTTGTAAATTCTGAAAGCAATATATGAAATCACAAAGTTAAATGTATGCACTTTAGGATTATCTTCATGAAAAAAGCCGAGAACAATATGTTTCCATCGAATGTCAATTTCAAGCACCATTTCAACAGTATTCCATATCTGTCTTACATTTTGACATTCAAAAATTAAATGTGCATTGTTTTCAATGACATCAGCACAAAATGTACAGTTTCTATGAACATCTTTTTTCCATTTGCTAAGTAGATAATTGTTGCATAAAAGATTGTGCAAAAGTTTGTAGTTAAATTCAGCAACATTTTTATCAACAACTTTACATACATTATTTCTATAAATATTAGTCCAGTCTGACTTTTCCAACATAAAAGTCTTTTCCCACATACTTTCCATATATGATCTTTGAAACTTGTCATCAACAAAAATGTCGTAAAAGAATTTACAAGATTTGCCAATTATAGATTCAATTTTTCCATTTTTAAATAAAAACACGTTTTCTTTTTCTATATGGTATTCTGTCTTATGACTTATTTTATTAAAAACATTTCTTAGTATTTTATATTCACACAACCAGTTATGTTTGTTTGTAAGATTTGAAAAATCAGTAATATCCTTGAATCCAATTTCATTAAACAGATCATCTACTTTTAAAACACCACTTTTCATCCAATTTGTAAAACAAAGTGTCTCATTTTTATAAGTAAATCTTTTATTTTTCCAAATATTTTGGGAAAATTGTAATGTTGTCGAATTGCCCTTAGCTTCATTGAAATATGTAATAATTTCTCTATAAAAATAGGGTATGTATTTATGTAACATTCCACTTTCACTCAAAAATGAGTCGTTTATCTTTAATAGATAGTAAATATCATATTGATTCCTTTGACAGAAGCTCTGGAAAAAGTCTTTTAATTTATGGTTACACGATATTATTTTTGGGATCCATGATGCTTTAAGCGCTTTGAATTTGGATTTTAAGTCAACTATGTGTATTCCTCCTTTTAGTTTATCTCCTATCAGGGTGTTTCTTTTAATCCTGTCTTTCTTATTCCAAATGAAATTAAATATTATTTTATTTATTTCTTTGATAAATTCATCACCAGGAATTGGTAATAAAGTTGCTGCATATACTAATTTTGATATTGCCAAAGAGTTTATTATGCAGCATTTTCCAAATATTGTAAGTTTCTGGTTCTCCATGAATCTAATAATTTTTCTATATCTCTTTGATACCGTATCCAGTTTTTTTCAAAACACTCTTCTTTACTATGACCAATGTGGATACCTAATGCTTTAATTGAATTTTCATTTACTTTCAGATTAAGAATTTCTTTTTTTGTTCCTTTAAGCTTTCCTAATAATAAACATTCTGTTTTATCTTTATTTAGTTTTAATCCTGAATGTTTACAAAAAATATCAATTGTGTTTAACGCTATTTGTAATGATTTTTCATTCTTAATAGGAATCGTACAGTCGTCAGCATGCTGAACTATTTTTATTTCTTGTTTCATTTCTTTGATCTTAAACCCATTTATATCTTTATTTGATCTAATATTACAGGCAAGGACTTCTGCTACAAAAATAAAAAGCAGGGCAGACAATGGACAACCTTGTCTGATTCCTCTATTCATTTTACACGTTTTAGAAATCCATCCATTATTTTTCACTCTAAAAATAGGGTCTTTGTACATTATTTTTATCCATTGCATAAAACTTGCACCAAAATTAAACTTCTCCAGTGTTTTAAACAAAAAATTCCACTCCACCGAGTCAAAAGCTTTCTCAAAATCACAGAATAACAAAATTTGTGGGTCATTTGAGTTTTCACAATATTCATATATATCAAGGATAGTCCTTGCACTAAATCCAATAAATCTGCCTTTAATATAAGCAGTTTGGTCTTCATTGATTAGATTATCAACTACTTTTTGTAGCCTTCTAGCTAACACGAATGCTAAAATTTTGTAATCTGAATTTGTTAAGCTAATCGGTCGATAATTTTTTATCTTATCTCTTTCTCCCTTTTTATGCAGTAATGATAAAAGTGAGAGCCTTTGTGTAAAGGGCATATTACCAGTTTCAAAAGTGTATTCAAGAGTTGCATAAAAAATGTCTTTAATTTCATTCCAAAAGGTTTTATAGAATTCATTAGGAATTCCATCCATTCCGGGTGATTTATTATCTTTAAGATTCATTACCGCTTCTTTACATTCTTGAAGAGTAAACATTTCATCGCAAAATAATCTTCCATTTTCATCTAATTTTTTTTCAATATTTACTTCATTTAAATAATTTTGTATTTCATTATCATCAATGTGCTTTGATTCATATAGTTTGTCATAAAATGAACATATTTCATTTAAAATATCATTATCATTATAAACACTTTTTGTTTGTTCTGTTACTTTTCTAATCACATTGTCTGATTGATGGTAATTTTCTAATCTGAGAAAATAGGACGTATTTCTTTTTCCCTCTTCTATCCATTTTACTCTAGATCTTATCTGTGCCCCCCTTGATTTTTTGTCATACAGATGAGTTAGTTGATTTTCAAGGGTCCTTTTTTCTTTCATATTAATTTCATTTGCAGGTTTATCTTCTATATCCTGTATTTGTTTTTCTAGATCCATGACAGACTTTTTGTAACTTTTTGACAGTGATTTTGAATATGAAATACTTAAGCTACGAATTTCTTGTTTAAGTTGTTCCCAAAGATCATGTACATTTATAGTATTCAAATTTGCTATTTTAACATTATATTTATGAATTAAATCATTAATAATCATTTTATATTTCTTATCGTTCAAAAGACTCGTATTAAGTTTCCAATAACCTTTACCTCTTTCATTTTCATTTACAGTAACAGAGAGTTTAATAGCTTTGTGATCACTTAACCTGATTCCATCAGAATGAGTTCCTGGCACTTGTTGGACACGTATTTTGTGAACTTTAGCTAACATGATTTGACTTAAAAAGATATAATCAATACGACTTATGGGTTTGTTGCTTGAATTACACCACGTAAATCCAGGTTTTAACCCCTGAATTTTTTTTCAAGTATCATTAAGATTGAATTTATTTAAAATTTCTATCAAAATGTTTGTGCTTTTATCTGCAGCCGTAGTTTTATTTTTCCTATCCGTTTTATCAAACACACAATTAAAATCGCCTCCTAGAATTATATTTTCTTCATGTAAGGCATATTTTGAAATATAAGCTTTTAGCTTTTTGAAAAAAGACACTCTTTCCGTTTCTGAATTTGGACTATAAATATTGACAATTGTGTATGCATTATTTTGAAAATTTATATTAAGTAGTAAAATTCTACCATCTTGAGTTTTGTGTACATTTTCTACATCAATATCTACATTGTTAAATAAAACTGAAACACCCCGTGCATGGGGTGAATTCGAAAAAGCATGAAAACATTTGCCGAACCAACGGCTGTTATACTTCGATTGATTCTTCTCAACAAAATGCGTTTCTTGAATTAAAGCTATATGAACATTAGTGTCTCTTAACCAATCGAAATTTTTTTGTCTTTTTTCATAGCTATTCATCCCTCTAGCATTGAGGGAAATAATGGATAAATCATTCATTACGCTAAAGTTCTAATCTGATTCTCCAGAATTGAGGATTTCATTTTGTGACCGATTTCTACGACTGTGTCGCATTTTGCTGGCATCGGGTGCATTTTTTGTTTTCTTGACCTTTTTGGAAAGCTTGGTAATGATATCACCTAGCGTGTTTTCACCAGGCCAATCAGATTTGTCAGTGTGCGTCGTACCAGTTTTGTTAAGCCCCGATCCCCAGAAATCGTCGTAGGTGGATTCCACGAACAAGGCTTTTGGGGGTGCACTTTTCAAAGCATCGTAAAATTCTTGAACTTGAGCTAGCTTAGCTTCCACGATTTCCTTCATGATGTTGTATTGAGAATCAATGAAATGTTGAGAAGCCAAAATGTTGTTACCGATTTGTTTGGCATCTAAGGCAGTGGGTGCAGCTTGGATAGCCGTCGCGCGTGGAATGTCACCTGAACGCACTGCCTTTACGTACTGATATGCATGCTCCGATGATTTGTGTTCAACACCGAATACTTTGATATCGTTAAGGTGAAAATTTGAAAGGATGTCATCTTTTCCACTAAATGGAATAATATTAGGATCCGCCTCTGTATAGAGCTCACACTTTTCATCTCCTGGATTATGCCCTGGTTTTTTACAGGCTTTGCAACACTGAACGCTATCACACTGATTTGTAAAGTGTTCATTGCTCCAACATTTTGTACATCTAGGAGAACGCTTGAGAGAGGGTTGGCCCTTATGAAATAACAAACACTGAATCCCGGCGCACACGCAGGATCGGGGTAGAAACTCCCCCTCTTTAAAGGGTTTAACATACACGAATCTATTTCCATTCAAGATCTCTGTCATTCTGAGGGTACTGGGATTTCTAATTTTTTCGTATTTTATTTCACTGCATAGAGAAACTTTGAACTGATCAAGCATGTTTCTTACGGCAGAGTCGTCGACGGACAAAGGAACGCCTTTGATTGTAATTTTAAGTACCTGTTCATTTGGATTGCCGGTACCTGTTGAAAACGGATTGTTTGCATATACCTGTACGTTCCTACTTCTAAGATCAAATCCTTCGGTGACCAGTTTAGATCTACTGCTCAAAGAATCCACATAGATCCGCCACAGGTCTCTGTCTAATTGAATGCATTTTACATCATCGATCTTTTTTGACAATTGTACTGCAATCTCAAAGTCAGAGATTTTATTATTTCTATCATTTTGTATTTCACTATTCTTCAAGAACACTGGTTTCAACATCTGAGCTGGCACTGCCATCGCCATAGTTTGTAATAACACAAATGTGAGTATCTACTCACTTGAGTCACTAGGTAGAAATCTGCTTCAAAAAGTTTTCTGCTACTAGAAAAATTGCAAAAAGCAAAAAGTATAGTTACCTTTTACCTTTAGGAACACTCTAAGTCAAAATAATCCAGGTAAATATCTGATTTTGACAAAGAAAATGATCAAAAACACGGACAGGTAAATTTTCCGTCCATTCACTGCCCGTATCACGTGATCTCTCAACAATCTCTCAAGCAGTAACAAACTTAACATATGAATAAATTTGCAAGAAATTGACAGTTTTTGGATTGTTTAACTCTTTCTCTACCGGCACATTTTAGAGGTTTTTAAAGACTAAATGACAATATTTTTACATCGAATAAAATCTGCATGTATCACGATTTGGGATAGGCATATGACATAATTTTGTTAGGAATTGGACAGGGAACGCCGATAAGTTTAAACATTGAGAAATAAAATCGTAAGAAAACGTACATGTGCAAAAAATTGCTATTTTCTTATAACTTTGCCAGGCATTAAAAATAATTTTTATATCTTCTGAAAGCAGGGAATATATGCTTTTCAAAAATATAAAAAATATTGAATTCATAAGGAAAATAAAAAAAATCATATCGAGGGGAAAAATGACCTTGCGAAAAAGCGTTGCGTCATATTTAGACGAAGCCATCTTTCACTTTAAATGCTTTCTTTAATTTAATGGCTTTACTTACTTTATTGATTTTTGCATAGTCAAAAAATAGAGGAAATTTCCAAAAATATGAAAAAAAAATCATATATCTTATGACCGTAGTTTCAAAGATTTAGAGACACTCCTTTTGCGTTGCCCTGTTTTTACGCGCCACCGGTCAAATTGACCGGTACGGTAGAGAAGGGGTTAACCTATCAATATCACAGAATTAGATTCTCTAAAATGTAACTTGGTCATTTGAAATATTTGTTAACAATAATAGAACATTGGTTAAAGGAACAAAATCGGAATTTCTGTTTCTCCGGAGATTTAGTTTTGTTTTCAAATACATTTTCTAAAATTGTCTGGAGGTATTTCGATAAAATCCACATAATTTTTAAGTCAAACAAGGAGTCTCTAGAGGGATCCGCGTATTGGTTGTATTGCCGCAAATGAGGCGTGACGTCAGAGGTCAAACGTTCACTCGATGCACATGTCGACTGAGCGGTCCAACATAAAGAATAAAGAGGACCGGTTAATATTTTACTGTGAGAACATTTGAATTATTGGACGTTTTATTGTATTGTTTTATATAGAAATTAATTAATAACAGTATTAGTATTTTGTTACACTTGAACTAAATGAAGTTAATATAATTTCTTATGTTTTTAACATAAAATGTCAGTGTGATAAAATTATTTTTAATCATTCGTAATTATAATAAAACATTTATAATTAATGTTAGATTAGTTTCATTTTGTTATAAGAAAGTAGGTTATGTTCTGGCCCTATTTGTTTGTATAAGGTGTTTCTATGTGTACATGTATGTCGTACGTCACACTTGTACACTTGTGGTTACAGGCATATGAATGTATGTGAACAAGATTAAATTTCAAAAACCACACAATTAAATACACTCAGTTCTTTCAATTTTTCACTATAATTAGGTTTTCTGACGGACAAGACTGTGTAATGCAATATTGAGAGCAGTCTGTGAACAACACAATAACTACAAATCAGATGAAATTTGGGCTCTGAAAATGTTGAAATTAGATTTGGTGTTTTGTGGCCTCTTTATAAACTTCCATCTCTGTTGAGGTACCATCAATGGAGTGATGTACTGAGGATTTGATTGATTTGAACCAGAATGCAGTTTCAGACTTGGTTTGTAAAAACTGTAAAATATTTCTTGGAGATGATTTAATATGATGTACAGGTTTTTTGGTAGATATTCACATCTCTTCTGTATCATATGTGCATATAACATATGACGAGTTGAGTATCCTAGTTCTGCTTACACCAGACGGATCTTATATCGCACCTAATGTCTGACTTTGAACAATCGATCAGCACAACAAACATCGGATCAATGTAAACACAGCTACAAGAGCAATGGCGTATCTCAACTGTTTTGAGGAATAATCACCGGTTATAAAGTAATTGAGTTTTCGTGCTTAAAAAGCAGAGTAATGTGTTAGCTTACGGGCTGTTTAGTTGGTAGCTCAAAAGTACGACGGCCGGTATCCGACTGCACAGTTTCTAAAATTTTCTGGAATTTGTACACATAAAATATACATTTGACATGTACATTTCACACTGACAACGCACATTTTATAAACGCCTTTGAAATTAATGATGACCTTATTATATGCATGGTGAAGAAAAAGAAATCCATAATTTTATTCGCTCTGACAAATTACTTACAGATTCGAATAAATGCCTTTCTTGGTCACTACTGCGTTTAAAGGAAGGCGATTTGAGACAACTCTCATTCTGCATTTTAAAACATACATAAAGCCTACAAACACGTTACAATATTTGGAACGAAAAAGAGCACATAATCCTTCAGTTGTATTTAAGGGAATGTTTAAAGGTGAAACCATACGCCATATGAAAAGCACAAGTGATTTAGATGTTCTTCAAGGAATTCTTAAAACATTCAAAACATACCTTCTAAAATGGGTTTTAGTGATAATGAAACAAATCAAAACATACACGTGGTGCAAAGATCGAGCCACTCTGTTATATAACAGGATATACCCCTTGTTTTTGTCAACAAATACAACCCTAGAATTCGAAAAATAAAGCAGAAAAGCTTTTAAATACTGACACATCCTCCAGAGAGAAAAAGAAGTTTTCTCTGCTCTACCTATTGCCTATTGTGTCATATAAACGCAATGCAAAGTTAGGGGATATGCTCACATTCTCAATTATAAAATTATCAGATTGCATGATAATTGTAAAGTGCAAACAGGATCCTGAAGACTCGGAGTACCTGACCCCTGGATGTGTCAAATTCTATTTATCAATTATTTCAATGTCACACCGCCGAAACAATTAGTGTAGAGTAAAGCGATTGTTGAGGTACCTGGCTGGTGGGGCCCATATATTTTCTTGCCAATTGCTATTTTGTCATTTTGTACGCAAAATTTGTAATTTAAAACAAAACCGTTTACAAAATGTGCGTTGTCAATTAAAGCTGTATGACCCGATGTTCATGTATTATTTTTGTACATAATTACTTTAAAGCAGATTAATTACTTTATAAAGTTATTAACTTTCCCTTAATTACATGCTTGAAAACATCTGCATGTAAAAGAAAACAGTGCGAATATTATTTAGAAAGTAAATATAGTGGGTACATATATAAATCATCCCATAATAGACGTCTATAAATAGACCCACGCGCGTCAGGGGAATCCCAACATGATGTATTAACTCAAACTCAACTGTCTAGTTTTAAGGCTGAAAGAGCGTAAAACAACGAATTACTAAGAGGTATTTGATATTTTTATTTCTATTAAACTTATGGTACGGTACTGTTATAACAAAATACACAGCTTTACACAGATAAGAACACCGATGATCTGAAAGTTTGAACTGGTCATGTGACTGTCACTTGAAATGGCAGAGTGACGCGGTTATTTGTAAACATCGATTTAAAATCAAATTATTTGGGTTAAAACAGGTGAAATAATTTATGATATGTCGTACAGCCTCATAACTACATACGTACGATGACTTAATAGCGTTTTTACGAGATGGAAAAAAATATTGTAATTCGGACCATACAGCTTTAAGAAATAAGATATCATTTTTGAATGTTGTTGGGATATGACATGAATTTGGTCACGTGATCAAATCCTATAACGCCCGAAGGGCGTTATAGTAGATTTGATCACGTACCAACTTCATGTCATATCCCAATAACATTCAAAAATGATATTTTATTTCTTATATTTATATTTTCTATTTTGATTTGTGTTCTTACCGAGCTTCCATGATTATGTAGCAGATGACCAAAATAACGATCGTAGAACACAAAATATAGTTCGTTAGAGTTTTATCGAATAAAAAATTAGGAAGAATATCAAAGAGAATATAAGATATAGATATTTAATTGAAAATGTTTAAAAAAGACGAAAGATGTGTAAAATAAAGGTAATTTAGAGCGTAAAATTAACTGAGATGACGACAAGAAGAGCGGAGTAAACTACATCCGTGATGTGATTTGGTCGCGATCAGCGATGGAGAAACTGGTGTCGGTCTAGCTTACTAAGTTGAAAACGCAATTGTTGATCACAGATTTCGACAGAAATTCAAAGGATCTGAGAGATTTGATGGTGGATATGATGGGTCAAGTTAACGTTAAGCTCTTAGTCAGGTTTTTGGAAAGAAACAACGGTATGTTCATCGTTAGGACTCGCGGTTGTAGCCATGCAGGAGACGATTCAAGACAGTAGGACAGATTTAGACAAAATGCAGGTAGGTTGCATCTTTTATTTACCTTCAGAGTGTGTAAAAGAAAATAAAAACGAACTGACGGAGTTTTTGTTCACTTGAGAGATTTCTGTTGTAGGATTTTAATGAAGACTCGCACCGGTACCCTGACATGAACATGTAAATTTTTCGAGCCTCGAAACCAGCCTCGCTTATGATCATGCCGAGTCAAAGCCGTGATGAAAGTTGCCAGGAAACAACAGGTTAACTTATCATCATAAAGTAAATAGGCTTATAACTCTGCCTACATGTTTTCGCTTCCAATATCATAGAACTTTATAAATTCGCCATGCAGAAGTTGCAGACGGTATTTAAAACTGTATAAAATGAAACAACAGAACGATATGTTTAATGTTTCTCTTTTATAAATTGATGAAATTCTTGTTTGTTTACAAAATAAAATCTGTATAAATATCCTGCTGCGTTTGTTTCTGTTATGATGTCATTGCAGTGGCGGATCCAGGTTTTACGAAGGGGGGTGTGGGGGTGTGTGAAAGTCAAGTATTAGCCAAAATACTCCGCCATTTTGGGTGCCAATCTGGAATTTTACTCACACTATTTCTATTATTTAAATTTGTGGCGAGAAGGGGGGGGGGTCTAAATCCCCCACTGCATTGCATAAGCAAGAAGCCAGGTGAAAATACAGGAACTGACTTTTGAAGCGGTGATTGTATTCATACGCAAGAACAAACTGATCACGTGACCAAATTCATGTCACACGAAATTGAACATCGATTTCATTAGTACTGTCATATAAGGAAGTGCATTGGTAAATGTAAATATTGTGAATTGTACATGTCAAATGTACAGTTTACGTGCACAAATTCCAGAAAATTTAGAAAATGCACAGGCTGATATCGGCCATCGTATAAAAGAGACAAATGCTATAATGAAATTGCAGAGAATAGAATTGTTCATAAATTGTTTGTTACCTGAATATGCTGATAATAAAATAACATAATTCATAGCAATGCAGTGATTTGTATTGCAAAAAATGGTTTAATTTACAGAGTTAAATTAGATTCATAAAATTTAATATTCGTTACTGGTCGAAAACAAGTGAATTATTTAATATGTCTCCAGTGGGGCTTCGTAGTAACCATATAGTTTTGCCGGTATTATGCAGATGTACTACGAAAAGTGACCCTTAGAATATTTTGTGTGTGGGTGCGAGCGCATGTGTGCGTATTCTATAGATTTTAGTATTCCCCTCTCTACATGCAAGTACTTCTTCGATGAAAATTACTCCCATAGAAATTCGATCTACTTAGAAACTTCAGGTACTTCTTAATTGCGTAGATGAACAGTTTTATTTGGCTCGGAATAAGTATTTGTGCAATCATGAATATGTTTAGTGTGTTTTATTACTCCATGTTTCTTGAGAGAAAAAAATGCAAATGTCAACCCCTCCCCATCTTAAAAAATGTTAAGTATCTCTGCTTCGCGAACGGAACACTGAAATTGGAAAAAAAACCTTTCAGTTTTGACAGATGCAGACTTGTTCTCTAGAATTTGAAATTGTGAAAAATGGATGAACGCTTCAGAGGAGGAAAAATGATTTCGTATCAAATATTTCCAGTTTGTTCCTAATTTTCAGATAATTGGGGCCTCGCCTATATCTGTAAAGGCGGATGTCCAATAGTGACCAACCTGTGTGTGAGTGCGTCCGTCCGTGCAAACGCTTTTCCAGATATTTTATGCTTTCCCAGCAGTTATTGAGTTGAATCTTTGAAAATTTATTATAATACATGTGCATGAACTTTTATATCAATGGGTTCCAGATCAAGTTTGAGCTTAGGCTTTGATGACAAATTTCAGGGATTGACAGTTTCCAGACTTCTTTGGCTATCCCTGCAGCAATTGCATGAAAAATTTAAACACGGAATTATATTAATGGGTTCCAAATCAAATTTGAGTTTAGGCTTTGTTGACCTATTTCTGGAAGACTAATACTGCCACATGGTATCTAGTTACATGTATTACTGGAAAACAGTTTAGTTAAACACGATAAGAGTATAAGAAACCATGTTTCATTTTTCAGATACTTTGTGATAATTTACATGAACACACAATGTATTTAGAGGTGTAGACGAAGAACTGGCTAGTTTACAGGTAATTTGCATTGGAATACAGTTTTTGTATTTATCTATTTTGCAAGCCTTTTTCCTCAGTAAAAATTATCAGCATTCATTATCATATTTTGATTTCTTCACTACAGAAATAATTAGTAACAAGTAAAATTATATTGTATTATTGACTTTCACTCTTTTGCCAGTAATTTTCAAACTCCCTATACCTGCGCATCAAATTCATTTGAACTAAAAAAAAATTCAAACTCTTTCTTTACCACTTCTAATACCACGACCTATTTATTTAGACTTTGAATTGGCCTCAACGATTGGAAATCTATGTCTTGTTTGAATGAAGAAGGTTTTCCTGTACGTGAAGTGTTAACTCTGACATATAATTAAGGTCTTCCGTAACAACGGAAGACCTTCTACTGATTGTGCTGGTTAAGATTATTCTTATTATTCTTTTTCTTCTTCTTTTTCCTAGACGCTAACTTTGAAGCTTCATATCTCGCTCATTTCTGCATGGATTTTGCTCACATTTTCAGGGTTTATAAACTTTACAGAACAATTTTAAAATCATGTTTTACATTTCAGAAATTCCCTTCTGTTCACGAGTTATTCCCCTTTGAATGAAATTTTAGGGGCTTTGGTTTCCAGACAAAGGCTCCGAGACTGTATACCCTTGAACAAAAAATGCATTGAAAATGAAAAGTAGGAGCATTGTAGTTGTGCACATCGTTTTTTGTTTTTTGATTACAGCGTTCGAAATGGTGGTTGACAGGGTTAAAAAATTAGGACTTCCAAAGGAGCAAACAATTACACATATTTTCCTTTGTATCTTTTAAACGAAAAATATTTTGCTAAGACGTGTAGAACAAAAGTTGTGCAAAATCTTAAAGAGCTTTCTTGTAATATCCCTAAAAAGGGGCTGGCCCCTTAAATTAGGGATTTGGGGATCTTCAAAGTTTTCGCTTTATAACTCAAAAACGGTAAATATTTCGATATGGCTTTCGCTGGAAAAGTTGTTCTTTAACATCTTATTGATCTCATAAACATAATATTTTGCTCGATTATTGTGTTATATATGAGTAAAAAGCTTGACCCGCAAACAGGTAACCGTATCATTAGGTAGGTGAAGAGGGGGGGGGGATATGCTTATAACTTAAATAAACTTGCTTTAATTGATAAATCTGACTTCATGAAATGCTAATATTCTTTTAAAATAAGGTTTTATCGTGATCTATGGTTCCTTTAAAAATCATCTATCGACAACTTTCTTTTTTTTTTTTTTTATCATTAGTAGCTTTAATATAAACAATCGTTCCAAAGAAAAAAGGAGGAAAAGGTTATCTCTTTTACGTTTGTTATTAAAACAACGATATATTTAATTGAAGAAACAAACCTTCAAGCATAGAATAACTCAGTCATTAACTACACGCATCTTACATACACCACGGGGTTTGTTTTTGTTTATAATTACGTAACCGCCTCGAGGAACCATCGCGTGTGAACCAGGGCATGTACACAAAGTAAACATTGTCGTCCTAAATATAACACAGAATGTTATGTTTTTTATCATATTGGATTTTTCGAATAATTCAGTCTTTCCGGGGATGTATATACTTGTTTATACGTCCCTGGTCTTACGTTTGATTTGTTTTAAATTCAAAACTCTAGAGCATTGAGTCAGGCATCAATTTTAAAATCTGCAATTTAATATACAGTTCGTTTCTCAATCATGTCTAATTGAATGTGTGTTTAATATCGGAGATTCATCGCTGCTGGACTAGCGATCTGTGATTTCACACTACTTTAACTGAACACACAAGCTTTACTCAAATTCTTCGTTTTGAAAAAGAAAATGGATACATTTTACAAACATAACGAATTATTTCTGAACATGTTTTGAGATCAATAGTTTATAATCATGATTAAACCAAATCTAAACATGCGTATAGAATATTCAGAAACCCATAGCCGACCAGTCTCATTTCAAATGATTTGTTGTTTTATTGTTTAAAAACAATGACTTTGATTAAACATTGATTCAGAACTCCTGGTCCGAATTATGTAACTTCGGCACGTGCCCCTGGCGTGAAATTCATACGCGACTTCTGTGCGCACTGTGTACATAATATACCTACATGTATTTACGCAGATAGATATTAAAATTTAATAAAATATTCAAGATTTGAGAGCAATTTATTTGATTTGTATGTATAAATAATTCAAACTCGATGAATTATTCTCTTCAGTCTGAATATTATGCTATCATAATTGTGTTGTTTGACAAAATATTGGTAACAGCTATATACCTTTATTGTATGTCCTGAGCCATAAATTTCATAAATTTAAATAGTAATTTTTTTCTTCATTATTGGGACTGAAAAGTTATGTCACACAGCTCCGAAGGAAGACCTCTCGTTGCTTTGCAACGAGCTTTGCTCTAATTATGTCTCTGGTTCTGGTAACCGTGAATCTACCTCCAGGGGTTGATCGATGGATCCAAAATGTGTGGAAATATCTTGTCATTCATGTGAAATCTTAATGATATCTCCATGAAATCTGATAAAATTGATTTAATCATATGCATACACTGTACATTGTACCTGTATATGTATATTTAATAAATTATTTCATTTGTTTTAAAAATTCATGAGGGCATGAATTGCTTCACGCCCGGCATACTTCATGAAGAGCGTTAGTCTCGTGTACTTTCAAAATTGAAATTTATTTCTTATAGTTACATTCTAATTTTATTTCTGTCCGGTTTCCCAAAAGTTAAAATAAATGCACTATATTCATATGCGCATTGTTTACAACTGCAAGGCATTAAGAGAAAATGGCTATCATTACAATATGTAGAACCATCGAAGATAAAAACATTGGAAATGTAAATATTTGGTCATATATATAATTCATAACTATTCATTTTGAGTAATTATTAAATGATAAGATAACGACATGCAAACAACTTTAATGTGATTGCGTAGCAGGTACACGTAACAGTAAATGAATTTTAGTAAAATATGCTTTGCCCCTCCCCCTCAAAACAAGAAAAATATATAGAACTTGTTTTAACCTTGAAGTATACTGAAATCTTTCTTTAAGGTTGACGCAGTCCCAATGCAAAAATACTCCAGGCTAGTACCTTAATATTACATCGTTATTGAATTCTTTACACGGTACTAAATGTGATATCTGTATAAAACATCTACATTGTGAGTAAAATCTGTTTAGGAAAGAATTACCTTCTTTCTTCTTGAGTTGAATTTCACCAAATTAAAGGATGTCATATTCACGTCAAATGAGTCTTATTCTAATTGCCCAATAAATTTACTATGAAAAACAAATTTAAAAAAAAACATGACTGTTGACTTATTATCCAAGACATGCACATAACGATTTACTTGAACTGTTAACTGGTGTTGTGGAGATATCACTGGGAGGATTTGTTTTCGCTGAGACATTACTCTCTACAGGTACATGTACACGTACTCGGTTCACCCGACCCAATACAATGCATTGTAGTAAATTCTCAAGTCTGATAGAGTGATAATATTGATACAACATATTACTGAATATCACATACATATCACCTAGTTACATGTGTGGTTAATGCATTTCACTTACTTTGGGTAATTACATGTAGTTACATCTACTGAGGTGTGAGGTGATTCAAACCGAGGCTATAATCATAATCAATGTACACGTGCTTGAATGATTTTCATGTTTTGATACCATTATGTTTTTTGTCCTCTTCAATCTTCTGTCACCACCAAGACCAGGGCCAGGATGTATTATTAATCATCTGATGGCTTCGGTGACATATTTCTGGTACCATGGAGGTGATTTTTCTTGCTACAGCAATACGGATCGATATAAAATTACTTCAATGTATGCTTTTTGCGTACATCATTGTACTTTTGGAAATTAGATGCTCTGGTGACATGCAAAGCAATGAACTAAATAATGTATGAAATATGTTTACAGTTATACAAAGCAAAGATTTACGCTCACCTGAGCTATCAGCTAAAGTGAGCTTTTCTGACCTATTGCCCGCCGTTCGTCCGTCTGCCCGTAAACTTCTTCTCCAGAACCACTTGGTCAATTTCAAAGCATCATTGCGTAAAGGAGATTCAGAATTGTTCAAATGAAGGGTCACACCCCTTCCAAAAGAAATACAATTAAGAAATTGTGAAAATATGGTGGCATCTTTTGAAAATTTTCTTCTCAAGATCCACTAGACCAGATAAGACAAAACGTATATGAAAGCTTCCTTGAAGCACGTAGATTCAAAATTGTCCGTCAATTAATGCTCCCTGAGGGCATATACACACTGTAGGACGAGGATGTAATAGATCAGTTTTACATAGAGATGTATAGGAAAAATCTTTTAAAATCGTCTCAAGAAGAACAGGGCCTTGATAAAACAGATAGCAATAGGTCAATTTTGTGACTCAGGTGACCTAAATCGTATAATCAAGGACAACAGGGCCATCATCAAACATCCTTAGGTATAGTGCAGAGTCAAGTTAGTTCAATTTGTGAGTCTCGGAGGTTGAATGAGACCACAGTAGGGATCAAAGTATTGCATGAAAATATATATGTAAAACGTCTTTAAAAATATTTCATGAAGAGCTAAGCCATGATTATTCATGTCGATAGGCAGGCATTATAAAAAGCAATGCACCCAAGGGTAGGATGAGGCCAGGATTGGGGTTACATTGAAAGCTAGCCTTCAATACATGAGATTATATAGGGGAAACAACTTTTAAAATATCATGAATACCCGGACCATGCTTAGTAGTATTAGTATGCAAGCATTGTCAGGTAGTCTAGATTCAAGTTTATTCAAATCCAGGCCTGAAGAATGGAGTAGGATGGGGCCTCAATAGGAGATCAGTTTTACATAAGAATAATATTTTGAAAATGAGACCAATGGGCCTTAATGGTATCTTGAGAATGCACATTACCAGTGTGTTTTTATACATCTCCATTTTCATACTCTTCTAGATGATAGATATATTGGTATAACTATCATACACAATTGATAATTTAGAATTCTTTTATATGTAAGTAAGTTTTATCACATCACAGCGAAATATAATTTTCTATTTGAGTTCTAAAAGGGTAAGTGAATGTTTACAGTTTTGAAAGAGGTTCATTAATCATTATACGTAATCAGTCTGTCTTTTTTATATCCATGTTGGAGTAAATCTTATTTTTATAATTGCTTATTAAAATCATACAAACAGTTTGTATGCTTGATGACTATTTTCTGTTGCATTTTCAATACGTAATGTCTATGGCCAATTAAACCCCCACCCTAGTACCTGAACCCTGGGATAACGAATTTCACAATTTTGGTAGAGAATTCATTATAATCATACAAACGTTTTGCCTCTATATCAAGAAATATAAAAGATTTTTTAAGATGCAAGGTGAAGATAACGAACAGTGATCAATCTCATAACTCCTACAAGCAATACAAAATAGATAGTTGGGCAAACACGGACCCCCCTGGACACACCAGAGGTGGGATCAGGTGCCTAGGAGGAGTAAACATCCCCTGTTGACCGGTCACACCCGCCGTGAGCCCTATATCCTGATCAGGTAAACGGAGTTATCCGCAGTCAAAATCAGTGTGCCAAGAACGGCTTAACAATCGGTATGAAACACGTCAGACAGCATTTGACCCAATGCGAGGTTGTATTGACGAACTAGATATAAAGCATTTACAGTATATGACAAACTTATTAGGGCCTGATCCTAGGAATCATGGATTTTCAGTTTTGATAAAGGACTCGATGTTTATTATAATCCCGCAATTTTGTTCTTGATGTCCAAGAGTATAGAAGAAGATTGTCTAAAATATAAAACATGCAAATTTTTATATATATGACAAGCTTAGTTTACACCTGAACCCACGGGTCATGATCTTCACAGTTTTGGTATACAGATCATTGCTCATAATAATCATGCTAACAGTTTCACTGCTTGATATCCAGATGTAAAGACGAAATTGTTTTAATGATTACATTAATTTTGATAGCTTTGGCCATACCCTCTCATGCCCCAGGGAGACAGGATCCATGTAATTCACAGACTTTGTTTCCTTTGACCCATAAATGTTACATAATGTATATACTAAAATTTGTTCTAGAACAAAATGTGAAAATGTTTAACAGTTTATGACCAACGAACGACAAGGGACAAAATCAGATATCAATAGGGTTACCTGAGTGACATAGGTGACCTAAAATCTTATTTTCAAGAGCAACATGACCAAGATTAGTCATATCAATATTGAAGCATCCTAAGGTAGTGCGGATTCAAGTTTCTTTAAATCAATGCCCTTGGGGTTCAATTTGGGCCACAAAACGGAGTCAGAGTTTAACATCAGAATAACAATTTTAAAATCGTTTCTAAAACAAATATGAATATGGGGTTTTGTTGGGCTATAATCTGGGATAAAATTTTACATGATACATGTACATGTACATGAAAAGAGGGCATCACTATGTTGTGTGGATTCAAGCTGTGTTAAGTCATGATCCCGTTTGGCTTAGGTGGGGTCATAATATGGGTTTAAATTATTTTCGTGGGATGAAAGTGGATAAAAACAATCCTCTGCAGAACAGCAGGACCCGTTGAGGCAGGTGAGCGTTGTGGTCCATGAGCCTCTTACATGGATATATTTGTATAATTATAATCGTTACGATTATAATATAGCTTATATCAATATCTTTACCACTTGTACGAATGCAAATACTTGTCTACTGGGGTGTACGAATGCAAATACTTCTCCACTGGGGATAATGCTGATCCAGTTTTTTGTAATTGCAGAGCCTGTGTAGAAATGATCCTCACAGTAATTTTGTGCCTCCAGTTTTATTGTGCCTCTGGGGATTTATCGAGGTAACAGAATCTTTGATAGTAAATTAAAAGTTCGGTGCTACTTTCCAAATACATATAGTAATTGTTAAACTCTTAAACATCATGTCGTTTTTCTTCTATATTTTAGACATGATATCATACACAATCTACTGAGGGAGCCCAAGTACGACCCCCTAATCGCTCCAAATTACGAAGATGGTAAGGTATTTTATACGCTATATCTTAGACATTATATTAGAAGATTTTTGGTGCCAACAATTTTCTGAAACTACGATATATACAAATATAGCTTATATCAATATAGGTACCACTTGACAGTACTCCCCTTTTAAAAATTTTATTTTGAGTTCTTGAGAAAACATGAAATTGGAGGGTTTTCTGGTTTACGTCATAACCCTTTTGATAAGACACAGTTTCAGTATAAATACCATGTTCTATGACAAGGTATGTATTGAAATTTTACTGTTCATGTGTATAGAAAAAAAAAGGAAGAAAATATGCACATATACGCAATGTACATTTAATGCCAGATAAATTCACTGTTTACCGAAACACACCTTCAGTGGTAGATCAAGAGTATCGCAAAATAAGATCATTTTGAAGGTTTAAAACCTTCCTCGATATTGAAACAAGACATTGAATCTTAATAAATGTTTTCTATCATTCAATCAACAAGTTACATTTGTGGAGAGAGTACGGATGGTTGAACAAACTCTCTGAGTTTGGATCACTTTGGTCCGAACCTTGACAAACTTCCGCTTTTTACTATGTATCTGGCACTCATAGGGGTTTGTATAAAGGAGAGTAACGTATTAGATATGCTTGGCTACCAAAGAAGGGTTTTATGAAAAGGATGTATACAGAGGAGTGTGTGGAACCCCCCCCCCCCCCCCATCACCTTTTTGTAGTGTATAAAAAATACGGAAAGAGCAGAATAATAACCCTAAACACCATTCAATCCTCCTCTTACAGGTATTGCATTTAGTTTTCATTTGCTTGATCCGATACGTTTATCCCATCCTCAAGGGTCACTGGATATTACACCTAAAGCCCATTAATGATGAATCTAAAGTAACTTCCGGTGACTTTGCCCCAAGGACAAATAAGCGGATTGCTGAATCTAACAGCTTCTGGGAACTTTATTCCTCCTTAGATTCCCACCACTTTAGCCTGCTGAAGCATGGACTTCAACTGTTTGACTAAAACATTAAATTACTGAAAGTTTCAATATGTTAATTTGTCAATGTCCTTAAGCACCTAACGTTACTCGTGAGTCAATTTTAATCCATCCATGTGTTATTGAAAATTTATCTCAACGTTCTCATGAATATAGGATAAAGTTTTTTTTGTACAACAGCCTGTGAAAACCATGATCTCTTGAAAATTTTAAAATCAGATCTCAGAGTCGAATTTATTACAGCATATGAAACTTTAGTCCCTGGAGTTCAGAAAAAATTACAAATTCTTCATTTTACCTAGCTTTTGTGGAATAACGATCAATTGCAGAAATCATACAATCTGGGGACAATACTATTGTTAATGGAATCGCTGTGCAATATTTTAAAAGCTGTCGTTATACATGTAGTCAATAAAATGGCTTTGGAGAAATTGTACAATACTTTAATCAGAATAATGGACGTAAAACACTTCAACAAAATCAGTTTTATGTGATTCCTCTAAAACACGAGGGAAAACTAAAACTATTTACAATTATTTGTCACTGGTGATCTATAACTAACATGCGTCTTTCTTGGAAAAGATTGGTATACTCTTACACAGATGTTTTGGTTTTTTATTACTTTGATGGCGACGTAAATTTTCGCGGTCACGTTTATGGTAAGAATCTTGGAGCCGAGTTTAAGACCTATCGCACATTTCCAAAGTACACAAAATTATATTTAATTTGCCTTTCTTGTGCATACAGTAATTAATTCTATATAGCAAAAATTAGCCAAAATACGGATTTAAATCAAATTGATTGTGAAGGTAGTGTTAGATAACTTTTATTACCCATGCACAACATTTATTCTGACGATGACGAAATTTTCGACTATCTTAAGGTAGCTCATTACACCAAAATTTTATTTAATGGCTCGTTAAAACACCTCTTATGAAGTATGATTTCACCATCGAAAGAGTGATACAAGGTCTATGAATATTTCCGTTTTTGTTGAAGAAGCAACTACATGTATCTATGATGCCATAAAGTCTAGTCTTTAATTTATCGTGAAGAATGGTCGCGCAATGTTGAAAAACCATACGTTTTGATGTTGTTAATTCAAGAAATGATTTGTGCTAAAAGTTCTTTAGAATTTTTTCGAATCCACATTTGATCTATACCACGTGTGACATATGCTGTGGCACAATATGTTTGAAGTTTCTCCTTTATAGCTGTTAATATTTGCGTGAGGAGCAAAGCTAGGAGAATGGTAGAACATTTACTGGATCCAGTAATGTATCTTTGTAAGGGTTTTTGTGAAGTTTAGGAATTCAGTATAGGTACGGTAACTCATATTCATCCTTCCCATTGACTGGGATATGAAATATTGACTGGCGTATGAACTTTTTGTTCCAGTCCGCCTGAGAAATAGACCGTTTCGGGCGGTCTGCGATTTCCAACCCTAAGCCCTGTTATTTGTCAGGGAATGGATTTGTAAATCTTTCTGTAAGTGTTTGTATCTATTATTAATCAAAGTCGAACTGGATTTAAAAAAGGGCAGAGTAAACAAATGGAATTCTGAAGAAATAAATATCACCCCAGGCCATAAAGAACTGACTACTACAGTACACACTCGGATCACCTCTGTCAATTCCATCTAGATCCAGTGTACTGGAATCTGCGGAAATTTGCCGACTGCTGCAGTGCAATCACTCACAGTTTAGGTGGCAGGGGACATTTTCTTTGGTTTTGAAACATGTGGATAGGGGGTGTACACCACAGTCAGATTATGACAGACCAATGAAAAATCATATTTCCCTTTTATGTCAATACTTGTATTTCATATTAGTGTAGTTAATAAATTATGACCCTAAATTACATGTAATCTATAAATACTGGTGCTGGTGCACAAAACATGCTCTGAGCAGGTTCCCCCTTTTTGCTTTGTTTTTCTCTCATTTGGGCTAATCCGCACCACCCCCACACCATCACAGTACCAAACATGGGGGATTTAGACACTGTGCACAATCAAGAACCCTATCTGCCGTTCTCAAAAATCTACCTCTCATATGGGGCCATCCACCTTCCCTCACAGCTACAGCCCTTTTGCTGGACCCTGCATGTTTTCACCGGAATTTCTTCAGCAACTGACCACATGTCTTAGTTTCGTATTTGCACCCATCTATATGCTAGGAATCATGGTGACACTTACATGTATATGAATTTTTTTATTAAGCTCTCAGCTACATTTGACATGCATCCTAAAATTATTGTATGCATTTTTACACATGTAATATCACTTCAAATATGGGGTATTTCCATTTTTTGAAAAAGTTGACCGGGCCTATAGTGCGAAACTGTCCCCTGCTACATGTACCTTAGATGAATGATTCTCTGACCGCTCCACCATCGTACAATGCTTCTTCGTTTTAAAAGATTTGTATTGTCCGTGAATTGATGTGCTCAAGAATTCGCATTGAAAAAGAAGAATAATTCAATTACTGTACACAGTAATTGAATTGATGCGCGCATTAATCAATTGAATTACTGCTCTATAGCGCACACCAATTAAATCATTGATATCACCAATTTATTTGAACACCGTTAATTATGGGGCGCATCAATTAAGCAGAATATAATGCTATCAACAATTCAATCATTGCACACAATAATTTAGATTTGAAGATATCATCATTATTTGAAGAGATCTTTAATTGAATTGCTGCGTGCATCAAATGAATGGATATCATCAAATAGGTTAAGTGTCAACAGTTGCTATTACATTTTCAAAATAAAGAAAAAAGAAAGTTGTCGTGTTTAATTGATGTGCTATATCATTGTAGATTTCCCCACAAATATTTCGGTTCAACTCATAATAAAGAATATACATAGTCTTGATGAACTTCATATGGTAAGTGTATTCACATCAACATCCGCCACATTGGTATGATAAAAATTTCCATCTTCTATGTTCACGAAATACCAGTCTCATAATGGAACTGATTTTAAAAATTGTTTTTATATAGGACTTTTCCGTAGATGTCATATTCAGACAACAATGGGTGGACAAGCGTTTGGTATTTAACCATACAAAAGTATCTTCTTTGGAGCTGGATCAGAAGATGATCGAGAAAATTTGGGTGCCCGATTCTTTCTTTCCGAAGGAAAAGAGAGCTAAAATTCACGATGTTACCGTTCCCAACCGTCTTCTACATATTTACAAAAACGGAACCGTGTTTTACAGTATGAGGTTGGATTTAGTGTTAAATACCGTTTCTGTTCTTGATGTCCTAATGTTGACGACTCTCAAATCTAAAATTAAAAATGGTTTTCGCGGATAGAAAATAGTTCCATGTAAGCAGGAATTCGGCAGATCTGCATCTTACCAAGACCTGTCATACGGTGTAATGTTTTATAGATTTTGCCAAAAAAATACCCCTTTGTTTAAATCATAGCAATGAAAATGTACATGTACCATGAAATAGGTATTCCATATGCTGAATATCTACTATAACTTACGGGAGGAAACTCAAAAATGTGTAAAATCCCTTTGATATAACGATCTAGTTCGTCAATACAACCTCGCATTGGGTCAAATGCTGTCTGACGTGTTTCATACCGATTGTTAAGCCGTTCTTGGCACACTGATTTTGACTGCGGATAACTCCGTTTACCTGATCAGGATATAGGGCTCACGGCGGGTGTGACCGGTCAACAGGGGATGCTTACTCCTCCTAGGCACCTGATCCCGCCTCTGGTGTGTCCAGGGGTCCGTGTTTGCCCAACTATCTATTTTGTATTGCTTGTAGGAGTTATGAGATTGATCGCTGTTCGTTATCTTCACCTTGCATGAAGAAAAATAATCAATAGTATTTACGAAGGTTTCTATATATGAAAAGTAATCCAAATACGTTTACACCAACTTACAAGTTGTCATTACTATTAAAGTGTCTTAATTTTCACATAGAATAGAGATGACCCTTTCCTGTGCGATGGTTTTACAAAATTATCCACTGGACAGGCAGGTGTGTCCAATAACGATTGAAAGCTGTGAGTATTTCCTATATATCTGTATGGTATAAACTTACTTTCGCAAGAACTTATCTCTGCTGAGAGATGAGATATTATTTGTCAAAATGCGCATCTGGTGCATCAAAATTGGTACCGCATAAGTTTTACATTATGACCCCTAGGTCGAGGCCTCTGCTGGTGGACTGTTAGTCCCCGAGGGTCTCTACAGCCCAGTAGCTAAGTACTTCGTTACTAGCTTGAAAATACGGATGTATATTTAATTGCTGTTATAAAATTTAGAAATTCTTTTCAAAATTAAGGATTATCTCCCTCATGCATAGCTCTTATCCTTGGACGAATTTGGCTCCACTTGTTTGGCACGCTGTTTTTGGCTATATTTAGATCTAAAACTTCATAGTTATTTCGGATTTCAAACATTTCGGTTGAGCATCACTGAAGAGACATTATTTGTCGAAATGCGCATCTGGTGCATCAAAATTGGTACCGTATAAGTTTTACATAATAAAGATGGCAGTGAAAATAATATATATAAATTTATCAAAACACCTGATACGGAATAATTATGTACGTGATTAAATATATGAATAAATGCTGTGTACAGTATGTTTTCATTTTGGGACGGATTGTACAATGTACTAAATCCCTTTCAGCATAATATATACATGTATATAACAAATGTTTTTCTTATTCTAGTAAATCCACATTCCATTCCAGAGTGATTGATAATGAACTTGGGCAAAAAGCTTTAATAGTATGAGGCAAAACGTTCAGAATAGATAAGAAGTTAAAGACAAAACTTTTTTTTATCAGATAGTTACACAAGGGAAAATATAGACTTCCACTGGACCAGCCACAGTCCTGTTCAAATTCCTTCTGTGTCACTCCCACAATTCACCATGCCAGAAACTGTTAAAACAACCTTGTGTGAGACAGAGTACGGAGAAGGTATCAGTCTTTGAACATTTAAATAACGGTAGAATTGACACACTTAATTACATTGACGCTTCCACGTCGTCAGGGTAGGTGCGGATATCATCTCCGCACAGCCAATCAGAATCGCGGAAGAATTGTCCGCCATTACCTCCAACAAAACCATACATTCTATAGAGAATGCAAACCTTGATGTTGGAGGTATTGATATGGTTGCTTTGAGATCGTTTACAATGGTGAAGAAGACCTGCGCTTGGGGTAAATGCAGCAGTGATACACGATACCCAGAATGGATGGAAGGCGTGAGATTTATTCTATTTCCAAAACCAGAGTCACAGAAAGATAAATGTTTACGTTGGATAAAGGCCTGCGGTAGGCCCCAGTGGCAATTTAATGAGAGCAAAATAAAGTAAGATTTTTTTTTTAAATCAAACACTTCAATGAAATTAAACTCTGTATTAGTAATAGTTAAGTCGGAAACAGATAATATACGCAGGCACCTAAAGTGCGGATAGCGTACTAATACATAAATATATCTTATGCCCATACCACCCCCACCCCCACTCATTGAAAAGCGAATATAGAACCAATATATTATCCAAAACATGTGTTTTCCCTGCCGATCACCTCTGTAGCTTTCTTTTTGGGGATTCGAAAATATGTGTAAAGGGGGAGGGGGTAGATGTACGTGCATAAGATGTATGTACTTGTATACACTATCTATAATTCAGGTGCCTGTGGTGATAAATACACATGCCGTACATGTCAAGTGTATGTAGCCTGAATATTGAGCCAAAAACTACATGGTGTGTATATATACCACTGCGTAGTGTCATAATTTAAATTAGGAGTCAACCTCTACTTTTTTTTTTACTGTGCTATGATCTTTGAAAGAATTCCCCATCTAAATTATTTTCATACATTTATTTAGGGTCGATTTATAGTAACTTAGGTTCTGGTCTTGGTGTCTTTATTTCCTGCACAGCCATAATTACATGACTGTCAGAATTTCAGCTGTAATGTTTCTATGTAACAATTGATGATTAAAGATTTTTAAACTCATTCATAGAATTTATGTCCATATATTTTGTACTAAAATATGCTTCAGAGTTTAGATATTAGAGCAAAACTGAGTTCAGAATAAGTCTTCGACCAAAACATACATTTCAATAAAATATAGAGCGTAAAACTATACCTTAAAAGTTGACTCATTTATGGCACTACGCTGCACATGTATGTATACCTGTTCACTACTCTACGTCCCGGGGGTGGAGATAGAAAACTTTCAAGGCGTGCGTGCAACCTAGTTTAGTACCTTTTCCACCCAAAAGAGAGGGAGAGGGGGTGATGGTGGTGGTGAAGACCCAAAATGGCCCTGTTTTTTAATGTAATGTTCGATCAAAGGTTAGGGGTGCAATTTTCATTGTCCCCTAGATCCGCCACTGCGTTCCTGATTTAACTAATAAGCCCCTCTCAGCATTATTGTTTCTTCTAAATACAATGATTATATGTACATGTACACTACAATGGGATTTTAAATTTATATCATTAGCATCTTGCTTAATGTGATAATTATTTGGCATTTGCACAAAGCTACAAATATTTTTTTTCTTTATAGATTCGTTGGATATGCTTAGTACGGCAGCACAATTTAAGTCAGAGAACTACAAGACCAGCTAACAACGGCAGGGAAAACTCTTCATCAACAGAGCACCCTGAACCATCGCCGACAACTCCATTTATCAATGGAAGTTGAAGATCAACCCCATCATCAGACAACTCCTTTTGACATTCAAAATATTCTACTGCAAAACAAAAAATCCAGGGTTGTTTATATTTAATACCAATTTGAAACATGCAACATTTTGTTCTCTGTTGGAGTTTTTGGACATCTGAGTAAGTTTCCTAGTATGTAAAAAGGAGGGGCATAACAAATATGACAAAAGAATCGCAGTTATTAATACTGATGAGGCTAAGCCATAATTTGGGAATCTAGAACTTTGCATCAATATTTTCTATTTCAACACAATGCGTTGGTGATACATTCTGTGCCTGGATTGACTTAATGTATGTTGTGTTAGGGATGATATTATCAACATCATGAGTGAACTGAGTATAAAGCTCAATTCCCAACAACCCTCGCTATCATTCATTGTGCAGAAATGAACACACAGAAAGCATCTAGCTTCTTTAAAACTGCAGTCGCAAATGCATTCTGACTACAAATCACCTACAACCTTAATCGGATTTATGGCTTGTGACCCTTTATTATATTTGTAAGTGAACTATATACTGGAGCTATGTCAGGTGTGGCCATTACAGAGAAAATCGGATTTTACAAACTCCTTCATGAATCATCAATTTATGGTGGCTGGAATTATTCCATTATGACAGTCAACGGTTAGGGGAAATAGGTCTGCACCTCAATATTCCTGCATTTGTAAGTAGTGGTACCCAGATGTCCCAAGCTGATGGTGACCCAAACAAAGACAACTCGTACTGCCATAGGATTCTTGTTGATGGAACAATTCACAAAATTAGAACATTTAAAATTGTATCTCATTGTAGCCCCACCAGTATATTTGGAGACATCAATAAAGGTTGGACAGTTTATTGTGTGCACTATATGAATACTTGGTCTCATTTCTTTAATATCAAATATTTTTATATCCGTTAAAGCATGAATGTACTATATGTAACCGATTTTTCCCCAATTATTACTGTGATAGTGATCCCATTAAAGAAATTGTTAATTTATGTAATTACAATGGTACAATAGATTTGTGTAACTATATAAAAATGTTTTATTCACAGAAAAAAGGTCTTTGAATTTGTTTTCTAAGTCTTTGTATCATTACTGTGTATCATCAAGTTTTCTATTGTCTGTCATTTAATATAATCTTGACTGCATGCCAAGATGGTGATGTCCATATTTAAAAGACTGAATCATACTAAAATCATTTGATTGTGTGTTGTTTTCTTCAATTGAAAATACTTAGTATTGGTTTTGGGGTGGACCTGGAATACAACATTCAATGCTTAATTGTCCTTATCATATTAAACAATTTCATAAATATCTCATTGTGGATATCTAGGTCTACAATATTCATACAAATGAAGTAAAACATTTAAGGAGGATTGTGTTTTAGTGGCATACTTACTGATAGTTCAAGAAGACAGTCACAAAAGAATGCAAGCAAGCAAATGAAACATTTTAATGGAACGGTGAACATAGCATATATTGTTATTTAGTCTTAATTTGTTAACAAACATCGTAACTTCTGTAACAAAACAATTAAAACTCAGTAAACTTTCATAATTTACCCAGCTGTGCAGTAAGTATATATGACAGTTGAATGGTTAGACGATATGACGTTTCTCTTCGCATGCTACGGAAGCATCTAGCACTTGCAATACTATAGTTTCTTCCGGGGTTTTACTTATTGGAATTTTGTGAACGTAACCTTCTTTGGAGTTTGTCAGACTTTTTGACAGACTTTTACGTAAAAATACACGAGTAAACGAAGCGATTGATAACGTATTCAGTATAAGATCTAAATCGCTCGCCATGATGTTTACATATGTAACCACGTGACTTTCGTTGCAATCTGTGGGCGGAGTGTGAATTCGCTGTTGCAGTTCTCTAAAGATACGTGGCTTCCTCTTCAGAACATTCGCTTCTTTTAGTAAACGTCATAGGTGTGACGTCCTGTGGGGATCCAGTTCAGAATAGGTCCTCAGTACCCATTGCTGGTCATAAGAGGCGACTAAATGGGACGGTCCTTCGGATGAGAACGCAAAAACCGAGGTCCCGTGTTACTGCAGGTGTGACACGATAAAAATCCCTTCCTGCTCAAAGGCCGTAAGCGCCGAGCATAGGCTTAAATTTTGCAGCTCTTCACTGGCAATGCTGACGTCTCGTCTCGATATGGGTGAAAAATTCTCGAGAGACGTTAAACAATATTCAATCAATCAATCATAGGTTTGACTCGGTGCCTGAATCGAGTTTCGAGCCCAGGCCTTTTTAATTTTACGGTGCCATGAAATGAACCTACTTTGATAAGGATGAATGGAGGTCGGCAGAACTGGATAGCATTTTATATAACTGTAGGATTAGCTCAGTAAAACGTATAATGTCCGAAGTGAATCTAGGAACCCGAAAAGCTTCCGTGTATCACATTTATTCTATACATTGAATATGAATTCATATCTTGGTGCTTGCATTGTTGTCATATTTGTGAATTAGCGATTGCGCTAATTATGAATCCCGCTAAGATATAGCACATACAGTATCTAACTTTACCATTATACAGAAAACAGATCCACTAGAATATGCTTCAAAAGAATATGATTTTATCGTGCTATTTTCACGGTCATGGTTTTAAAAAGATCTATCAATACTTCTCATTACCAGCACATTAGAGTTATCGCGCTTTGATGACTCTTGTGCGTCATTGGTAAGAAAATGCACAAGTCTCGCGAGCAAGTGCGAGATTACTGGGACATAAACGAAACGTTCATAGCACACACACCCCTTTTTTAAAGTTAAAGTACATGGTGTACTTTTAAATAAAATAGCCATTGGTCAAACTGCATTTTAAAAATATTCTAACCCTAGTTTATCAAGGATGTTACATGTTTTTTTTAAAACTCTACTACACCTATTATAAAAATTCCAAGCAACGATGTTCTCTGTCCTAAGACAATCAATATTTTCTAATTTTCAAAATAGCTTAGATGCAGTTTAGAAACGCATTTGTTGTGTTAATTAGTGTTACAAACGTCTAAAAAAAAAATGCAGTTTGGCAAATATATAACTTATTCTAAAATATTTGAAAATGAGAGAGAGAGGGTGGGGGGTACATTAACGAGTACAAAGTCCATGCCATATGAACCTGTCCAAATTGTATGATTAAATAGAATGTCTTCATAATAGGACAGAATGATTTTAATAACATATGAATCCCATTAATTACAAGAAAAGTTATTGTGTCGGATGTGTATATTGGTTTTTTCCTTCACAGTTCTTCTTGCGATTGATGCTTTATATCGGTCAGATTTGGCAGATTTAGTACCTGTACTCCTTCAAATAGTTTGATAAGTTCGTCTGTATTCTTGTAAGAATAATCAATTCCTAAATTTGCCTTTAGAATTTTAATCAGTGTCGTGGTTTGCAGTCGGTTATAATATGTATTCGATACCATAATTTATATTACGTATGCCTAAGTAATGTTTACGTATGTTGTCCCGGTAGCACGACTTTACGCGCCTTTAATTTGAAGAGTTCCAATAATGGAAATGATAAGTATTACATGTCTCTCATTTTCTTTTCATTAGACTTAGATTAAACCATCGATACATATTTTGTCTTTGTAGTTGGAGACTTTGCCTGTTTACTTCTTGAGCTCAGGTTTGAGCGTAACACTGGCTACTACATTTCGCAGATTTTCATTCCAAGCATACTCATCGTAGTGTTGTCGTGGGTGTCTTTCTGGGTTGACATAGACGCTATTCCTGCACGTGTGTCACTAGGTGTCCTCACAGTTCTCACCATGACAACGCAAAGTTCCGGTGCACGAAGTGCGTTACCTCGGGTGTCTTACATTAAGGCCATTGATGTTTGGATGGCTGTTTGTCTTACATTCGTCTTCATGGCTTTGTTAGAATTTGCATATATTAATGTAGTTTCCCGACGAAAATCCCGACCAGTTAGCACCAACTCGCAGTGTCAAATGGTTCTGAAGAAAGGCGTAAGTATAAACAAGTTCCTGACCCTTTTGCAGCAAAGTTATAGAGTTTTTAATCCCCATTTCATACTTGTATAATGTGTATATTGGAAAATTATTGTAACAGTCGTACACAATGCAGTGTCGTATGTTTCAACACTTTGAAGAGGAAAACTCAGGAAAGAAAATTTAACATATTTGCGAGGTACATACATGCATGAGTCCTCAAAGGGACGTATAACATTAATCCAATGTCCAAATCATTTCAAATGTCTGGCATTGACCGTAATATATTTTTACGGACAGAAAACTGCACTTTGTTGACTTGTTTTGTAGAGACAAGAAATATTCTGCAACATAAATTTTGAATTGTTTCAATCATTTATAAATCCAAAGATTGAGCCTCTGGCTGATGCATGTGAACTTCGAATTCAATCAAAATTTGTTATCCCAGAATATCCAATAAGCATATAAACGCATGTATTTACAGTTTTTTCTCTCCTCTAGATGTCGCCCTCGCCAATGATGCCAATCTTGAAGCACATCGATTTTAAGAAGAGAGCACGACATGTGGATAAAATAGCCAGAGTTATGTTCCCTTTGATCTTTTTTCTGTTTAATATTGGCTTTTGGGTATTTTACCTGAGCATAAACACGGAAAATAAATTCTAATGGGACAAGAAAGACCCAGTTTGGTATTGGTCATCCTTAGATGAAATGATAAAAAAGATTGTGAAAGTTAGACAATCTGCGACCTTTGTCTTGTTTACTAGGGACTATTCTGTTCATTTGCAACACCCCTGACAATCGGAGATGGTGAAGAACCCCCAAGTATAGTAACGACTTAAATGCGCATGCCTTTCCTTTGATACATGTAGCTCTTTTGTGATTGAGGAAAATTTGCTTCGATAGACTGTTTATGTGGGAGACGATGTGAAAAAAGCGCTTTTGATTTACATTTTTCTGCGATAACGACTGGTGACTGAACAGAAGAAAGTATAATCCCGGATTGAACTTTTAACAAAGACAGACAGTGAAGTTAAACGGAAGTTCTTTTATATTTTGTCTCTGAATACTCATGAATTTACATCATACAATCCCGTGGTTATATAGCAAATGCTTATATCATTGTCGTGCGATACCGGTGTCTCCGTGTTGTTATACGCATACAAGAAAATAGTCCCACTGCAAAGAAGATTTAAACAAAGGGATACTAAAGACATCGTATGCTCTACTTCTTTGATACGCTTGTTGATGTCTGTTTATATACACCCATCATGGACGGTCTGTGTTATGGTATAACCGTAGTGCGTCTGTCTATTCGTCTGTCAGCAGCTTGTGGGTCAGTACTGATAAGGTCAAGGTCATTAAACTTGTTACAAATGGTTCTAGTGAGTAGAGGAAGAAGCTATGCCTACTACGTTACAAAGTTATAATTTACATGGGCAATTTTTTTGGGGCACAAACTACTAGTAAGGCTAGAATAATTACACTCGATGCACATACTAGTATTCAACAATCACGCACGTGTTACACACGTGTTGTATATTGGTATGGTGCAGTGTTTTGTGTTTGTCTGCTGTTTGTCTGTTCATACATTAGCACCTTTTGGAAAGGATAAAACAAGTACTAACAAGGTTAAGAAAATCAAACCTAGTATACATGTTTCCCATGCTGTAGTGTTGATGCCAAGCAAAGAAAAGAATGATTTCGCTTTTCTAGTTATACTTTATTAGGGAGAAATCTTTCTTGAAATTGATATTTCTAAGCCATCTTAAAGAGAACATTTCATTGATACTCTCTGAAATTTGAGAAAATGTCCACAGAAAACTACCAGAAGCATTTTTTGTTATCTTTGGATGTTAATCACTGTAGTACGGATTACACGTATATTGGACCGGCGTATTTTGGATGTTAATCACTGTAATACAGATTATATTGGATGGGCGTATTTTGGATGTTAATCACTGTAATACAGATGATATTGGATAGGCGTATTTTGGATGTTATCAAAAATATTTTGTATGCAAAATTTCACATATTGAATCACGCAGACTGACATATCATGGGCTCTTTGGTATTCTTTGGAAATAAAATATTTGTAACTCATTACCAATACCTATAAATGATAAAATACCAAAAAAATACAAATTGCTATACGCCTGTCGAAGACAGGACGTACTGTGGTATGGCATCGTCCGTCTGTTTGTCCGGACCTTGTGGGCAGAATACAGGCCGAACCGTAAGCTCCAGAATTTTACAACTTGGTGCATTGGATCACCATCATGAGAGGAAAATGTATATTGTTTATTAAGATCAGAGATCAAATGTCAAGGTCGTGGTATCATTTAGTAGGGAAACCTTATAGGCAGGATACAAACCGAACCGTAAGCTCCAGGATATTGCAACTTGGTACATTTGATCACCATGATGAGTCAAAGATGCCTATTGTTTTCAAGATTAAAGGTCAAGGTCACAATATCACTTGGTAGGAACACATTGCAGGCAGGATACAAACCGAACTGTAAGCTCCAGAATATTAGAACTTACTACATTTGATCACCATAATGAGAGGAAGATGCCTTTTATCTTTCAAGGTCAAGGTCGCAATATCACTTAGTAGGCAGGGGTCCCTTTTACAAAACATTTTAAATTGTATTACACAGTTATAAGTTTAAATGAATGAATTAAAACGTGTCTGAGACTTAATTGGATTTTACATTAACGAGAAAAGTTGGTCGTAAGTTCTTTTATAAAATGCACCCCAGTATACAGACCGAACTGTTGGGGCTAGGACCATCCACCTAGGTACACATACACTTTATGCCTATTGTTTCTTAAGGTCAAAGGTCAAGGTCGTAGTGGCAGGATGCAGACCAAATCGTCGGGGATAAGACCATCAAACCTTGTACACATACATATTATGCCAAGTGAAAATATTACATAGAGAGTACATGAGTTGTCTGTTTTTATGATGCAAGGAAAGTATGTCACGCCCTGATTACTGATACTATCTAAAGCCAAGTTCTACAAATCATGATGTAAAAAAAACATCCTATATTAACTTTTCACGGGCGTATTATGTGCCGATGGCGGTATTCTTGTTTGTTGGGAAAGAAAGATAAATTCCAACGCTTATTTCCATGAAAACTGACCAGCAAAAACGAAAATAACGACATTTTAATTAGCACGAACAGGTGGTACGAAAATCAGACCAGTTGGATACAAACACTCCTCTAACACACACACCCCCCCTCTCTCTCTCTCTCTCGAGGAACAAAAACCCCGTACAACACAAAACAGTTGACGAGTATATACATTTCAAATAACTGTGCGTGTATATGTTGACTTTATGTAACCGGAGAAATGTTCATATGCTCTGATATGCAATTTTTGTTTAGTGTCTGTCGTTTCTTTACATGTTTATAAACACCAGTTTTACTCAAGTTCTCGTATTATTCTCGCTACATGTATGTACAGTTTACTTATTATGTACATTTTTATCTCTTTATAAATTTCTTCAATAAAATGTGCCACACAGAGAGGCAGCTCTATCATAATTGCATGTACAGTTGTAGTATGCAGTTAATTACTGAAACATACTTCTAGAATCTTCGTACTAAGTACTGAGAGAGGACCACTCAAAGGTTTCTTCTCGGAGTAATTCAAATATAACTAGCATTTCAGCTAGATTGGTGCACCATGACCTACTTTAGGGGAAGAAGTAAGTCCAGATTTTATTCGGTATGGTCACAAGTATTGCTCTGAAATTTTATCACAACCTCCCTCTCAGAGAAATACATGATCCTTCACATTTCACCGTTGCGGTGGTTTAGACGTAGAGCGTTCGCCATGCGCAGAAGGTCGGGGTTCGAATTCCGGCCCCGACAGACCTAAGGTGTTAAAACAGGTAGTGACAGTTCCATCGCTAAACGCTCGGCATCAGGTGTGAATGTCACGGGTCCTCGATGATGACATTAAAATCCGTGTCGCAGTAGGTGTGGCACGCTAAAGAACCCTCACTGCTCTGTGGCCGTAAGAGCCGAGCATGGGCCCAAATTTGAAGCCCTTCACCAGTATTGGTAAAGTCTCCATATGAGTAAAAAATTCTCGAGAGGGATGTTAAACAAGATACAATCAATCAATCAATCGTACTGAGAGTACTGTTGAAATGGCACCGGTGTCACACAAGGGAGCCCTGAATTACACCGCACTACGGTAAATGATTAAAACCATCTATGCTAGTAGGAAAACCGGTTAGATATCACTCATTGTATTCAATTGTAATCCGTTATCGTTCGTAATAAATATATGTAACTATCTATTTCAGAGGCTGTCGTAACAAATCATAAATCTGTTTCATTAATTCTACTAATCTAATTATTGTCTAATTTACTTCTTCCCCCGAAATACATCTAAGTCAACTGTTCAAATATTTATATCGATTAACCTTTCTTCTCAAGAAAAAACTTCGAATCACAACATATGGCAAATGTTTTCATAGATGTTTTTCAATGCAAATAATCAAATTATGGATCACTTGAGATAAAATCAACACATGGTTACAATTTTACATTCGTGTGACATTTGCTTATAACGACAGACGATAACGATTTAATACCAGATTTACTAATATGAACAGTCGATTGGTTTTAAAGTATGACAAACATATATAGCTATGAAATAGGGATATAATTATACGTACTATGATAAATGTCGGACAAAATTCCACAGAACAGATGTCGGTACCGAATATTGAACCAGAGGTATACAAAACGTCCATTTCCTTCAGCTATTTTATCAAGTGCCATCTCGATGCCTTTTCTGATACAGCAGTTGTTTTTGACAGCCAACGTTAATATGAGCATGTGATGTTTTGAAATAACTATCATACGTGCCGAGTGCAAAACTTCAAGTTTATATATATGATCTGGCTGTTTGATCTGTATGTGCAGGCTAGTCATTCATCTTGTGAAATGGGTGGTGTTGAAGAGAATTACAAAAATTAAAGGTTTAGACCTCCAAAGTGTAGTCCAGGTTTCCGGGAAGAATTTTAATTTACGAAGTTCAACTTGATAAAAATAATCCTGAATGGTACTTAATCAGCAGCGTGCCGCGTACAGAGCACAATATCGATGATGTTATTGTGACATACAATGATACAAAAACAATAACTCATTAGCTGCTCGTCAACAGGTGATGGTGGATTACGTGTTAATGACTGAAGGTAAAGCTAAGTTAATTACTATGTCATGATCACGTTTTTAATTTCAGAAGCTTGGATACAATTGAAAAATTGCACATCATATGAAAGTTATTTCCCGTGATTTGAAGCACCGTATGCTTGAAATTGATTTCCGGTAACGCTTCCGAAATCTAATAATGTTATCATCTGCCAGCATTGTCGTGAGCAAAGTACGTGCGCAACACTTTTGAAAGGGAAATCTTAATGAAGGCTTTTGACGATCGTGAACAACATATACGTTCATGCATTGTATATTCTATTGACACCGTTAACAAACTTGCCTCAGTTTGAGTACGTGTACACCTGTAGATACTAAGGAGTAAAATGAACTAAGGAAAGTGGACCAATGATGAAATAAAATTAAGAAAATTTGCAAGGCACAGAAATCTTATTTGTTTTAGAGAAATTACTGCAGTGGTCTTTTAGACGTCGGCCTATGGTCTTGAGTTCCGATCATTATACTTACCAACATGTTTTATAGTCTGTAAACCCTTTTCTCTTTTATTGTGAATGGTTTTTGTTTTGTTTTCCTAATCTGTCTAAAAGAAAATGAATTATCAAAATAAACCTTCTTGGCCAAAATTATTTGCTATTCCACGAGCACCAACCGATCTACTGCACAACCAAAAGTTGTGAAAGAAAAACCGCAGCAGACCCCCCACCCAATAGATTAATTTGCGTCGTTGGTAAATTAAATTGGGCCTTATAAATCGAAAATGAAGAACGTAATGCTCTGGGCAATTTAATATTCTTTGATTTTATAGTAAGCAATACACGCTTTCCAACGGCTCATTTAACGCTTGAATTTGTTCTGACATATGAGTCGTTCATGAATTTTTACTAATGAAGTTGAACTTTTGAATGAAAACAAAAAAGCCAGTCTCAATCTTATTCCATATAAAATTGCAAATAAAATGTGCTTAACACCGCCCTTTGCTATCATGTCTTGTGAAGGGTGTTAGGACTTGTTTTTCAAGAAATTTGATATAGATAAAATGATTGTGCAGGAGATCGCCTATTTGCATACAAATTTTGGATTGTGCAGGAGATCGACCAAATTAAAATAATGAGAATAATATAAAAATAATAAAATGCATTTATTATATAGCGCCTTATCTAAATCCTACTCTAAAGCACTTTACATTATACTAAATATCAGTCTCCCAAAATTAAATGCACATAAAAATACCCGATTTCTAAAACAGCGTCACAAAAATAAAAGATAAAAAGCATAAATTCTCTTGGGAAAAAATAATAAATGATAAAGTAAATAAATAATAAGTAATGTGAGAAATCATTCTAATGGATGTCGCAAATCGATAGTCCGTCACATCATATATATGATCAAGAAATTATGTCACTGAGTGTATTTGTATGCGCGTTTTATCAATATCATATTCAGCAAGAACACAATTAAACAGCATACATAAATATATATAATATATCATTATAATAGAATTATATAATATAATTTGATAGATATGTTAGTGTTGTGAGGTAAGTGTCGAATTTATAGAATTTAAGTTTAATTTTAACTTTTAGAAAAAGGTATTTTATTACTGTTCTACAAGATATACACAGTGAGGGTTCAGAATGGGTACCAAATATGGGAGTTTTCATCTATATAAGCCTATATCGTTTTGTAAATCTGTGGCGAAAATGGGAGTCTAAATCCGCAACTGAGGTTGCTTCGTGTCACGTCATTCTTATTCTTCATGGGGAAAACTATATATCAAAAGAGATATGTTTATCAAAAACGAACGCGACTATTTACAGGAAGAGCCGTCTGTAAATAATGTAAGATTCGTGAAAGGTATGCATATACATGTACGTACAAGTTCATTTGGATCTTTTGGAAAAACGCATTATTTTATCATTAAATATATATTCTTTTTTTTTTAAAAAATAGTTTATTCATATTTCAATTTGTCCTTACCATGTTCAAGACATTCGGGTGCATGTCTTGATAACACGAAAACATTCGATATATATATATATATATATAATTGCATCACAATATATTACAATTTTTTAAAAATATATCATTGAAATCTATATGTAGCCTTTTGTATACATGAGAGTACATTTTTAAAGAAGCTTTAACATGCATGTACATGTATATATTTTCGGTACACAATTAAATATATATACACGGCAATGAACTGTTGTCACTGCAAATGAGTATTCTCATTTCAAGCTTCAAAAACTCGTATAATCCAAAAAGATAAATACCAAAATATCCGGGTCAATCACAACTCCACTATATTATTAAGGTACATGTATAAACAAGTTTTTGTAATAATCCAAACACTAGAAATGGTCAAAAATAGTCGAAAAGACCGAAACGAAAATGACACTTTGTATCAATCGCTGGTCACGTGACTTCTTCCATAAAAATGACAGCGAATCTGATCTGCTGGTAAATTATGTATTTATGAATATCTGCTGTTCCTGTGTTCTCACCCAATATGGCATACTATAAAACCGGGCTTAGTTTTATCCAAAAAAATCTTGAACTTAAGTTTGAGTTTTCTTCTATTTGAGCAGTCAAAATTTGAGTAACATCTCAGACTTAAGCACTCAAGTCACTCATGGAGACGTCACCATTGCCGGTGAAGGTCTGGGAAATTTAGGCTTACGGCCTTTGAGCAGGGGGGGGATCTTTATCGTGCCACACCTGATGTGACACGGGGCCTCAGTGTTTGCAGTCTCATCCGAAGAACCGCGCCATTTAGTCACCTCTTACGACAAATGAGGGTACTGAAAACCTATTCTAACCCAGATCCCCACTGGACTCATCTGTTTAGTATCATAATATGTTCGGTTATTGTTTACTCATTATTATTTAGAGAGAAGGTCTCGAAGAAGAAAACCGTAGGGATCTGGGTTAGAATAGGTCCTCAGTACCCCTTGCTTGTCGTAAGAGGCGACTAAATGGTGCGGTCCTTCGGATGAGACCGCAAAAACCGAGGTCCTGTGTCACAGCAGGTGTTGCACGAGAAAGATCCCTCCTTGCTCAAAGACCATTAGCGCCGAGCATAGGCCTAAATTTTGCAGCCCTTCACTGGCAATGGTGTCTCCATATGAGTGAAATATTCTCGGGTTAAACAATATAAAATCAATCGAAGAAGAATACTGCCATGTACTAATCGAGTTACATTCTCTAAAAAAATTAAAGAAAACTTTACTGCACTTCGTTTGATTATGGAGCTCGAGTTTACATACCAACCCCCATTTGTTCATGCAAAGCAGAAATGAATATGAAGTGTATACATCTAGCTTAGATGTTTCGTTTCATTTCATCATGCTACCAGAAGTGTATACCTGTATATAGCTTTTTCCCATCAATATCTAAATTGCAGGTGTGGCATTGTTTCATTTCATATAATTATCCTAATTAGAAAAAGTAGAAGTATATATAGTTTTTCCCCCATTAATATCTAAATTGATACATGTATATGAATTGAGAATCTAAATTATATAATGTCTCTACCTTCCATGCCCATATTACTAAGACTAATTATCAAAAATAGATTTTGTAGACCGTTTGCTTGTGAAAATCCTTTAAACTAATATACTGTTGACATTATGGATCATGTTACATTAAAATCTCAGCAGACTTATCAATATAAATACATGTATCTTATGTTTTACATTCATTTGAAATTGTGACATCAGTTTATATATCCTTGGAACCAGATACATAACATCAAAATGTATTCAAACAAATTACACCTAAGCTCATAAGAAACCTGACTTCTTACAGATTGTTAAAGCACATGAATACGACAAGACTGCAATGTGCGATTTTTCTGAATACTTGTATTCTTTAATGAAGTTTGAAAGCTCAAAAACAAATAAAAATTATTTGTAAGAATTTCATCAAGCTACTTAAATGAAAGAAAACTTTCTATAGAGTGCAATTCTGTTCCACACAATCGGTATTATACAGTCTTCCATATTTACATGTATGGCTGGTTGCATGTTGTTAAACGTTCCGCTCGAGAAGTTTTCTCCCATGAAAAATGGTAAAATCATGGGATGTTACCATTGCCAGTGAAGGGTGCGTACGGCCTTTGGGCAGAGAGGGATCAACTGATTCGATATGCAAGAGCTTGTTCTGCGTATGATCAGTTTTTAAATCGCCGCAGGCTACTGACAAATAAGTTGATGTTACAGGGGTTTCGACAGTCTCATTTAAAATCAGCATTTTGCAAATTTTATGGTCGTTATATTGATATACTTTGCCAATACAAGCTGTTATTGTGTCAAATGCTGTCTGACGTGTTTTATTCCAATTGTTAGGTAATTCTTTGCACACCGAATTTGACTACAGATTATTCCGTTTACCTGATCAAGATATAGGGCTCACGGCGGGTGTTACCGGTCGACAGGTGATGCTTATTACTCACAGGCACCTGATCCCACCTGTGGTATATCCAGGGGGTCGTGTTTGCTCAACTCTCCATTTTGTATTCTTTACAGGAGTTATGAAATTGATCACTGTTCGTTACCTTCACCTTTCATTAATATAAAAGCACATTTGATGTGCGTTGATGTGGAGAAAGCATGAATATATTAGCCATACCATTTTAAATAATATATTGATTCTCTGTGAAATATAGATTGAGAGTTTTTTTCGGCAAAAATTATACCACATTTAATATCTCTAAGCCACTAATAAAGCACTAAATGCTTATCATAGTCATTTAACCCCCTTCAGTTACGGGAGATACATTTCATATTTACTGTATTCATTTACCCAAAACAAAAATTCTAATTAAGAACTTAAAGTTATGATAAACTGAACGCATCCAAATACAAGTCAATCATAGGGAGCACATTGGTCGTAAGGGTTATTTCCGTTTTGCAAATGAACATTCACACCTGATGCTGCCGAGGGTTTGGCGATGGAACTGTCACTACTTGTTTTAACGACTTAGGTTTGTAATTGCGGCCGGTTGTAGAAGTTACTCACAGACTCAAGAGTTTCAAACTACTATTTGCAATGTGATTACAAATTCCGGATTAATATTGCATGCAAGAATATCTCTTACAAATAACTCAGTAATTCATATACCTCGCCTTAATGTCAAACAACTTGATATATAAACAAGGGGTTAAGTTTTTTAATGCAAAATACATTTTTGCAAATGTCCATATTGTGTTAGTAAGATTCTCGAAGTTTTTCCATTTTCAAACAATACTTTAATTATAAATTTCATAGGTTTGCCCCAAAATTTGAAAAGGTCCCCTTGTATTAACGTCAAACAATCTTATTCACAACTAAAGTGTTACATACTTTCAAAAAATAATTGTTTTCAAAGGTCCATATTATTTATATATGATCTGAAGGAGTTTTCTATTTTTCGGCGATTTTTTAAGGAAAAAAATATATCATGTTTTAGCCCCAAAACTCGTAAATGCCCTCGCATATTTATGTCAGACAACTTCATATATAAACAAAGGGTTACATTCGTTCACAAAATACTTGTTTGCAAATGTCAATGACATCTATATCAGATCTGAAGGGTTTTTCCAGTTTTAGGTTATCATTTTTACATTTACAAACTTCATGTTTTTTGCCCCCAAACTCGTAAACGCCCCCACGTAGAAATGTCAAACAACCTGATTTATAATCTAGGGACTATGTACTTTCAAAAAATATTTGTATGCAAAAATCCCTAGAAGGGTCCCCCATTACCTTTACTAGCCCATGGTCTAAAAGACGAACTTGTCTAACAGTCCTCAATGCAGCTCTCGGGGCCACTCTATTCTCTTTAGAGAAGTCGAGAGGCATAGCCTTCATCGACTTCTCTTCGCAAGCACTCATATTTTGATTCTGAAAAATGTGTAAATGCCGAAGTCGGTGACGGTTTATGCTTCGACCGACGTTTCGACTCAGATGTGCTTGGATTTACGCAATAGACAACATTTAACAGTAATGCACAAAACTGTCACAAGGAAATCAACACTTACTTGCTTTTAATCCATTTTCAACATCTCCGCTGTCCCGGGTTTACGTTAACTGGTAATGGGAGCTGTCACAATAGGGGACCAGTTACGAGAAAAGCAGGCTGACGTAATCAGAGTTGTGATTTAAACCCGGGACAGGGGCATGTTGAAAATGGATTAAAAGCAAGCAATTTTTGATTTCCTTGTGACAGTTTTGTGCATTGCTATTAAATGTTTGAAAACAACTTGTCTATTGCGTAAATCCAGGCCCATCTGAGTCGAAACGTCGGTCGAAGCATAAACCGTCACCGACTCCAGCATTTACACGTTTTCCAGAATCAAACCATGAATGCTTGCGAAGAGAAGTCGATGAAGGCTATGCCTCTCGACTTCTCTAAAGAGAGTAGGGGCCACTCCTTTGAGAATGCGCAGGGGTCTTCTTTGACTTGTTCCATTTGGGTCCTCATGTCCTGGATTATTTGAGGTATCCCGACCTGGACAGCTGATTTATCATTTCCCATTCTTGAATTTGATCGGGGCGGCGAGGGCTAGTAGGTACACTGTACATCTGAGAGAATATCTCCAAGCTCGTTGTTGCCAGGCCAGGCACTCCGGGAAGTATGCATTGGCGCATCGTTATTCAGACCCGACGCCCAAAATTCGTTGTAAGTGGTTTCAATTAATATCGACGATTTCTTTGACTTCAGGAGTGCGTCTTCAAACTTAGGAACTTGGTAAGACTTCGCCTCAATAATTTCAGTCATCATGGCTACGTAACTGGAGAATGGCCCTGTTGCCAAGCTTCGTAGAACCCGGTGCCTCTTTACCGCTTGGATGACAGAAGCTCGCGGGACATAGCATGCTTAGCTGAATAGTGACTAATCCTGAAAAATTTAATTCTCATGGGAAGAAGTTGGACTGGCAGTTTAAATGTCCAACAAACGGGATGACACTCAACACGTGTCTCCTGGTTGATAACCTTCACCTTTGCAGCATGTGTTATTTTGAAAATGCGTATTACGTAATTGGTTATGATGTAATACTACATGTATGTAATGTTTAGATAAATCCTACCGTTTTTCTTTATTCCTAGAAATGAAAAGGTCCTTCTAAGGATATCTGCCCTAAAATATCAAAAAGAATATACAATCATATTTATGTAATCGTTCACATTTCGTAGTTTCAACATGTCCTCAAAATTAGAATCAGTATATACATGTATATGTAACTATTTCAAACGTTATCCTAGAAAACACAAAGTGGCCTGCACGAAAATAAATAATTCAACATTCTTTCATTAATTTTACTAATCTTTTTGTCTAATTTGATTTGATATCAATACTTATATCTATTAACTTTTCTTCTCGAGAGAAAACGTTTTGAAACTCAACACATAACATATATCATGAATGTTTTTCAATGAAAATAATCAATTATGAATCACTTGAGACAGAATCCACACGTGGTGACAATTTAACATTATTGTGACATTTTCCTATATCGACACAGAATGACGATCTAACACCAATATTTGCAGTAAAGTCTCTATTGGTTTTAAAATATGACATACAATAGGGTATAATATTATAAATGCCGAACAAAACTCCCATAAAACAGATGCCGATGCTGAATATTGAACAGCTGTATACAAAACTTTCATTCCCTTCAGCTATTTTATCTAATACCATCTCGATGCCTTTTATGATACAGCAATTATTTTTGACAGTCCACATTAATAACAATGAGCATAGGGTGTTTCTAAAGTACAGAATGCAAAACCTCAAGTTGATATATAAACAGGCTGTTTGACCCGTGTTACAAGCCAGTCATTTATCTTGCAAAATGGATAGTGTTAAATAGTAATAAAGAATTAAAATAGCTGGTTTATACTATCAAAGCGTAATCCAGGTTTCCGGGAAGAATTTTAATTTACGAAGACGTTCAACTTGAAAAAAATAATCCTGAATGGTCCTTAATTAGCAGCCTGTCGCGTACAGAGCACAATATCGATGATGTTATTGTGACATACAATGATACAAAAACAATAACTCATTAGCTGCTCGTCAACAGGTGATGGTGGATTACGTGTTTTAAAACAATGCAGCTAAAGGTAAGTTAATTAATATATGTCATAAGCGACATTGAAAACAATATCTTATGATCGCGATTTAAGTTATAGAGAAGATTCGTCAAAACTGCAAAATTGCATCAGATGCAAGTTAATTCCGGTGATTAAAGGCACCACATGTTGGAAATTGATTAACGTTTCCCAAGTGAAAGGCGACGATAACGAACAATGATCAATCTCATAACTCCTAAGCTACTGACAAACAAGTTGATGGTACAGGGATTTCAACAGTCTCGATTGAAGTCAGCAGTCATGGTCGTTATAACGATCTAGTTCGTCAATACAACCTCGCATTGGGTCAAATGCTGTCTGACGTGTTTCATACCGATTGTTAAGCCGTTCTTGGCACACTGATTTTGACTGCGGATAACTCCGTTTACCTGATCAGGATATAGGGCTCACGGTGGGTGTGACCGGTCAACAGGGGATGCTTACTCCTCCTAGGCACCTAATCCCACCTCTGGTGTGTCCAGGGGTCCGTGTTTGCCCAACTATCTATTTTGTATTGCTTGTAGGGGTTATGAGATTGATCACTGTTCGTTATCTTCACCTTGCATAAGCAGATTGCTTTCTACTAAAACTGCATATTTTGACTAAATGAAGTAAATTTGAAAGTTTTGAATTTCAAAATATTGTTGTATATATCATCCACTTTTCATCCATATAAAATTTCTCTTGTGTAGCATTCCTCCTTAATCGGACTAGCATATTCTCAGGGATAGACATTAAGTTTTTATCTCACTTGTAATTTGGGCAAGTACACTCAAACTTTCACTTGTCCGAATGAAAAACTTAGTCGTCCGAAAATTTTAAGACTCTAATACGCCTATCAACCAGTAATTTTAATTAGCCCTCTCTCTGTCAATCGGTGAATAGCTAAGTTTTGACTTTTTTAGAATAGTTTTCCCTGTTTCAAGTTTTCCCTTTTTTCCCCAGTGTAAGAGGTTATACCTGTGAATTATGTCATACAAGTTGGCTTGCATTATTGTAGTTGAATGAAATTGATGAAAAATGTTATTGACAGTTATAGATAAGAAAATGGTCATTGCATCACACCCGCTGTGAGCCCTATATCTTCATAAGGTAAACGGAGTTATCCGTAGTCAATATCAGTGTGCCAAGAACGGCCTAACAATCAGCATGAAACACGTCAGACAGCATTTGACCCAATCATAGGTTGTATTGGCAAACTAGATAACTAGATCGTCATAACGACCATAGAATTTGCGAAATGCTGACTTTAAACGAGACTGTTGAAACCCATGCACCGTCAACTTGTTTATCAGTAGCCTGCCTTGATTTAAAAACTGACCATACGCAAAACAAGCTCTTGCGTATCGAATCAGTTGAGATATATAAACACCATATGCAGGTGTTATTATCTACCAACATTGTCATGGTGTATTTTCAATCGAAATCTGTGCGCTACATTTTCACACACAAATTTGAAAACTCTGTTGAATGGCCATGAACAATATGTATATTTTTATATTCTATTGACACCGTTAACAAACTTCAATTCTTATAATACTGGTAGATATATGGAGCAAACGTAATTAAGGAAGGGGGATTTTAATGAAATACAATTAAAATTTGATAGTCTGTTAACATAGAAAATGTTTGATGAAGATTGATTTATCTATTTTGTCCTATCTGTATGAGAGAGTATTAATCATTAAATAGAAGCATTCGATGCAAAATAGTTCACTCTGTAATTGGAGAGAATTTCAATGTACAGACCAATACATTTCTTCAGATAACAATGCTACGTTAAAACCGATAATTGAACGTTTACACCATGTTCCCACAAGAATAATACTTCATTTTAAATGCATTAATGCAGTACAAAAATAAATCATACCCATCGATTTGATATAAATATTTCACAATGAAAACTAATATGATATTTGTTGTTTGTCAGTTTTTCCTTGGATGCTTTCGTGAAAGAAAGAACTCGATTGATCAATGAAATACAATTGCTTAACATAATTTCTAAGAAGTACTAAAGCAGCTTTCTACAAAATCAAATAGCAACGAAATCAATTCGCGATGCCCACGACATATGATAATATCGTAGGGTAGTTTTTGACATTTCAAATGCATATAGCGTATCATAAATATCTAATAACTGTATCTCATTTCCTTTTTCAATGACGATGTAACGTGACAACATGGCGAAAATTCCGTAACCAATAGCAAGCATTATAACTTGCCTAGGTACATGTATCTTGATTGATTGACATCCCGTCGAGAATTTTTCACTCATATTGAGACGTCACCAGCGCTGTAGGTGAAGTACCACAAATTTAGACCTATGCTTAACGCTGAAGTCCGTAGCAATAAGTTTTTTTTATCGTACCAACGCCTGCTGCGACAGGGAACCTCCGCTTTTAAGGTCATATCCGAAACTCATAATCTCACTTCTAAATGCCGAGCGAAGGAGCAATAACTACCTAATCTAACGTCTTAGGTTATAGGTATGTGTAGTCTTAGGTTACAGGTATGTGTATACTTAGGTTATAGGTATGTGTATACTTAGGTTATAGGTATATGTATACTTAGGTTATAGGTATGTGTATACTTAGGTTATAGGTATGTGTATACTTAGGTTATAGGTATGTGTATACTTAGGTTATAGGTATGTGTATACTTAGGTTATAGGTATGTGTATACTTAGGTTACAGGTATGTGTATACTTAGGTTACAGGTATGTGTATACTTAGGTTACAGGTATGTGTATACTTAGGTTATAGGTATGTGTATACGTACCTGTAATCGAGCACTTTAAATAGCGCGCTGATCACGCTGTCGGATCTCTATAGTATAGAGACGGGGTCCTAGGGGCGGGGCAAAAACTGCCCAAAATTGACCGATTTTCAAAAATCTTCTTCTCAAGAACCGCACACGTGTAAGAAAAACTAAATGTATAGTGATGTAAAGTAGGAAGGTCTCTACCAAAATTGTAAATTTCATGATCCCCGGGGTAGAGGTTCTGACCCCAGGGAGGGGCCAAACTTGTTATCTAGGGTTTTTGTGTAAAACACTTGAATAACATCTTCTTTATTGCTCAAGCCATCGTGTTTCAAATTTCTGACAAAGAAGTCTTTCGGCTAATTCCAGACTGCATGTTGACAGGTTCGTGTAGATATGAGTCATATTCAGTGAATCAAATCATAACTTAATTTTTGAAGTCCTGTTTGTTTGGTTATTTTGATACCGGTCCCAAAGAAAAACTTTCTTCGTCAGACGATTGTTTTCAAATGTGACTAGACGATTCCAGAATCGTAAAATGTTAATCTGATGTCGATGGTAATACGACATCCAACCACATTCTCCTTGGATTGCAAGCAATGGCGTGAATCGGTGTAGTCCTAAAAAAAAAAACCACAGGGCGCGGGACTGCACCATCTCTGCACAGTGATAATTCTTAGTTTCCCAAACTCCACTGTAATAATCTAAAATAGGAGCAACACAATTAAGGTAGAGCTTTTCAATACGGGTTGAACAGCCAGTCTTTAACCAAGACTGCAACGCCCCCTGAACCTTTCGGTGCTTTAATGTGAGTGTGAGTGCGATTAAACCCGATCCATTTAAACCCATGCTCGGATAAGTCTATATCATCTGCATTAACTAAATGTGTTTCATTCAACCCAACAATGTCACAAGTAATACTATTATATCGTTTTAACCAGTTTTTGTGAAATGATAATGCTGTTGAAGGAAAATTACAATTTTCTAACGTTGATATATGATTTTGTATATGTATGTCTCGCATCTTAAAAAAGTTTGATGACATATATATTTTATTAGATAATTTCTTAGTTTTAACTTTAATAAATGGAAATAAATACACATCTTAAACTTTTATCACATAATAATGCGAATATGGAGTTACTTTAAAGTTGGTATACATTGATGACCAAACAGGGAATATATCGAAGTCTTGCCTTGAATTATACCTGATTTGTCCTTTGTTCGTCTATTAAAGCAGCATTGATCAATATATCGATAAACTGTGCATTTGCAAGCTGCTGCAAATGCAATACATTCCATATTTAATTATTTGTTTGGGCACCAGGTCATCCCGATGGACGTATTGATCGATAGAGACTTTTTATATTGTAAACACCAAAATTCATATATAATAGCTTTTAAACGAACTCATATTGCGCTGACACCCGATATCACATATATTTTAAAATTCTTATTGATGGGGTATAGAATGCACTAGATAGTAATGATTTTTGTTTATTTCTGCGCCTGCACAAACGCGGGGAAACTTATGCGACACAAATGCCATGCTTTTTCAACCTTTGGGGTTCATAGCCTTTTAATGTACCACTTTTGTTTCCAGTAAATATTCATAATGTGTTTTATCGCACTTGGTTTTTGTAATAATATTGGGGCTGGTAGAACGCTGTTGTGTACGGTAATACTTATACTGTATGATTAAATAATTTTGCATTTCTAGTCAGGTATGTTTCCAAGCCAATTTATTTCTGTATCTATTTCTGTATCTATTTGAAGGACTTGCATTTTTTCGTATCTAAATAAAGCTATGACAAGCTTTTATACCTTAACAGGATTTTCTGCTTTGATTTACTTGGAAAACAAACAGAGCTGCAATGTTGCCTTGGATTAATAGCACCGTTTTAGCATAAATATATACATGTGCATAATCTGATAAAATGGTTGTGTTAGTTTAGTACTCAACAAGTTTAACACTAATGAAAAGATATCGTTATAAATGTTTACTATTTGAAATGGATTCTGAAAACTGTGACATGTGTATTTTACAGAATGTCCTCGATGTCTGGTGCTCCGTGCGTTTTAGGCCTTTTGTTAGGCATGATATAGAAATGACAGGAAAATCTTAAATAAAGATGAAAATATTAAGCACATTTTGTTCCCTTCAAAGACCTTAATTTAACCTTAATTTAAAATTAACTAAGGCTCATTATTACAACTGTATTTTAAATGAACCTGGCATTAATTCAACTTTTGGTAATCATACTTATTCTCCAACAGCCCTTTCAAAATATTAAATTCTTTAAAACCATGCTTCAGTTTTAGACACATTTAATATCCCAGTCAATGGGTCGAATGAATATGAGTATAGGTACGGTACCTATACTGGATTCCTAAACTACATAAATACCCTTACAGACAAAGATACATTGCTGGATCCAGTAAGTGCTCTACCAAGCCCCTATCTTTGCTCCTCACGAAAATATTAACAGCTGTGAAGGAGAAACTTCAAACTTACTGTGCGACTACATATGCCAGAAGTGGTGTTAATCAAATGTGGATTCTAAAAAATTCTAAAGAACTTATAGTAAACTTGAAATCGCAGAATTTTTCCCAAATCAATAACATTAAAACCTATGACTTTTTAACACTATACACGACCATTCCTCACGATAAATTAAAGACTAGACTTTTTGACATCATAGACAGTTGCTTCTTCAAAAACTTACTTTGTTAAACACCAAACTCTGATTCCACGCACAAGTACTCTGAAGTTGAAATAAAAAAATATGCTAGAGTTCCTCATTGACAATATTTTCGTGGTCTTTGGTGATCAGGTCTTCCAACAGTCTGTTGGAATTCCCATGGGCACGAATTGTACTCCTTTATTAGCTGACCTGTTTCTATATTCATATGAAGCAGAATTTATTCAAAAACTTCTACGCGAGAAGAAAAAATCTCTCGCTGTGGCCTTCAATTCGACATTTAGATATATCGATGACGTTTTGCCTATTAACAATAATAACTTTCATTCATATGTCGATTTGATATATCCATGTGAGCTCGAAATAAAGGACACCACAGAGTCGTTCACTTCTGCTTCATACTTAGATATTTTATTGAAAGTAGACATTAACGGCAAACTGACAACTCAACTGTATGACAAACGGGATGATTTCAGTTTCTCCATCGTCAACTTCCCATGTTTATGTAGAAATATTCCATTATCATCTGCATATGATGTTTATATATCTCAACTGATTCGATATGCAAGAGCTTGTTCTGCGTATAGTCAGTTTTAAAATCGAGGTAAGCTACTGACAAACAAGTTGATGGTACAGGGGTTTCAACAATCTCGATTGAAGTCAGCATTTCGCAAATTCTATGGTCGTTATAACGATCTAGTTCGTCAATACAACCTCGCATTGGGTCAAACGCTGTCTGACATGCTTCATACCGATTGTTAAGCCGTTCTTGACACACTGATTTTGACTGCGGATAACTCCGTTTACCTGATCAGGATATAGGGATCACGGCGGGTGTGACCGGTCAACAGGGGATGCTTACTCCTCCTAGGCACCTGATCCCACCTCTGGTGTGTCCAGGGGTCCGTGTTTGCCCAACTATCTATTTTGTATTGCTTATAGGAGTTATGAGATTGATCACTGTTCGTTATCTTCACCTTGCATGTATAATGAAAACTCATGGAAAACAAAATAAAATGAAAATAAAATAAAAGTGATATGACTAATGTATCAATTCTTGCGTCATGGATATGCATAAGGCATGTTGTATGGAGGCAAAATATGCCGTTTTTAAAAAAAGGTTTTGTTATTAATAAATTAAGACTATTTCTTCATAATTTAATATGTGTTTGTATTTTTTCAGTATGCGAATTAATTGCACATTGTGGACTAAAGTGAGGACATCAGTATATACATGTAAGTGAAGAAAAACTCTATTTATCTGATCTTTGACTCTTAATAAAAAATCTTCATCAATTAGAATAAGTCATTGTCAATTGTGATATAATGATGAGAACGCTTCCTACATGTAGTATCTCGCACTAATTTTGATCAAGATGGAATGCATATCATTAACAAGATTATACATACTTTAAAGTCTTTGCAAAAGTATTTATCCTGTCGTCTCTAACAATCCTTATGATGTGTTGATAGAGAAAAGGTTAAGCTCGTCTACGTCGACCCCATTCCTTCTCCTTCTAAAACTCAGATTGTAAATTTTCTTACAATTTCGGTTGTTGGGGGGTGGGTGGATGGGTAATTAATTTCAATAACAAGAACATTGAACTTCTCTTCAGAGTTGTAATATTCTGAATCCATATCTATAATCACAAGGGAGACGATTTGAAAGACGTAGACACTTTCCGTAAGACGACTGACCTACATTGTACTTATTCTAAGTAAAGTTAGCTTCTTGATACTTTTATTAGTATATAAATATAGTATATCGGACAACGCATTGACGAATATGATTAAGTTGTAATTGATATAGAACATCGGGGCCAAATAATAGCACTATTATCAAAATATTATGCATAGGACAACAAATGCACAGGACTTGTGCTCACTTCAATGTTTCTGTTCATTACGAGGCTCACGTTAAATCTATGATCCATCGATTTACAACATGACAGCTCTCCACCAGGAATCATGAGAATTGTCCACTGGGATTAATTCAAAATGTATTTGTATTTCAGAGGCTTTCTAGAAAATGATTCTCATGGTGGCGATTTTATATATGCAGTTCAATTCCTGCTCCGGATCGGAACTGTCTCGGTAATACTTTATGTACATTTATTCCTTTGTTTAGAATCGCAATATACTTGAATGATAAAGTAAAGCTTACAAATAATTCAAGATTTTACAATCATTTGTATTTATATTACATATTATGACATACAGCAAACATTGAAATAAAATGCTATTGTATTTGTAGACATCAGATTTTAGACAAGATACTGAATTCATCAACCTACGATCCAATGATTTCACCAAACTATGAAGATGGTAAGACAATTTTTTTTTTTCACGTTCACGTTTCATAAGATAAACTGAATAATAATGTAAAAACTGACAAGTTAATTTATAATATTTCCTCCGACCAATTTTGAATATAGATAATTTGATATAGGAAGTAAATATATTTGTTGGAAAAGGGTGTCCTTGCAACGATCTATAATTCATGAAATATTGATAGTTTTATAACATAAACGAATAGGCATTGATATTAGATAGTTGAACAATTCAATGACGTTAGCTTTTGTGTTTATGTAGCAAATAACATGCATGGTCCACCTCAAGTAGTTCGATTGTTAAATACCCCACTGTTTATCATCGATTACATGTATGTACTGAAGATAAGAGTAAGATATTCAACACCACTAACTAACTGTCCATTACCCGGAGACTCTCGGTCATGATTTTAACTATACCCAAATATAAAGGTATATGTGCCGTATTCAACCATAATATGTTAGATGTTAAAAACCAGACCAAATTTTTGTCAGTATGTTAAACTATGAAAAATAATACGATCTGACAATTTCGTAAAATAAACATAAAATTCAACTCCCCATCCATTGCTCAAAGTGGTGTTCTCTACTCTGTTGTCCGTCTGACTGTCTGTATCGCTAAATGTGTCCCGTCAACAGCCTGCAGGTGTACATGCTTTCACGTTGCCTTGTAGTTGTTTACTTTCAAAATTCCGTGTGCAACGTCACGTGGTCGTAAATATTTCGAACTTCCGACACAGAGAATACATAATTAGATAGGAAATTAGCTTGATTAGTTCTTAATTCGATTGAGTTTAATAGCATAATTTGTATAAAGTGTATAACTTATATAGCTTGATATAGACACATGCTTTTTATTCCTACGGTGATATCCAAAGACGCACACCTTTGAGTTATGGTGCTAGCGTTGTTTATATACACTGTACATTGTCTACGATGTACATACGTGTATTCCGGTATTCATACCAAAACATAACAAGAGTTGTTAGAAGACAACGAAGCTCGCCGGGAAGAGTGACTTGCTACTTACCCCCATCCCCTTGTTACAAAAGATTTAGCCAAGGTTAGTGGTTTTGAAAAGTAAGTCACGGTCACTAGGTCAAACGTCTTAGTACCAAATGAAAGACCTGGTCATGAGGAATCTATTTGAGAAAGATCCCCCTTGGTTCATAAGTTATATCAGAGGTTAGAATTTCTCCTTTAAAATGTGACGCTGACACCGACACCGAGGTCCCGGTAAGAATGATTTTATCTGCGTGATTAATTATTGTCAAATTAAAGAGGCTGAACTGAACACGTGACTCACTGTATTCATGCATGGCCGAATGACGGTTGTTTGTAAACACTGTTTTGAAATCAAATAATTCTGGTTAAAATACGTGAAATAATGTATGACATGTCAAAGCAGGTATTACAATATTTTAAAGCTCATTACACCCCAGATCCTGTAAAAACACTTTACATGTATCATTATCATATATGTATTTAGATTTAAACAGTATATTTTATCAAAGGTTTTGAATGGTTATGGTAATTTCTAATAGAATCGGACACCAGGCACGCACTGCCGCTATAAGTCTTCTCCGTACATGTATTTGATCGTTGAGTTTATCTACATGTATGATATGTGGTGCGATTACAAGATTTTTTTCATTTCTATAGAGACATTTCGAACTCACTGATGCCATTGAAAAGAATATTTTCTTTCGCAGATTTTCCTACAAATGTTTCTATTCAGCTCGTAATCAAGAACATTCATAGCCTCGATGAAATTAACATGGTAAGTTTTTCACTTGTTTTAAGATTAACACCAGATTACTCTCTGAAATAGATCACAGTAAATTGACCTTTTTCACACAGGAATTTTCCGTAGATGTCATATTCAGACAACGATGGGTGGACAAGCGTTTGGTATTTAACCATACAAAAGTATCTTCTTTGGAGCTGGATCAAAAGATGATCGAGAAAATTTGGGTGCCTGATTCTTTCTTTCCAAAGGAAAAGAGTGCTACGATTCACGAAATCACCGTTCCCAATCGCCTTCTTCATATTTTCAAAAATGGAACCGTGTTTTACAGTATGAGGTAAACAAAATTGCAAAACCAATGCAGTAGTCTTGAGAATTTTAGCATGTTTAAGTTTAATATATATATTTATCACATCACAGTACTTTTCCCAAGTTCATAACACGAGTTCGAAAAAACGATATGAACTCGTACCACAGGCTCATAATTATGCAAATTAGGTACATGTAGGTCAATCAATATTCATTCATGCGCCACATAAACAAAACAACATGCCATCCTTTGAAATTGTTAACATTGAGTGTAAAAGAGCTTGTTTTGTCGCCAAGGTTATTCCAAAAGGATTTTGTGTGTTTAAGGAAGTGAAAATGATTTCAAGTTTCTTGAAACCGTGACGACGTAGTGTCGACATCACAATCGAACTGAAATAAAGTTAACATATCTGTGACATTTGGGTTGTGAAATAGAGAGTAAATGAAAATGTGCGTTTAATGATAGTTGTGTGATAAATAGAATCTTGCATACATGTATGTGCTTATGACATGAAATTTATGAAATTCGTTACCGGATTTTATAAAGTAAAATTACAGCAAATTTCCACGGTATAGGTAATTAGTAGAAAAAATATATAAATCAACGTAGTTCCATCCTCCTGTGACGCCATAAGATTTCGCAAAGTTAATGATTCAACAAGATTCAAGCATGAAAGGAACATAGATTTTGTTGGAATCTTTTTCAATAGTTATTGTGAAAAATCGTGTTAAGCATGGAATATTTCAAAAGTCTAACTTATCTATGAATGATCAATTATGTTTCAAAATATTGAATCCAAGGGCAAAAACTCTGTTTTCATTAAATTATTTATCATGTCCATTATGCGATAGATTTCCTTAAATTTTCGCAAACATTTTGGATATTTTTTAAAGAAACAGTTTCATGAAATTTTTATGAATACTATTATATCGTTTCAACCAATGTTTGTGAAATTTTGATAAATTAAATGCTGTTGAAGAAAAATTGCATTTTCTGACGTTGAGACAGGTACATTGTATATGTGTGCTAATTGATAAGAACTTATTGATACCGCAGTGTACTTATTTAATCATTTTTTGTTACTAAGGTATATCAATTGAAGAATCAACAATCAAATATAAGATTGAACCTATAATTTTAGAAGGGTGGAATTACCTTAATTAAATGTGGATCATGTGTACTTAGTAATCGTTGGAGATATATATATATATATATATATAAATTCAATCTAAATGTCTATCAATATTAAAAATTAAATATATGCGATAAATTTTCCTCAGAATAGAGATGACCCTTTCCTGTGCGATGGTTTTACAAAATTATCCGTTGGACAAGCAGGTGTGTCCAGTAACAATTGAAAGCTGTGAGTATATTTTATCTGTTACAAAGCTTTCACTAAATTTAGAGACATATGAGGAGTCCCATCATTCTTTCCGTGAAACTTTGACATGCTAGTATATACGACGAAAGAGGTATTTAAACTACATGCAAATGAAAATGTTTGCTCCACTTTGTTTAATTCTCTTGAGATCATAACGATTCACATACATGTAATTTAATGGGATTTGATTGAGAAGACGGGCATTTCACTGAGACAAATCACTCACCCGTCGTCAGCCTATCAATGCATTTAGCAGGGGGTTGCAGGATTTCTGGAAGATCCCGCGTAAACAATACGATGCTCGATTGACAATAGATTGGAAGTGGTTGTCAACTTGTCACAGGGTGATATAATTCAGAATGAATAAGAGTTTGTCTTACGTTTTAGTGTAGTCTCTTGGAAAATGGTCCATTGCTCTGATAGAGTCTACACATTACCGTTAACACACTAGACTAAAGAGGCCGTGAAACCCCCCCAGGACATCTACATATTGAAATCATATGCATATGGGTATCCTTTTAAAAATATACTACCGTCATACAGACAGCTGTTTAATACAAGATGTTCTCAATAAGATACAGCATTTTCTCGATAGTAATTTAAAAGCAGATATATTGAGCTTTATCATGTATGTCAATAACAGATACAGCTTCCGTGAATTCACTATATACATATATTATGAAACTATGTATTAATATTATGAGATCGACACCAATTTTTTCTTTTCTAATTAGACAGTTACTCAAAGGAAAACATAGACTTCTTATGGGCCGATAGCACTCCTGTAAAGGTTCCGACTGTGTCTCTTCCTCAGTTCAAAATGCCGGACACATTAAAAACGACGGCATGCCAGACAGAATATTATGATGGTTTGTTTTCCTTATGTTTTGTTTTGTTAAATAAGGTATTATAAATGTAGCATAGCATATTAACTACGTGATAGAAATGGATAAGTCTTCGGCGGTAGATTATGTGATATTTTTTTTCAAACCTGCAGACAATACTTGCTTTTGTTACTCTGTAGTTGGAGAATTTGCCTGCCTTCTTGTGGAACTAAAGTTTGAACGTAACACTGGCTACTACATCGCACAAATCTTCATTCCAAGCATACTCATCGTAGTGTTGTCGTGGGTGTCTTTCTGGGTTGATATAGACGCTATCCCTGCACGTGTATCACTAGGTGTCCTCACAGTTCTCACCATGACAACGCAAAGTTCCGGTGTACGAACTGCCTTACCACAGGTGTCCTACATCAAAGCCATCGATGTTTGGATGGCTGTTTGTCTTACGTTCGTCTTCATGTCTCTGTTGGAGTTTGCATATGTTAATGTTCTTTCCCGGAGAAAGTCCAGACCAATTCACAACCCGTCAGAGACCGAAATGGCTTTGAAGAAAGATGTAGGTAAAATAATCTCAAAGTACCCAATACATGTATATTTCTTGCACTGGTGGTCAAATATATTTTGGTTATTTGTCAACAAATGAAACGCATTATTTGTTGAAAGATATCCTCTTTAACCGAAGACTTTTATAAATAGAAATAATTCGATCGGTTATTTTTTTAACATTTGAATATTTGTACTTTTACAGGGAAATACTACTCCACTAAGATCGCAGAAACATATTGATTTTAAGAAGAGGGCCCGGCATGTAGACAAAGTGGCCAGAGTTATGTTTCCTCTGACATTCTTTCTGTTCAATCTTTCATTTTGGGTATTCTACTTAATCATAAACAAGGACAATAAGTTTTAAATATATATGTCATTCCAACGTTTTATGCAAGTATTGAAAGCACTTCACTCTTTTGTTACTATTCACACAAAATACTTCATTTCATTGTTTCATTAATATTTGCCTAGTTCTGAAAGAAAAGGAAAAAACAAGATGTCTCGAAGTTATATCCTAAGGATCTTTCTACAGTCATAAAAAATACGGAATGGCCGATCACAGAGATTGTGACCCCTGCAATAGGCCCCAGGGGAGGATATCATATAACAATAGGCCCCAGGGGAGGATATCATATAACATATTTGGAATAGTTTGCATGGAAAAGTTACATCTTATCGGTTGTTAAAATTACAAAGGTCTGCTTTTATTATGTCTATTTTTAGATCCTTATTAAAGGACACATCGCATGTTTCTAAACTTATTAATTTTTTCAGCAAAATTAATTCATTTCATGCCTAAAAGTACTTTACATGTGTTTTAAATGAAACAGTTTGCGTAGTTTTCGAGTTGAAAGCGATGAAAATCAAATCTTCCGATATGCCTATTTTCTTCGATATTTTACGCGCCATTATCTGTGACGTCATATGCGACCTCGAGCGAGATTTGAAAACAGTTGTAAACAGATTAGATTTAATTGACCAAAAAAACAACAACAAAAAACAAACAAAAAAAACCAAAAAAAAAAAAAAAACCAATTTGTGCCGTTTTAGGGTGTATTTGCTGTCAGTAGAGAGGATTTGGACAAGACGTGAATATTTTTGTCGGCACAACGACTTTGCCATAAAAACTAGTAGAATTTGTCCCTGTACTTTTTCGCGACAAGCATAGGAATTTCATGAAAGCATTTCCCCGGATTTTCAAACCCTTCAAATCGGATCGGTACATGTATAGGTTTAGCTTAATAGGCACACGCAAAACTCAATAGAAGGGTACAAAAGAAAGGAAAGGAAGAAACATAAAAAAGATTACATCCTAAAAGCAACTTTAAAAAATCTTTCTCGTATACTAAGTCTTCTTGTCGGAATATATATATATATATATATATATATATATATATATATATATATATATATATCCCCTTTAGAAGAACATTCTTCAAAATCTTCAGCCGTCGATAGGATAAAACGTTTTTGGGCACATTTCTATATTCAAACTCTGTGCTCATACATAAAAGTCAAAGTAATGAAACTAATAAAATCGTTTTCCTACTCAAATGCAGTACAACCCTGTTGTATACTTCCAAGGCTCTATATGGATTTGCTCCAACATATATCCAGGAACTAGTTCAAGTCTACCGTTATTGAGAGACCGCTTAAATCAGGTTATTGAGAGACCGCTTAAATCAGGTTATTGAGAGACCGCTTAAATCAAGTTATTTAGAGACCGCTTAAATCAGGTTATTGAGAGACCGCTTAAATCAAGTTATTGAGAGACCGCTTAAATCAAGATATTGAGAGACCGCTTAAATCCGTTGGGAGTGTTTGATAAGGATACAATATTGAATAGATATATATTTTGCCCTCAGACATCTACTTTATCCTTCGTCTGCTTCCAAATCTTAGACTCAAAGAGTTTTATAACCTCAGCTTGAGAACGGTACTCACCAGTGTACATACTCAGAGCACATAGTACGAGTTTGAGTATGAGTACGGTAAAAGTTTTAAAACCTCCATACCAGGAGTTGTCATGACATAAACATGTCAAATAAACAATACTAAACACGAAAGTGTGTTTTTTCTTATTTCATGGTATAATTTCCATGCACTTACTTGCGGATGCAAATTTCGCCATCTATGTTTTCATTTCAAATGATTTTCTATATCATAGATGTATGGGAATATTTGTATTGTTCTTTAATTCATTGACATATGTTAAACAAGATTGTATTTTGAGGTGTGTTTGTGTGTGTGATAATGAAAATTTTGTGTTTTCTGTAACGAATTAAAAATTGCAGACGAATTCCGTTATATATTAGAATGCAGTGCTTAGAAGAATGCCTGCAAAGTAGTTACTACATTTACACAAGACCCAGTGTTATTAAAATTCATGAAATTATGTCAACCAGTAAGATTAAAAACATTTAAAAAAAAATTGTATGTTTATCTCAAAACTCTACATGCACGAGTTAGACTGAAACCTATATTTTGTAAATATTTTTTTCACTACATGTATATTGTGTATTTGTATATACGCTGACCTTATTCGTACTCAAATTTATGTACATGTTTATACCATATATAATGTGGTTTGAGCGAATAAATGAACTTGAATGTGGATGATAATTTAAAGAGCCCAGACTACTCATGATCATTTTGATTCGAGTGACGTGTACGTGGATGGCTGTCAGTTAGTTATGGTTATTGACAGTGCTACCGTTAGGACTAGGCAGGTACATGTAAATACATGTATACATGGTTCTTTTTCATTGGGAGTGGGTTCCAACCCA